>NC_046155.1:1678720-1986220 GCF_011064425.1 Rattus rattus | reverse complement strand
CTTTGGTGCTGGAAAAATGACTCAGGGGTTAAAAGCATTGGCTGCTCTTCCAGAAGACCTGAGTTCAAGTCCCAGCACCCACATGGTGGCTCACAATTGTCTGTAACTCCAGTTATAGAAGATCTGACACCCTCCCACCACATACATAAAATAACATTAAAATAAATTACTAAAAAAGAGGTGTGGGCTGGAGAGATGGCTCAGTGGTTGTTAAGAGCACTGACTGCTCTTCAGAGGTCCTGAGTTCAGTTCCCAGCAACCACATGGTGGCTCACAACCATCTGTAATGGGATCTGGTGCCCTCTTCTGGTGTTTGTGAACACAGCTACAGTGTACTCATATACATATAAATAATTAAAAAAAAAAAAAGAGGTGTATGCTTTTCTACAGTAAGTTAGACAAGGCAAAATGATAATGAAATGACTGAGCAAAATCTCTCCCAAAAGATCTTTGAAAAAAGGAGAAAGAAGTGAGTAGGTAACTCTTAACCAAAGTAAGTTTCACTGCCTTCTAGGCCGTCCTGAGCCAGCAGGGTGGGTGAGCAGACAGAGGCCTGGCCCAGGAGGCTTAGAGCCCAGACTCACAGCAGCTGCAGCTGGTCCTGCCTCCGAATGAGCGCGTTCTTCTTGTTGACCAGGGTGAACCATTCTTGGATCAGCACCTCCTCCTGCAGCCTGTTGGCACCTGAATCAGGCCAGGACAATCACCAGAGATGCCTCCTGGCAGGGCAGAGCAGCTGGGGATCGGGGAAGGGGGCTTGTTTTCCTGTGGTATCTCTGAGGTCTGGGCTACACCCCACCAGTAAGCTCCTTCCACCAAAGGGACTCTAGCAGGGCCTCCTCCCAGCTCCCCCCAGGGTCAGGAACTGCCGCAGAGCTGGGCAGATCTAGGGAGGTTGTTGAGGAGTGAGCCCCAAAATGCCTGTCCCACCTGATTCCATGAGGCTCCTCAGTTGCTTCTCCACCTCAGCGGCCCTCCCATCTATCTGTCCCTGCTCCTGTTCCAGGGCTTGCAGCTCTGCGCACACGTACTGACTTGTGTCCTGGAACCGTTGCTGAAAGGGTCAAGAGGAAGGAGAGGACAGCTGAGCTCATCCCAGGCCCTCTCACAAAGTACCACAACAGTTCTGCCTGCCCACCTAGCTCTCCTCCTTACCTGGCCAGCCTCTTCCCCGGGGTTAGGGGATGATTCCTCAGTAGGAGGGTTCCCACCTGCAGACAGAAACCAGGATAGGTCCCTCCAGCTAGCAGAACCCCCCCACCCCCACCCCCCCCACTCCCCCCACTTCCCCACCCACCCGCCCCGGAAGCCCTCAGAAGGATCTGTGAACATTGTGAGCTGAGTTCGGTCACCACCCCCACCTTCCAAACAACTTACTGGGTGGCTGCTGTGGGGCTGTGGCTGTGAGTGTGCCAGAGTCAAGGCTGGAGTCAGGGTTTGGGCCTTCCTGTGGAAAGAGTCTAATGAGAGTGGGACTCTTAGTTCCCAACAGTCCAGGTCACTGCAGATAACCAAAGACTCTCGTACACCGCAGAGGGAGGACCTCTGGTCCAGCTGCTTCTCCTGTTCCTCAAGCACCTCCTTCAGGATAAAGGACTTCCTCAAGGAAAAGCCATGCCTTCACTCCCATCCAGGGCCTGGGCCCAGGGTCACCCACCCCACCTCTCTGCCTCCAAATGCTCCTTCGGGGACATTGAGTTGATAAATCTTTTAGGGTTAGTCAGTGACAAAAGATTGGGAAAGACACAGCGGGGGCCCTTTCTTTCCACTTCCCCTTTCCTCCAAAGAGCACCCTCAGGTCATCTGCTCTTGCATTTTGTGGGAGCCTCCATCACTGTTAGTGCTGCTGAAGCCAGAAGCCAGGCTACCCTGAGTCAGCATCTACCCTCTGGCCACAAGGGGGCGCCCTCCTACCTGCTAGGATCCCATACCTAGAGCCAGCCATGGTCTTTGCAGGAACTAAAGAATTTTATCCTGGAAAGGCTGTCCGGCTCCCACTGTACCCCACTCCCTGTTACTAGGGCCCGATTATTTTTTAAAATAGTCTATATTGATTTTATGGTATGAGTGTTTTTCCAGTATGTATGTATGTGTGGTGTACTGGTGCTTGGTGTTTGCAGAGGTCAGGAGGGGGTGTCAGATGGCCTTTAGATCTCTTAGAAATTGGTTCAACACCATGTGGGTGCTGGGAACCCAATTCAGGTCCTCTACAAGAGAAGCCAGTGCTCGTAACCCCTAAGCCTACTGTCTGTCTAGCCCTCATGGGGCCTAACTTTAACTTTCTAATAGTCTGGCTCCTTGAACAATACTGTTAGCCACTCTAATGGCTCAGAGGTGTGGAACCTAAAGGAGTTGCCCAACTGTTCACCCCAATGTGTGCCCATCAGACAAGCCTTCCCGGCTCGGGTGCTATCCTGCCTGGACTGGGATAGCAGTGGTGCCACCAGTCACCACCATGCTCCACCGTCACTCACTTCCGACTCAAACTGGGAGGCCTCCCCAAAACATCCACTTATGGTGTAACTCTCTCCATACCCCATGTCAGCCCCCAGTCTCAGCGCTCAGGACTGGGGAGCACAGCCTCGATTCCCTTCCCACCACAAGGCCCACCAAGTCACCACCCTCTGGCCACAGCAATGGCCTTTCAGTTCCCTAAAAAACTCCCTGGATCTGAAACCACTCTTCAGCTTGAGTTGCTCCAAACCAACTACCCCTTCCTGGCCCAGCTTGGACCCCTCCTGCAAACAGGCCCCTCACACGTCTCTCCACACCTCTGCCTCTCTTCCTGGCCTTCTAGTGTCTGGCCCCACACTGAGGCAGAGATCACCCCAGAACTTACTCATCGTGGCTCAGACCCCACATACCTCCTCGTGCATCCTCTTTAACTAGAGGCAGCCTATATATTTGGGACAGGATCTCACTGTGTAGCTCTGGCTGACCTGAAACTTGCTATGTAGACCAGGCTGACCTCAAACTCACAGAGATCCACCTGCCTCTGCCTCCCAAGTGCTGGGATTAAAGTGTGCACCACCTGACTATCTATTTTCTTTTCTTTTCTTTTTTTTCGGAGCTGGGGACTGAACCCAGGACCTTGCGCTTGCTAGGCAAGCGCTCTACCGCTGAGCTAAATCCCCAACCCCCTGACTATTTTTAAAGATTGAGTTTTTAAAATTTATTTTTAGTGTGTGTGTGTGTGTGTGTGTGTGTGTGTGGTGAATGCATGTGCCTACAGAGCCCAGAGGTATCAGATCCCTCTAGAGCAGGAAGAGGCAATTGTGGACCACCTGATGTGGATGCCAGGCCCTATGGATTAGCAACATGTACTCTTAACCATTGAGACATTTCTCCAGTCCCATTAAAGTTTCTTTGGTTTTGTTTGTTTTGGTTTGTTTGTTCATGACAGGGTTTCTTTGTGTAACCCTGGCTGTCCTGGAACTCCCTCTGTAGACCAGGCTGTCCTGGAACTCCCTCTGTAGACCAGGATGTCCTGGAACTCAGAGATGCCGCTGCCTCTGCGTCCCAGGTGCTGAGATTAAAGGCGTGCAGCACCAACCTCCACCTAGCATATTAAAACATTTTTAAATATTTATTTGTAATCACGTGCATGCCACACACAGGTGAGTGCCCTCAGAGACCAGAGGCATTAGTTAACCTGGAACTAGACTCACAAGCTGTTGTGACCTCCCTGTCTTACATGCTTGTAATTGAACTTGAGTCCTCTGGAAGACCAACACTCACTCCTAACATTAAGCCATCCCCCAAGCCCTGGTTTATTTTATTTTTAAAATCATGTGTACGTGCATCCAAGTGCAGGTGTCCTTGGAAGCCAGAAGAACCTGTCAGAGCTTCTGGAGCTGGGGTTACAGACTTACACTGTTAGCCACTGGCTATGGGCACTGGGAACCAAACTGAGACCCTTCGTAAGAGCAATTTTCACTCTTAACCCTGAGCCATCTTCCCAAGAGACTGACCCTTTGGCTAGCTCAGGGGTCCAACACATTAGGTACACCAACTAAAGGCAGTAAGCACTAAGCACTAAGCACTAAGCACTGGTGTCTCTCCAGGGACCACTGAGGCAGTGATTAGTCACACTGTGCAGACAAGACAAGAGGAAGCCAGAAATGAAGTTTGTCACAGAACTTGATCTATGGTCCAGGGTTGTCTGACTCAAAATTCATTTCCAGCCTGGTGGTTGTGGTATACGCCTTTAGTCCTAGCACTCAGAAGGCAGAGACAGGCAGATCCCTGTGAGTTTGAGGCCAGCCTGGTCCACAGAGTGAGTTCTAGGACAGCCAGAGATACGAGCAAAGAAATCCTGTCTCAGGGAAAAGGAACAAAACCAAAACCAAGCAAACAAATAAAATCCAACTTGTTCCCAGACTTGGACATACTACCCCACGGGGCTTGATAGCATCTTTGTGTGAAAACTGGGGATAGATCCCAGCCCTGATGCAGGACTCCAGTCAGGCATCTAGGGAAACATTTAGCCCATAATTTTGACACCATGCAGTGTGGCTTCATGCCACTTTGCAAAGTGTTTTCACGATTTTGATCTTATTCTCAGGAGAAAAAGACCCCACCCTCCAGTCCCCCCACTCCCACACCCCCACCCTTCACCCCTGACCCCCCCACTCCCTGCAGGGCCCAGCAGAGGGCAACAATTAGAACCACAGACTCAGATAGCAGGAGCAGCATAACCCTTTGCCTCAGTTCTTCATCTCCCTCAACTTCACTATCCCCATCCTTAAAAGGCAGGAGTCCTGCTTCCTGTAAGGGACACTGTGGGAAGCCAGGGAATCGTGCAGATGGCCCACCTGGCAGAGCCGGCTGAATAGGAGGCTGAGGACGAAAAGGTCAACCACGTATGTGCTTACTCACACAGCCCTAGTGGGAATTCCAAAGCCTCTTCCTCATGTCTGACCCAAATTCCTCTTTCTATACTTTCTTTGCTGGGCTGCCCTAAAAGCACCCATGTTTCTCACGCAGCTCTTTCTACCCCACCTCAGCCTCAAGGTGCCTGATCTCATCCTACTCCAGGCCTTGGGGAGCTTCCAAGGGTGGAGTCGGGCTGAACAACCTCCTAAAACTATAGGGGCAAAGTCAGCCAATGAGAAAGGCTCCTCTGTCCCACCCATCAAATATCTCCAGTGAGGCTAGAGCAGGGCCTGGCTCAGAAAGACCAGCTGTGGGACTCAGCCCCAGAAGGGGGGACCCGCCCCTTTGTGATTTAAAGGGCCACTGACCTACATTAGCCAGCTGGGCTACAAGTCCCACCTCCACCTCCTCCTCCAGGAAATGCCTTTCTACTTCTCTTTCCCAGATTCCCCCGTCTCCTGACCTTCCCTCAGGGCTCCTATTCCCTTGACTACCTCACTGCCATCTGGGGACTTCATGAACGTGACTTTCAAGTCCCTAAATGAGACCTGAACTTCCTGAGACCGCCCTTTTGCCTGTGTGGATCTCCTAATTTGAGAACCATGCCTTCCCATTTTCTTTTGTTTGTTTCTCTCTCCCTGCCCCCTCCCTCCCTTTCTCCCTCTCTCTCTTCCTTTCTCCCTTCCCTCCCCACCTCGCTCCTGTTTTATTGTATGTTATGTATGTGTGTCTTGTATGCTTGCGTATGCGTGTGTGTGTGTGTGTGTGTGTGTGTGTGTGTGTGTGTGTAGACCAGTTGTCTTCTTCTATCACACTCCACTGTGTTTGCTTGCTTGCTTTCTTATTAGATTTATTTATGTATGGGGGAGTAGGTGGTGTGCCCCAAGCCGTGGGTGACAGTAGGAGGATAACTTGTGGGAGTTGATTCCTTCCTTTTACCGTGTGGATACCAGGGATAGAGGTCAGTTTATCAGCCTTGGTGACAAGAACCTTCACCTGATAAGCCATCACCCTGCCATCTTATTTTTTGAGACAGCATCCCTCGTGGAACCTGGAGCCTAGATTGGTACAGGCTTTTTCCATGGTGCTGGGGATCCCAACTGAGGTCCTGGAGCTTGTGGTGCTAATGCTTTACCCACTAAGCCCACCCACACCGACACCCACACCCGGCCCTGGCATGTTTTGCTTTTTTGTTTTGTTTTGAAATGGCTTGAACTCCTCATCTTTCTGCTTCTACCTTCCAAGTGCTGGGACTACAGGCATCCCCCACCAAGCCCAGCATTTTGCTGTTTTACACTGACTCTAGTGTTTAAGCCGCCATGTGGTTGCTGGGAACTGAACTCGGGTATCAGGAAGATCAGTCAGTGCTCCTTACCGAGGAGCCATTTCTCCAGACCCTCCACACTAGCATTTGAAACCAGGACCTCTTGGGCAACCGCTCTACCCCTAGGCTATTTCCTTGGTCTTGTTTTTCACTAGGGAAAATTGTATATCCTACCAACTAACTTGAGGACCAGCTGCTTCCTCCACAAAGCCGCTCTCCGTTGATGCTCTCCAAACAGCAGCTGCAGGTGTGCAGGTGTGCAGGTGTGCAGGTGTGCAGGTGTGCAGTGACCCCTTCTACTGTCACCCTCAGATTAAAAGCCTATAGCCTATAGCCAAAGTTCATCTTCAGTCCCTGAGCTTCCTGTAGTATTTTCTCTCCTTTAGCACACTGCAGTGTGTGTGTGTGTGTGTGTGTGTGTGTGTGTGTGTGTGTGTGTGTGTGTGTGTGTGTGTGAAAGAAGAGGGAGAGGGAGAAATGACCTGAGACCTAGACACTCCAGGCAAGAAGTCCTACCTCCTCTCATTAAGCCTCAGGAGTTAAATATTCCACCCAGAGACTCTGGATGCTGGGAGGAGCTCCAGGGGCCACTAGAGGACAGTATCCCTGCCCCTGGCTATGGGGGAAGGGGGTCCTAGTTGCTAGGTGACGCCCAGGGCCACACACAGAGAAAGAAAAGGCCCAAAGACCAGTACTAAACTTGGGCCCTTCTGCAAACCTCCTATACAGCCTATGTTTCTACAAATTGGGTACCAAGTATTAGAAACCGCTCACATATTCAAAACCGGCAACGCAGTATAGGTGTTCTGGGCCTGTAGGCTTTGTCTCCTCATAGGAAGCTCAGTACCATACCAGGGGCCCCTTCCACAGCACCAGGGTCCACCTGACAGAACAACATCCCAGCATCCAGCTAAGCCGCTTCTCTTAAACTGCCACTCCTGTACCTGCTGTGACATTGGGGCCGCTCAGGGCCGATTTCTGAAAGCTCCCCATTGTCCTATGCTGCAGTAGGGGTACTCACCACAGCCCCAGATCCTGCAGGCCCTGCTCCAACTGCAGCTCCAGAGTCCTGGTCATCCACCGAGAAGGAGTTGCTATTCCTTAGTCTGGATCGCCTCTTCTTTAGCAAATCAGCGTCACGCACGTGGGAGAAAGAGCCATGTGCTCGGGGTGGAGGTACTGGCCCAGCCTCCCCATTGACCGAGGACCGTCTCAGTCTCACACCACTCACAGAACCCGGCGCCCCAACTCCGTTCACCAGCCCCTCTGTGGGGACCACGGGGGATGTGGACGACCTGGCTCTAGGGCCGTCGGAGGATGCCTCTTGAGGGACTGCTTCCTGGGCAACCTCGGCCTCCCCATCCTTAGAGGAGGAGCCCAGGTCCGTGTCCCTGGAGGCTACCTTGGGTATTGCCCCAGTCCCGCGGTTCACAGCCTCCTTAGGCTCTGTAGACGCTTCAGCCCCATGTTCGCGTAGCCGCTGCGCCAGGTCTCCTGCGTGTAGGCAGTCCGGCAGGCTCGGCTGGGCGTTTCCCACACGATAAGTGCCAGAGCCACCGCCGCCCTCCAGTTGCACCAACTGCAGCTCCTGCCCAGTGCAGAAGGCACGGATCTGGCACAGGTACGTCATGACGATGAGCTTGTCAGGTACGGACAGAAGCACCATGTCCGCTGGCTCGAGCAGCCGAGACACGCCCAGGGCAGCGAAGCCATCAAAAGCCTAGGAAGGGTGTACTCTGGTCAGAAGCCGCATCCAACCAGCAACACTCCAGACCCAAGCCAGCCCAGGGGGTCCCAGAGACTCTAAAGCCAGGATTTGCTCAGCAACGCCTTGGCCCTTCAGTAGAGGGAAATCTGACATCAAGGCCCGCCCTCGCTGTTACCTAGCAACTGTACATCGCCCACCCAGTTAGGATGGTTTTCAAAAAAAAAAAAAAAAAAAAAAAAACTAGGAAAAATATGCTTTTAAAATTTAAAACACCAAAACAAAACTAGGGAAACAAACAATTTAATAACCAAAAAGATTTTAAAGTTTCTAAAAGCCAGGCCAGGGGACTGGACCTCAGACTCCAATTCTCAGGCCGGCAGCTTCGATCTCTAACTAGACCTTGTCTCCAGCCATGGCTCCCTCCTCATCTCACCTGCTTGTTGTTCTGTTTGATGTTGAGTGGATCAAGGGAGAAATAGTCACTGCAGAGAGAGAGTGCTGGTCAGGTATGGGTGGCACTGATGTCCCAGCAGGCTCACTCCCCATCCAGCCCTATATCCCTGGCAGCTCACATCTTGTCTGGGTAGAATCGATGTAAAATAGCACAGAAGGCCAGGCCGTTGCGCCAGGATGTGGTGAAATTGGTGATGCAGACACCACGGTAGCCCTTGGTGACCTCTTGGCACCACTCCAACAGGGACTGGCTGGAACTGACCAGGGCAGATGGTGCCTAGGGACACAAGGGTTGACTTAGAGAATGTAGTCTAATGACTTACGCCCTTTGGGGGAAGCTCAGGTCTGGCACAATACCACCCAAGCTCTGAGCTTACAAGGGTCACCGGAGACTACTGGCCGGAGTATTGAGGCCAGGCAAAAAGGTTTCCAGCTTAGGGTAGTGGAGTTATCTGCCAAGGTCACCTAAAAGGTCAGTGGCACGCAGGCAAGGTCAGAGGTCACCAGCAGCCACACCTCAAAGTCAGCTCAGAAAATCAGCTAAGGGGTATGCATTCCATGCAGCCCAGCAGGGTGGGAGGGCCAGGGCATCCTGAGGGAGGAGGGATGATGGACCCTCTTGAAGCTGAACCCCCCCGCCCCCCCAAAAAAATCCCACATCTTAGTCCACCAGGTGGGTCCATGCAGAGCCACTGTTCAATCAGCCCCAGGTTAGTGGGAAAGCAGACTGGCACCCAATGGCCCCCAACCCTACCTGGCTGCCCGGCAGCCTCCTGTCCTCTTCAGGCTCCTCTGGGGAAGAGGCCCCTGAGGGCCTGGGTACCCCAGCCCCTGCCTCACTGGCCACTTGTGCCTTATTCAGGCTGGCCTCCTTGAGGCTTTCATCGGCTTCTTTCCCCTTCATGGTTCCCAAGACCCCAGATTCTGTTTCCTGGGCCTCAAAAACATCAGATTTATTCTCTGGAGATTCAAACCCCTCCCTCTCTGCTTCCTGTTGCCCCAAAGTCCAAGATTTGGCTTCTTCTATCCCCAAAACTTTAGTTTCTGGCTCTTGTACTCTGGATGCCTCTGGCACTACTTCCTTGGCCCCAGAAAACCCTTGCTTAGTCATAGGGACTCCTAAGGCCTCACATTTAAGAGCTCCCCAAGCCCCAGGTTTCTGGACCCCCAAAATGTCAGTCTTTACCTCCCCTGACTCCAAAACTATAGGTTCTGTCCACTGAGCCCTCAGTGCCTCGGCCTCTGGCCTGGAGACCCCAGCATCCCCTGGCTCTATTTCTTGGGTCCAAGCTGTCTTTGCTTCTGTCTTTTGGGTTTCTAACATCTCGGCCTCTGCTTTCTCAGCCTCTCCTCGAAGAAGCCCCAAGTCTCTTACTTCTGTCTCCTGGGCTTCCGGAATCTCAGACTTTACTGTCTTAGCTTCTGACTCTGTGATCTCCAAGTCCTTCTGGGTCCCAGTGAACTGAGAATTCACTGTCTCTACCTCTGAGATCTCCCGAGTCTCTGTTTTTCTCTCCGGGGCCCCCAGTATCTCAGACTCTTCCAACTTAGCTTCCAACTCTGGACCCCCTGAACCCTCAGATGATATTTCCTGGGTCTTCAGTATTTCAGCCTCTGTCCCTCTAACCTCTGCCTGTGACATCCCAGTGCCTCCCACCTCTGTCTTCTGGGTCCCTAATATCTTAGATTCTGGTATCCCAGACACAACTCTCAGTGCCGCAGAACTCCCAGACAGCTCCTTGGCTCCCCGTGTCTCGGTTTCTTCAGCTTCTGTCTCTGGGACTTCTGAAGAGCCAGCCTCCTCTTCCAAGATCCTGGCTACCTCAGTTCCTATTCCCAGCACCTTACAAACTCCTGGTGCTCTCTCTGGTGTCCCTGAGATCTTGGTTTCTGCTGTCCCCGTATCTAGAACCCCTAAACCTCTTTCCTCTGTCTCCAGGGACCTGTCAATCTTGGATTCTGGTAGCTCAGCTTCTATCACAAGTACTCCATGACCTGCTGCTAGCTCCTGGGTCCCCAGTATAGCATCTTCTGCTGTCTCTGTCACTGAAACATCGATCTCCTGGTCCCCTACTATTGTAGATTGCATCTGTGGGGACCCAGAATCCTCACATGCTATTCTGTGGACCCCCAATGTCTCGGTTCCTGCTGTTTCAGTCTCTACTCTTGGAATCTGACCAATCTCCACCTCTGTCTCCTGCGTCCCCAATTCGTCAGACTCTGTCATCTCTGCCTCCACCACTGGAGCCTGCCAACCTTCAGCTGCTATCTTCCGGGTCTGCAGTATTCCAGTTTCTGCCTCCCCTGCCTCTGTTTTCTGGGTTCCCAATACCTCAGCCTGTATCTTCAACACACGGGCCCCACCATCTGCTATCCCCTGGGCTTCTAATGTCTTAGTTTCTGCCGTTACTGTTTTGGTATCTGGAACTGCAGAACCTCCAACTTCCGTTTTCTGGACCCCAAATTCCTTAGGCTCCCTGATCTCAGCTCCTGTCCTCAGCATCCCCAGAACCACAATCTCTTTATCCTGAGTCCTCAACACCTCAGACTCTGCTGTTCCAGTAGCCCCTGACTCCAGGACCTCTGACCTTGCTGCTTCTGACTCTTGGGCCTTCAATATTTCAGATTTTGCTGTGCCAGTGTCTGTATCTGGGGACTCTAGTGTGCCAGCATTTGTCTCTGGTGTCCTTATAACCTCCCATGGCACCCACTCAGCCTCTGTTTCTAGAACCCTTGGCTCCCCAACTTCTGCCTCCTGGGCCTTCTGATCTCTAGATACCACCCCTTGGCCAACTGACGGGACTCCCTGAAAACAGCTCACCTGGGGCCCAGCACCAGCTGCTCCAGCAGAGGGGCCCCGCTCCAGGCCTGTCCTCCCAATAGTGGGGGCTCTACCCCTCACCTCTGTGCTTTCTTTCTCCTGGCCTGCCGGCCTGGCATCCCTGAGATCCCCTAGATGCTCTTCAGGCTCAGCTGGAGGGGGGTTCAGGTCACTGGGAGCCTCTTCCTGAGTCCTAACCCCCATCCTCCTCTGAGCACTCCTAGGTGGGGCCTCAGGAGTTTCCTCAAGTCTTGCTTTGGGCACCAGCCCTGCAGCCTCTGGTCCCTCTGTGGCTCTACGTTGTACCTTTGACTTCTGCTCAGCATCTACTTGATGAAGTTTTGAGCTCTCTTCAGCCTCGCCAGCTGTGGTGTACGACTTCTTAGTGTTCTTCTCTCTATTCTCTGCCCTACTAGGCCCTGGCATGTCCCCAGTGTCCCCCTCTTCAACTTTGGATCTGTCTCCTCCCAGATCGTCTTTGGAGCCTCTGACCTCAATGTCTGGTTCTGGCCTGGCTCCATGGGCCTTTGTCCCTTTCTGAGAGCTTATTTGGGTCTGGGTCTCCCCAGAAGAGCCCATTCCTGTTGGAGGATCCTCTGAGGTATTGGGGATCTCATCCCCCCTGCAGGGGACTGGGGACCAGGGTGCATCAGAGCCTTTCCGGAGCCGAGGGGCTGGGGTGGGGACCATGTTCTGATCTGGTTGCCCAGTTGACCTGAGGAAAAAGCAAAAACAAATGTTGGGAGGCCTCCCTCCTTTTAGGGTGCACTCTCAGCCCTACACCACCCTTTAGAATGTTATAGCAGTAGAGAGAACGGTGGAGACTGGGGTGTCTGTATCTGCTTCTAACAGCAATGGAGCTGATTCCTTACCTTGTCTCTGGTGGGGATGGTGGGGGCCTTGGGGTTTCAGGCCCCACCTGGCCCCCGGCTATAGCAGCTGGTTCTGACCCTTGGCCCCGGAAGGCCCTTGCCGGGGGCGCAGGGGCACTCACAGGGGCACAGCTTGTGTCTTCAGCACTAGAGGGCCTGGCAGCTAGGGGAAAAGGGAGGGGACGCTGAGAACTGCATTGTGACATAGGTCCAGTCCCCAACCCCAGTCCCAGGCCAAGTCTCACCTGCCTGCTGGGGCTGAATGTGCCCTTCATCTTCTTCCTCACAGAGTGTCTTCAGCTCTCGAGACCGATCTGAAGGAGGGATCCATTGGAGGGGTATAATCAGACCAAGGCAGGACTCTACGGTTTGGCCCCACCCTGACCCCAACTAGAGTTCAGGGCCTACCTGGGAAACGCCCCAGTCTCAGGGCACAGCCCCGGCCTTGAAGAAGAGGCAGGCCCACAGATGCAGAAAGAGAAAGAGTGAGAAAGAACCACAAAAATGAAGGACAAAAGGCTTTAAGGAGGAGAGGGGAGGGACAGCAGAGGGAAGACAGACTGGGTCGGGGGTAGGAGACTGGACAGAGCCCACGCATCATGTGACCCAGCTTCTTGGGCCTAGAAGGGACTAAATGAGCATCCACCTAGAGATGAGATGGCCAGGAACATGGGGTGACACTGTGGGTCCATTCTAAAGAATTCTGTTTAAGACTGATGTAACCTCAGGACCAGGACCAGGCTGGGACAATCAGAGCTGCCGGGCAGTACTGAGCACCTGTCACTGGGCATGCACCAGCCCTGCCCCAGAGCAACCAGCACTTGGGACCCAGGAATGCTACATCCATCTTGGGCCCTGGCAGTCTCAGCCCATAGATAACTGTGAGCCCACCTGACTGGGGACCTCCAGCCCGGACCTCAGGAGCCCCAGGGCCATTGGCTTCCTCCTCATCACTCTCGGCAAAGTCATCCAAGTTTCCCACATCACTAGGCTTCACACTCATGAGGCTGGCCAGACTCTGCATGTCATCGTCCCTGTGGGGTTGAGTTCGGGAGTGAAGGCCGGGGTCGGAGATCACTAGCCGGGGAGGGTCAGGAACACAGGTAGGTACTCACGTGGCACGGCCTTCACGCAGCAACACCCCAGAAAGGGTGAGGCTCAGTTCAGCATGCACTACCTTCACAGACTTGGGCTTCAGCTTCAATCGAAGTGGAACCTGAGCGGGCACGGGCCCCGCATGTTGGGCCAGGTTCACATCAACTGTGGCCAGTACCTTCCGCTGTCCTTTGGATTCCTGTGGGCAGGGGAAGTGGGAAGACAGAGGAAGAAGCATCAGTTGCTATCCTGAGGCCCCTGAGATCACAGGTCCAACCTACCCAGACACTCACATTTTCAATAATAAAAGTCCATTCTTTGGTTTCATACTGGTCCACGTGAGGGTCCTGGAGAGGGGAGTACTGGTGAGCATAGGGTTTCAAGGAGGGCAACACCAGAAGAACAATCTGCACTGGCTGGGGCTGGGGCGGGGCCACCGTACCTACTGTTCCCCCCTGGGATACACTCTAGCTTCTTTGAGTGTGTGTGGTGGGGAAGGGGGTACTGGATTGAACCCAAAACCTCACATATTCTCTACCGTTGAGCCACATCTCCAGCCATCCTTCTACTCGGACTCCTTTTTCCTCTTTTTTTTTTTTTTTTTTTTTTTTCGAGCTGGGGACCCGAACCCAGGGTCTTACGCTTGCTAGGCAAGTGCTCTACCACTGAGCTAAATCCCCAACCCCTTTTTCCTCTTTTTAAAATATTTATTTTTCTCTCATGTGTCTGGGCATTTTGCCTGCATGTGTGAGTGTGACTGGACACATTTGGGTATTGCCCCTATAGGGCAGAAGAGGGTGTTGGATCCCCCCTGGAACTGGAGTCACAGATGGCTATTGGCGGCCATGTGGGTGCTATGAATGGAACCCAGATTCTTGGGAAGAGCAACCCGGGCTCTTACCTGCTACGCCATCTTTTGCGTCCCTATACCCTGGCTTCTGATCTCAGGTGACTTTCTTACTACAGGATTTCTTACTAAACACTACCCCCTCCAAGAGCACTTCAGCCACTTGCAATAACCTCGAAAAGATTTTGGTTCCACCATTTAGTTCTTTCTTGTGGGTGAGCAGTCCTCCAGGAGTGCCCATGGCTACCCGGCATCACTAGTCTCTGCCTGTGCCTGTCCATGTCTGAGCTCCAAGGACTCACCCTGTACAAGGTCACAGAGATGTCCACGTTCTCAGGAACCATCCACACCACAGTGCCACGGTAAGGGTTCTGGATGCCAGGCTGCCAGCTGTGGGCCTGCAAGGGGAAGTGAGAGCCCTCTCCTGAGCCCAACTCTACCCTATCGCTACCCCGCCCTTATCTTCTTTCACCTCATCTTCCTTCTCCCTGTAGACACCAATGTGGCTTGACCCTGTCCACTCCCCCATCAACTCCATCTACCTTCTCCTTGGCCCTGGCCTTTGACTGCATCCCAACCTGGACCCCCAGTTGCCAATCTTTTTCACCTTGGAGCAGATACGTCGGTTCCTTCGAGTCCATACCACCACCAGCTTGTCGGGCTGCCTGGAGGATAGGGAAGCACCGCTTAGTTAGGCCAGACCCAGCTTCCTCATCTTCCCTTCCTCTTCTCTCTAGTTCCCTGGGTGGGGGGGATGGCGGGGACGGAGGGGGTCTCCCCTGGTCCTCTTCCCGAGGAGAGGGCATGGGCAGCTTCTTATCTCAGGCCACAGAGTGTAGGTGGAGCCTCTCATGTAGGGTGGGGCAGGGAGCAAAGGGCAAAGGCCTGGGCAGTGGAGATTGGAACATCGTGGCCCAGTGAGGCCTATGCAAAAGACAGCGACAGACAGGGACAGCCACACACACACACGTGTGTACACAGAAACATGGGGAGACAAAGTCTCAATAAAGCAGCCCATCTGTTCAGAAATACTTGTGGAGAGCTTCTAGACGCTCAGCCCTGTTCTGAGGGCAGAGCAAAGGAGAAGACAGGACTCGAGAACAAGGAAAGTAGAAGAAGAGTTTAGGCATGAAGTCTGGCTGGCTGGTGCGGACCTTTAATACTAGCAGTTGGGAGGTAGATAGAGGCAGGTCTTTGAGTTCAAGGACAACCTGGTCTATATAGCAAATTCCAGGACTGCCAGGGCTATGTGGTAAGACCCTGTCTCAAAGCAAAACAAAAGAAAAGAAAAACAAACAAATGGGCTGGAGAGATGTCTCAGCGGTTAAGAGCACTGACTGCTCTTGCAGAGGTCCTGAGTTCAATTACAGATGGTGGCTCACAACCATCTGTAATGGGATTCGATGCCCTCTTCTCTTCTGGTGTGTCTGAAGACAGTGACAGTGTACTCACATACATAAAATGAATAAATCCTTTTTGAAAATGTGTGTGTGTGTGTGTGTGTGTGTGTGTGTGTGTGTGTGTGTGTGTAAGAAAATAAATGATAGCAATGAATGTAAGAGCACCAGTGGAAGGGGAAGCCCTTGGTCCTGCCAAGACTGAACCCCCAGTGAACGTGACTGTTGGGGGGAGGGCGGTAATGGGGGGAGGATGGGGAGGGGAACACCCATAGAGAAGGGGAGGGGGGGGGTTAGGGGGATGTTGGCCCGGAAACCGGGAAGGGGAATAACAATCGAAATGTAAATAAGAAATACTCAAGTTAATAAAGATGGAGAAAAAAAAGAAAAGAAATGAGTAAGTGACTCTTAGGGGGCTGTAATAGAGCCTGCCTGGGGTCTCTTGGAGGCTGGGTTTCTGAGCAGAGGCAGGAGTGGAGGAGGTGGCTTTGTGTGCAGTCGTTCAGAGAAGCTCCAGGTGGAGGAACTGAGGGTAGGGGAGTGGCAGGGGCAGACTGACTGACAGTAAACAGGAGGAGTGAGGCCAGAGAAGCACAGGGTCAGCTTGACATTACACATACCCCATCCACAGAGGGCATGCTGTGGGCAGCCCTTTACTGCACTCAGTGTCCCTGAGCAGGGTCCAGCAGCGCCCCTACTTCCTCAAAGCCAGGGCCACTGACCACCACTCTAAAGGGATGATGGCAGTGGAGTCCCAGGAAAATCTGAGGAGACTGCCAAGCAGTGACAGCTATGCTGAACATCAAGCATGTGCTGCAAAGACTCGGGGGAGGTAGACATGTGTGGCAGAGATGCACAAGGAGAGCTGCACAGGGCTGGGCCATTAGCACAGGGCCTCTTTGGGTTAGTGTCTGACCTCTGCCCAGGAAAGTAGGGTTGGTCAAGGAAAGGATCAGGCAAAGGAAGCGAGAGAGCATTCCCTGCCTGTTTCCAGGCCCACAACTGGAGGCTTAGGTCTGCCCAGCTCACTATCTCTCTCAAGGCTGAGGCAGGACAAGTGGTTTACGGTTGTTAACCCCTTGAGGTTTCTGAGACACAGAGAAGTAGGCTAGATAAGGTCACACAACTGAGTCTATAGAGTCCTCTGACCCAGAAGTAAGAAACCATCCCCGGGCTCCAAACCACAGGCAAAGCCCGGGAAAGCCTTCCCAGAAAAGGGAAACAGTAAGGGTGTCTAGGGAGGGTGTGGCCTGCTTGGGCAGCCTGACTCAGGCCGGCACGCCTTCTTGGGAAGCCATGACCTAGGCAGGGGCCAGCTTCCTGTCCTGGGCTCCTGGCTAAGAAACCCAGCAGGCCTTACCCAAGTTGCTTGTGACTCAGCCCACTGACACTGTCTGCTCACCAGAACCATGCCCAGCGTCCCTCTGGCCTCACCCAGAATGCTGGAGCAGGAGCCAGAGGCCAGAGTTCAAGTGCCAGCTCCCCTGTGTTACCCCAACTAGTTGTTCTTCTCCCTCACCCCTTACTGCATACAGGGCCTCCCCGTATGCTCAGCATGTTCAAGGCCAAAGATTAATGGTGACTGCCCCAGCCCGAAGACCCCAGCCTCTGCTCCTCCGCCTCCCTTTAGACCCCATAGTTCCGGCCTACCCCAGCTCTTCCCCCTTGGGAGTCTATATTTAGCCCTGCCTGGCCTGTGAGGCCCCCACAGCTGTGCCCTAATCCAGCCAAGAGAAGCTGACACCAGTGAGCACATATATTTAGGGTGTGACGCAGGGGCCTGGGCAGCTGGCCGGTGGGGGCATGTGAGCCAGATGCCCCCAGGGCCCTTTGACAGTCCAGGACAAGACCTGTACTGTCTTAGGTGTTGTCCCCTCACCCAACTCTTTCCCTCCACGGACCCTCTCCTGAACTCACCACCTCCTAGGGCTTCAGGCCCCTTTAAGTCTCTCCCCGCCTCCCTCTCCATCTCTCCAAGCTCAGTTTCCCCTTTTAAGGACATTGTGGAGACATCCCCAGCTCTGGGGCCCACTCTGGCTGAAGGAAGAGGGGCAGAAAAAGAGAAGGCCACATCTTCATCCTGAACCGGACTAAGAACCATGAAGTCTTTCCCAGCCTAGGCCACCTGGAAACCTAAAAACTTGTTCTGTTTTCCATTGCCACCCTGGACCACTGTTCTTGGCTTGAGGACTTCTCCTTCACTCCCTGACCACAGCTGATTTAAATGCAGGGAAAGGCAGATTCTCCTGCAGCCTCTGAGTTCTCCACAAGGTCCTCCACACCCGTAGTCCCCCAAACTGCAAGGTACCTGGGTGACTGGAATACCTAGGGCGGGAACCCCTTAAGCTAGATTTGAGGGGATTTTTTTCAGGTTCAAACGAGTCAAACTAAGTTGAATCCCACATCAGTCTTAGGTGACTCCCTCAGGTTCCCCTTCTACTCACCATTTTTTGGTGCACTCCAACACCAGTTCATGGTAACACGCCACAAACTGGAACTTGGCGGCCCGCTTGCCCACCCGTTGCAGGCGCTTCCACACTGAAGTCATGGCCGAGCAGCTCTCCCAGACCTCTTCTCAGGCTCGGGACTCCCTCTTGCCCACCACTGCTGGCCCAGCCAGGGTCCCCATGGTCTCTGGAGCTCCTTTCTATGTCGCCTGATCTGTCCGCCCCGTCCGAGTAGATACGTCTGAGGTTCGGACCTAGGCTGTGCTTGCTGGGGTGGCCGCCGGGGTCCGCCTGGTGGGCTGGCTGAGTCTGCCGGGCCGTCGCGGCCCGTCGAGCTGGTCGGAGCTCCGAGTTGCGAGCGCGCCGTTTCCTGGAGCCGCACCCCCACCCCCCCCCCCCCCACCCCTGCGTCCGAAGGCGGGCGGGGCTGCAGCGCGGGGCGGGCGACCCTGCTTCCGGGACCTAGCGTCCGGACCGGGACACCCGGGTACCCGGGTTTGGGGGTGGAGGGAACGAGTCCCGATCGCAAAGACAGTTTGGTGGGCGCCCGCGAGCCGGATGGGGTTGGGGGGACGTGTGAACTCCAAGAAGTAACAGCCCTCAACTTGGTGCTGCCCTTCAAAAGAGCTGCCTCGGCCGTCTCCCTTCCTGCCTGCAACCTTGTGGCATTGGTTGGTACCCCATTTTCCAAGTAGAGAAATTGTAGAGACTGTGAAAGGGAAAGAACCGTTCACTGAGCCAAAGCTAACGTTCCTTAGCTCTGGGTGGGAGATTCTTGTTAACGTCCATGTCTTTAACCAGAGAAGACAAATGCAGGGTTCGGGAGCCAGCTTTGGTAAGATATACCTAGTGTCTCCAAACCTGATTTCTCATATGGCACAAGGGAAAACAATCCTCAGTTCTCACAAGCGGTGAAAGGTTCAAATACCAGTTTTTAATGAAGAGTGTCACCGTCGACAAAGCACTAACACTCTGAGCCTCAGTTTTGAAGTCTGTTAAATGGGGCTAATTACAGGTCTATCTTTTATGGTCATTGAAAGTTGAAGCCTGGGAAAGCGGTTAGCTGAGGGCTGGGCTGATTTTGGCATGTCTCATTAAATGCAATCCGTTATCAGAACTAGAGAAAATATGTACATGGGTGTTTTCCCTCCTCCCCGGGAAGTCCCTGGGGCGTTAGCTGTTGTGTTAACACCTAGATTAGACTCCTTATCACTCACCCATCCAACCCGAACTGTAATGGGACTTGCAAGGTGTTTTATACCCAGTTAGAGAGATGGCCTAGAGCAACACATCAATGTGTTCTCTCCCTCAGTTTGGTTAGGCTGTCTGGTCTTTCAGGAGTGCTAGCCTGTTCGCATCTTCAGCAGGCAAGGTAGGGGTGGGAATGAGGATGCTCGGGTGCAATTTTGAAAATGTGCAGGCTTCTTCCTGTGGGCTGGGGCACCAACGCCAAGGCTTTTCTTAGACCTTTCCCCAATCAGGGGAATGGGCCCCTGGGTCAGTCAGCTCCGGCCCACCCATTTCCTGTGCCAACTCCGCCCAGCACTGGAGGTGGAAAGTTTCTCTCCTCCAGATGGGCGGCTCTTTCCTTCCCAGAAGATTCAAAGAAAAGCGGAAGGGTAAGCTGGGTTCCAAAACTTATAGTCCAAGGGGAGGAGACTTGACCGCCTTCATATTGCTGCAGGGTCAGGCTCCGGCAGACTAGAATGCTTCCAGTCTTGCCCACAAGAGGGAAAATTCGCATCCCGCGTCCGCTAAGCCTTTCGTTAGGGGGTTTTGGGCGCCACCTGCAGGCAGAATGCGGACTACCCTTGCCAGAAAACTATCCCCAACCCAGTCAGTACCAATTAACCAAGCAATCACAATACAATGCTGAAATTGTTTATTTCCCTGTCCAGGAACTGACCGCTAAACTTAAATATCCAGCATAAAGACCTTAGCCTTTCTGGTCGTGGGTGGCTACAGAGGTGGGTTCTGGAGCCCTTGTCCCAGGCAGTGAAATCCTGGGGCCACAGGTAGTGATGCCCCTGAGCCAGTAGCTGCAAGAGGCAGCAAAAGACGACAAAGAGATGGAAGCTAGGCACTCATCCCAGTCCCAGAGATGCAAACGGGAGTGCAAGACGCTTTGGGCCCCACGGTCAGACTAAGGGCTGGCCAAGCTAGGGTGCACACATGTGGGAGAACTGTTAGCCCAGTACACCGGGTAGAGGCTGCAATCTTGACCGATTTGCCTGATGGGTATAATGCCTTGCCCTCCTGAAGTGAGGTGAGGTGGTACCGGTAAAAGAGCAGGCACTGTCGACTAAGGACTTGCTGAAGGGCAAGTTTTGAGCCTTTTGTGTGGGTGCACTCCAATCCACCTCAGCTTTTCAAAGGCTGATTTGGAAGGCATCCTGCAACCACTGGTCACGGGCATTGTGAGTCTGGGGCACGGTGAGGGGTGGAGGGTCTGGGGGCAGGCTGGCATCAGGAGGCTCATCGTCATCAGACAGGCCGGCATCGGGTGGGTAGGAGCTGTCGGAGTGCAGAGAGGATGACAGGTCCTGGCACAAGCTCAGGTCTTGGCACAGATGCTTGTAGTCCTGGATCGACTCATACAGGCCCCACAGCTGGCACAGCAGGGACATATCCAGCTGTCGCAGACCCACCTGCGGACAACTGACAGTGGGCTGGAGTTGGGGTTCCAGGCCACCCCCAAAATTCCCGCCGTGGGCGACAACCCTATCCAATCTTCCTGCACCTTTTAAGTGAAAGTTCTGAGAACAGATGGTATTTGCCAACTGTAAAACCTTTCAGCCAGTCCTTGGCCCTCATTTATACAAAGGGGTAACATTGTCCAGCAGGACGAAATCAGGCAAGTTTTTTAAAATGCAACAATTGCTAAACATTACTATCAGAACTGTCCTAAAGCCCCGTGACCCGATGCTTCCTGCTGAACCTGAGGTGAGGAACGGGTCCCTGACTTATCTCTGCCCTTTCTTCAGAGCCACTACTCTGGCGGGGCGCCCACCTACTCACCATCTCCTTGCGCAGCGCGGCCAGTGCAGAGTCGAGGTTAACCGGGCGGCGCGGGCCCGCTGCAGAGCCTGAGTTGGCAGAGCCCGCGGCGTGGCGAGGACCATCCGGGGCGCGGGCGGCACGACTCAGTTCGTCGTGGATGCGGCTCCGTTGGCTGTAGACACGCTCCAGCTCCCTCCACGAGCCACCACTAGCGTTAAGAAGGCCGCTGAGGCCGCGCGGTAGCGGCGGGAGCCCAGCCAGAGCGCAGCCCGCGCCACCCGGCGCCTCAGTTGAGGGCAGCCCGTTCATAGCCAGACCGCGCGGACCGCGATGCCGCCTCCACCCCTCCTACGTTTACTGCGGACTGCTGCCCAGAGGACCCGCTCTCTGTGGCCCGGCCTCCGGAGAGAGCCCAGCCGCCGCCCGCAGGCCGTGCTTTGTTCCGTCCCAGACTCCTCCGACTCCGCCTATGCTCCACCCCTCTGCATGGGCGGAGCCACACTTAACGCGGAGATGACCCTGGAGCCGGAAAACCCATTGAAGAACTGGATAGAAGGAGTGAGGCCGACTCTTTTTGCTGCCTCATTCCTACACAATGTTTGTTCTACACATTCTTCTCCCAAGGGAACAATTCTAAAAGCATGGGGATGCAGGAGGCTGGAGTCTGCAGTAAGACTGTGCCTGGCTCTTAAAGTGCACCATTGCCCTCCCCACAATTTGTCAAGATGGCAATGGCCATAAGCTGGAGCAAGATGATGGAAATCAGAATGGTCAAAGGAAGGAAAGGAAACCACCAAGGGGACTAAACTTCAAATGGCAATCAGGTCCAAAAGGTGGATGAAGGGAGTATAGGATCAGAGACAATGATAGTGACCCAACTTTTGAGGGGACTGAGGTCACTCCTTAAAATAAGGTGTCATTTATCCCTGTCATTTACATCTTGTCCTGAATGTAGAACCTCTCCATTCAGGTAGAAAAAGACCATGGAAAGGTGAGATACCAAAAGTAAGAAAAAACGTCGAGCAGAGCTCGGCTTGCATGCACACTCAGAGGCAAGAAAGGAACAGACCACACGGAGGAAAAGCTGTTTTTCTAGAGGGTTTTTCTCAGGGGGAACAGGGGTGAGGGTAGAGGCCTCAGTGCTCCAGCTGCTTCAGGCTGCCTAGGGCCTCAGCACAAGCCCTGATAAGCCCACAAAGTTGGATACTAGTCTCCAAGGAAGCACTAGAGCCCAGCTCGACTGACGCCCAGGTTAGCTTCTGCAGGAGGGCTGTCTGTGTGGAAGCCACCACGTCTGCATTTGGAGGTGCAGCAGGAAGAGGAGGCCCCTGGGCTGCCTTGAGCCCTGCTGCAGCTCCCTCACAGTGCTCTGGACGGGGTACTGGTGGCTGGGATGGGGGCCGAGAGCTGGAGGCAGGCTCTGTAGTAGAGGCCAGCTGGTGTTCCCGAGCTTGAGAGAGGGCTGCCTGTGCATTCAGAGCTAAAACAAGAAAATAAGTGGAATAGTCAGGATGCCAGATCCATTGCTGCCCTGAGCCCTTTGCTCTGTACTGATCCCCCTGTGTGTCTGGTGTTTTTTTGTGTAGGCCAATCCATCTAGTCTCTACTTTTCTTTCTCCTTACACATGATTGCCAAACACTGCCCCGCTGTTTTACACTCGAGTACCAGCTGCTCCACAGTTGCCTTAGCCTCATTTATGCATTAAGTCTGTGCCTGTAAACTGGGACCTGTACTTTGGTAGTAAAGTGCTTGCACCACGACATGCACAAGTACCCGTGTTGCACATCCACTCTACACGTGGGGATGGCTAATTTGGCTCGGATTCTTGCCACGGTGTCAGAAACAAAAGGCTGGTTGTTTTTCTTGAATGAATCTCCTCTCTAGGACTGAAATGAGAAGGCACCTTAATGCCCCTTCACGCAGAAATTTCCACTGTCACCTCCCAGGCTCACTGTTCCTGGGGAACTATCACCACATTCCTCTCCCCATAGTGCACGTTCAGCCCCTCACCCGGGTTATCTTTATCCACGTCTGAGTCGAGCTCCTGACAAGCCACGCAGTAGATTTTCCGCTGTTTATCTTGGAGGAGGATCGTCTGGGAACCAGAAAGTACATGGACACAGGTGAGCCTGAGAGACAGGGTCCACAGAAGAGAGAGCTGAGAAAAGGTCTTGCGGCCTAGTCCGCAGCCTCAGCCTCATCACTCGCCTCACCCCGCAGTCCGCGCACGTGTCGCCTAGCATGCGGTAACCACGGAGCAGGTAGTCGCCCATGAGACGAGAGATGCGATCCTGCCGCTCCCGTCGCGCCTGCAGCACCTTCGTCTCAGCTTCAGTCGGAGGCTCCCAGGTGAAATCATCGACATCTAGGGGAGTCAGATCCAAGGAGATGGAGGGAACCGCCTCCCACATCCCACGGCTAGTGCCCAAACAACCCAAGCGCTCACCTGCACCGTTCAAGGCCATGTTGCCGTGGTCACTGCTGGGCTCACCGGAAATGATGCAAATAAGGCGCGCCCCCCACTGCGGCTCCGCCTCCCTCATGTAGCAAACTGAAGGCGGAAGTGACGTTTACATGGTCTTCCTGGCGCTTTACTCAAAGAGGGGCGTGTCGACTGCACGTTTGACCCTGACCTATAGGCTCGGCTATTAGCCAGAGCTAACCATGGGTACCGCCGTCTCCCTGGTAACACTTCAGTACTTGGGTGTGGCTTTTCAGAGTCTCTATTTCTACTTGTCGCAGATGGAGTGGCCCTTTCGTGTGTTGAGATAGATATCCGATTCCCTCGGGGTTGTCTTTCCACACAGGTGGAGCAGGAGGCAGGCGGGACCATGAATGACATCTGCCCAAAAGTCACTGCAATAAAAAGTTCTCTGCGAGGGCGCAGAAACTCTTTAGGTCTTTTGGATCAGGCTACACAGGGGACTGTGGTCGTTTTCTGCCTATTTCAACACCCTGTCTGCATGCTGGTTGTCGTCTGTACACCTTCTACCAATGCCTAGAACTGATGTAAAGCCTGCTGACTTAGTTAGGGCTATTGCCGAGGTAACACCATGACCAAAAATAATTTGGGGGAGGAAAAGGTTTATTTCACTCACAGTTCCATGTAACATGTTCATCAAAAGCAGGGCAGGAACCTGGCGGGAGGAGCTGGTGCAGAGGCCATGGAGGGGTGCTGCTTACTGGCTTGTTACTCATAGCTTGCACAGCCTGCTTTGTTACAGAACCCAAAACTACCAGCCCAAGAATGACCCTACCTAAAATGGGCTTTGCCCTCCCCCATTGATCACTGATTAGAAAATGCTGTACAGGAGGACCCACTGAATCTTTTTTTTTTTTTTTTTTTTTTTTTTTTGGTTCTTTTTTTCGAGCTGGGGACCAACCTTAGGGCCTTTGCGCTAGGCAAGCACTCTACCACTGAGCTAAATCCCCAACCCCCGGACCCACTGAATCTTAAGGAGGCATTTTCTCAATCAAAGTTTCCTCCTCTCCGATGACTATAAGGCCTGCTAGTGAAAATGGCTTATAATCGTGTTTGAGTGGGTTACAAATAAATTACCAGTGCTCCTCATAATCCTGAGTTCTTTACAAGAACAACAAGTAATTAAATGAAGAAGGGCTGGAGAAATGGCTCAGTGGTTAAGAGCACTGACTGCTCTTCCAGAGGTCCTGAGTTCAATTCCCAGCAACCACATGGTGGCTCACAACCATCTGTAATGAGATCTGATGCCCTCTTCTTGTGTGTCTGAAGACAGCAAGTGTTCTCATATAATAAAATAAATAGGAGGAGGAGGAAGAACGGCAGTAGAAAGATGTCTCGGTTTAAGAGCACTAATGGCTCTTGCAGAGGACATGGCTTTGGTGCCCAGATTCACATGATATCCCACAACCACGCACAACTGCAGTTCCTAGGGATCACACAGGGATCACACACCGTCTTCTGAGCTCCAAGGGCATCAGACATGCACATGGTGTACAGGTTTGCATGCAGCAAAACATACACAAACAGACACGAACACAAAAATAGATATAGCTAGGCATGGCAGCACATGCCTTCAATCCGGTCACTCAGGAGGCAGAGGCAGGTGGATTTCCGTGAGAACAAAGACAGTGTAGTATCTGAGTCGTACAGTTTCTCAGTGTGAAGTAGAGAATGTCAATAGCAGCGCCCTTCAAACAACTTACGGCTCTAGACAACAGTGTCTTTCGCTACCCAGGAACTGTGACTCACTTAAATAGATGCTCATTCTCGGAGGAGGCTGCCTGGGGCTTCTGATCTTAATTCACTGTTGTTGGCTCTTCTGGGATTGTCTGCATTTCTGCCTGATCTGTCACCGTAGCAAATGGAAAACATCAACTACCCCAGTGTGAACACAAAATATACTAAGCCTCTGGTGCCCAGGCCACCACAAGTCCAGCTTGGGACATTTCCCAGATGTTGATGTTGTGATGAGGGAGCCATAGTATGCCTTGCATTGCCCCTGCTCACTCCAGAAATATTAAAGGCACAGTACCTTCGGGTTCCCATTGACAGGCTGTGGTGCTCACTCACAGTACTGGGGTGGACTGGTTTTATCTCAGCACAGTTTGCCAACTCTAATGATACCTCTGTAGTTCTTGAGATGAATCTGTCATTGAGCATACCCTTTACAGCTAACGGTGACAGGCTTTTTGTCTCCAAGATTGACTCAACAGTAGCTGATAGCCTGGGCATTCAGCCTGCCATCGCTCTGTGGTACTGTATTGCTGAGGGCTGAAATGACTTCCTCAAATCAACTAAAAAAGATTTCTGGGGGTTGGAGAGACGGCTCAGTGGTTAGGAGTACTGGCTGCTCTTCCAGAGGTCCTGAGTTCAAGGACCTCTGGTCCTTGCTTCTAGCAACCACATGGCCACTCATAAGCATTTATAATGGGATCTGATGCCCTCTTCTGACATGCACTGTATGTGCACACAGAGCACTCATAACAGTGAAGCGGCCTCACCGCGTGTTTGACTGTCCCAAGGAAAGGACACCTCTGTAGTGATCGAACTGAGAAATGTGTAGACTGAGCTGGAACAATTTGGAAGATTCCAGGCTTCACACTCACCATTCCAGGACATGACACTTCGCACTGACAGTGTGGTCCATGGCCAGTCTCTGGTGGAATCAAATGAGAGCCTAGGAGGCTGGAGCCTAATGCTAATCCAGATCATAGGACTCATTTGCTGGTCCAACCTGGGTTCTGGACCATGAGTATAACAGCTGGGCTGTTTTATACTCTACTGCCTGAGTCCCTCAACTGTGGGGAGTCTAATAAAAACACCCTTATTCCTCTCCTACCTGACTCTCCCAGTTGAAATGTCTAGGGTGGGGGTGCTTGGGTTAAAGGTGGGAGAGATGAGTCAGAAGAAGATGGATGGCTATGAGTTTAAAGCTAGTCTGATCAACTCTGTGAGTTCCAGGCTAGCCTGGGCTACATAGTAAGACACTGTTTCAAGGAGAAAAAGAAAGGAATTCATGTGTTTTGTGAGAGAGCAGGGGAAGCAACACCGTTGTCACCAAGAAGGGATGCCCCATACCTTAAGTGGTTTGTAAAGAAAGACATCAATGAGCTCTTCTCCCTAACCCTTGGATCCTTCCTTACCAACTGCCCCTAAAATTGTCAGAAATTCAATAGATTTACCTAACTTTTGGGTCTGTTGTTCATCACTAGATAGATGATTGGCTGCTATTCTAAGAAATCTTCCAGGGAGCTGAGAAACAGCAGTTTTCCATAAAAGAGTCATTGGATCAGCTCCAAGTCACCGTCCAATGCTGTGGTTGATAGGTTCTCTGGGCCCTCTGTGGATCAGGACAGTCTTTGCAATTGTTTTTGTTTATTTTTATTTTATGTGTATTTTGCATGAATGCACGTCTGTACACTCTATGAGCGCTTGGTGCCCGTGGAGGCCAGAAGAGGGCATCAGCCCCCCTGGCACTGCAGTTACAGAAGTTTGAGAACCACCATGTGGGTGCTGGGAACAGAACAAAGGTCCTCTGGCAGAGCAGCAAACACTTTTAACTGCTGAGCCATCTCTTCAGCTCCGTATTCACATTCATTTTATGACAGGTTTTACTACATAACACTGGCTGGCCTAGATCCTGGTATGTAAACCAGGTTGGCCTCAAACTCAGAGATTCCTGGTTCATCTTGGTTAATTCTCTGGATGATACTAAGTTAGGTCATGCCTTCATTCCAATGTTTTAAGTAAGGAAACTAAGGGCTGGAGAGATGGCTCAGCGGTTAAGAGCACTGACTGCTCTTCCAGAGGCCCTGAGTTCAATTCCCAGCACCCACATGGTGGCTCACAACCATCTGTAATGGGATCTGATGCCCTCTTCTGGTGTGTCTGAAGACAGCTACAGTGTGCTTATATATATAAATAAATAAGTCGGGGCTGGGGATTTAGCTCAGTGGTAGAGCGCTTACCTAGGAAGCGCAAGGCCCTGGGTTCGGTCCCCAGCTCCGAAAAAAAGAACCAAAAAAAAAAAAAAATAAGTCTTTTTAAAAAATAAGGAAATCGAGACTTGGAACAGATATATTGCCATGGTCACCCAGCTGGGGCGGTCCCTCCATCCTGGCAAGCGACGCTCCTCTGAGTCTGAGTTCTCACCAGTTCCTGCCTGTGAAGAACGAGAGGAGTCCAGTGGCAGAGACTCTGACGCATCAAGTGGTGGAGAGGCTGGGGATGTGGCTCAGCTGTAGAGCACTCGCCCAGGATGCTGAGGCTCTGGGTCCAATCCCCAGGAAGGGTGGGAGTGTGAAGGGAAGTCTATTGAACTTCATCAAACCCTGTCAGCGCTCATCATCTTAGGAGCCACAGTGTCACAGCTGAGCTAGCCCTGGCCACATGCATGGCAAACACAGCATTCAGGAGGCTAAGGCAGGAGGACTGCTTTGAGTTCAAAGCCAGTCAGATACATTGTAACACTAACTTAGAATATACAAACTGGCTGGGAATGTGACTCAATGGTAGCCTGCTTCCTGTTATGTTCCAGAGCCTAGGTTAGACCCTAGCATTACCAAAGCCCATCACCAACAGAGTGGCAGAGACATTCAGTCTTTGGAGAGAGATCTTCAGGGTGTAGTTGTCTCCCCACAGATCTCTGTGGCATCATCCCTTCTCTCTAGACTTGATGAGCAGCCTGGAGTGATGGCACATGCCTTTAATCCAGCACACAGAAAGCCCAGGCAGGAGGACTAGCCTGGTCTACATACTGAGTTCCAGGACAGCCAGGACTACATAATGAGACCCTCTCACCCACACACCATCCCAGAACTGAGTCTTTCCTGACAGTCTGGAAGCGTGGCAGAGACAGAGCCAGTCCTGTTGACTGGTCCAAAGATCACGAAGCTCTGTGTAGCTCCTAGACCCAGGTAAAGATGCAAAGAACTAACTCACACCCAGCTCTGTCTCACATGAATATTAACAGAGGATTTTGTAAATATAAACATGTTGGTCCCTGTTGAAAACTGAGGGGGTTGGGGATTTAGCTCAGTGGTAGAGCGCTTGCCTAGGAAGCGCAAGTCCCTGGGTTCAGTCCCCAGCTCCGGGGGAAAAAAAAAAAAAAAAAAAAAAAAAGAAGAAAACTGAGGAAGTGGGCTGGAGAGATGGCTCAGAGGTTAAGAGCACTGACTGCTCTTCCAGAGGTCCTGAGTTCAATTCCCAGCAACCACATGGTGGCTCACAACCATCTGTAATGGGATCCGATGCCCTCTTCTGGTGTGTCTGATGACAGCTACGGTGTACTTATATAGAATAAATAAATCTTTTTTTTTAAACTGAGGAAGTGCTGGGCAGTGTTGGCAGACACCTTTAATCCCAGCACTCAGGAGGCAGAGCCAGGCAGATCTTTGAGTCCGTGGCCAGCCTGGTCTACAGAGTGAGTTTCAGGACAGCCAGGGCTACACAGAGAAACTCAGTCTCAAAAAAACTGAAACCTGGCCCACAGTGCAGCCAGGTAATCAATGCTGCAACCTCCATGCTGTACTTTCTCCTTGGACTCACCTGTCATGACCTCTCTCGAGCCAGTTCCTTTTGTGGCATGAGGAGCCTCCACACCAAGTCATGTCTCCACCTTTGACAGGCTGTGTGGCCCTAGGCAATTGCCTTCTCTGAGCCCCAAGGAGTTGAGCAAGTCACACATCCTCTGAGTCTGGACTCTGTTCTTTTCTGTTTTGTTAACCCCTCACCTACTTTGAGGACGTTTGTGGGGTCTCCAACCCCACTCCTCATGTTAGGAGCGCGCACAGCCTTAACATCAGGCAGGCTGTGGACGGGTCCGGTTTGATCCCTGCAGCTAACTCACTGGGGAACCTGAATGGAATTGTTTCACTTCTCAGAGCTTTGGACTCCCCTGTGCAATGTCACTGAATGGATGAGATGACATCACCGTGTAAACATTGTAGGGGTTGGGGATTTAGCTCAGTGGTAGAGCGCTTGCCTAGGAAGCGCAAGGCCCTGGGTTCGGTCCCCAGCTCCGGAAAAAAAAAAAAAAAAAAGTTTCTAAACATTGTAATGACAGATTCTTGCCACTCTTGATGGAATCGATAATAAACAGCAGCACTCCTTATCGTCTACCGTTGTCTGGGATCTGGAGATACAACTGTGCCTTCCTGAGAGGTGAGTGAGACGGACCATAAACACAGGAACAGAGCAGGAGAAGGTTTCTGAGCTGGGGATGGAACTCTCGCCTACCAGCGCTACAGAAACCTGCTGTGTAAGGCCAGCCCTGTGGAGGCAGAAGTCAGAGAGTCGCCATCCTCAGCTACACCTGGAGTTCAAGGGCAGAGATTCTGTCTAAAACAGTTGGGTGCTGGTGGCACACACCTTTAGTCCCAGTCCTCAGGAGGCAGATGCAGACAGATCTCAAGAGCGGACAAAACTACACAAAGAAACCCTATCTCAAAAAAATAGGGGTGGGGGAAGGGCACTTGCTTCTCTCCCAGATGACCCAGGTTCGATTCCTGGCACCCACCCAGCAACTCACAACCATCTGTAGTACCTGGGGTTCAGGAGATCCAATAACCTCTCTGGTCTCTGAAAGTTCCAGGTGTGCACATAGTGCACAGACAAACTTGCACACGCCACATGCACACATTAAACATACCAAAGCATGAAGATCTGTGCCTTTAACCGGAGCACTTGGAAGGCAGAGGCAGGTGGAGCTCTATGAGTTCAAGACCAGCCAGGACTACATAATGAGACTCTGTCTCAAAACTGTTTGTTTGTTTTGAGACATGGTTTCTGGTGTAATAGCCTTCGCTGTCCTGGAACTTGCTCTGTAGACCACACTCAGGCCTGGACTTGCTCTGGCCTCAAACTCATAGCGGTCCGCCTGCCTCTGCCTCCTGAGTGCTGGGATTAAAGGCAAATACCACCATGCCCAGCTCTCAAAATAAATGTTTAAAAATATTTTTATGTGTATTAGTGTTTAATTTGCAAGTATGTCTGTGCACTACATGCATGCAGCGCCCACAGAGACCAGAAATGGATCATTCGGGACTGAAGTTAGAAACAGCTGTGAGCCATGGTGTGGGTGCCGAAAATTGAACCAGGGGCTCTTAACTTCTGTGCCACATCTCCAGTCCCTGAGAGAAGTATTTCTAAACAAAACCAAAAACCTGAAGTTGATCTCTGGTCTCCACTGAATGAATACACACATACCCCACACACAAGTCCCCCACATATACAGAAGTACACAGACATATACACACAAAATGAATAAAAGACGGCTCTGACAGCAAGTGAGAGAGCACGCCAGGGGAACGACGGTGGTTGGGGACGACGCGCCTTAATGGTCTACAATGGCCATGGTCTCTTCGCCTTACCGGAGAATTTGCCTTCTAGGAAGATGGCTATGGATGGTGAGGAGGCTAGAAAAGGCAGTCACAGACGCTGTGTGCTCAACTGCCTCAGTTTACCCTGCAGGTCCACTTCACCTCCCTGCTGCACAGTAGAGGGTCACACTACCGCACCGTCCGGACCAGCAAAAATGGGAAACAGGAGGAGATTAGAGATAGAATCCATGTTTGGGCTCCTTTCTGATGAACTACAGAGGCTCAGGAGCCTAAGGGATCTGTCAATGGCCCACAGTCGTCTGAGGGTTGCTTGCCCTCCATACAGCTTCAGCTCCAGGGTTCTCTTCAGTTAGCCCTTCTCCTAGTCTCCTCAATGGTGATAAGGTCTTCCCTCTGATATTAGTCTGCAAGTGCGGCGGGAAGCGGGTGTCTTTCCTAGGTAGTCCCTCCACCCTGCTTCACTCACCAACCTGAGGGGTACCAGCCGCTTCTTGCTAAGGCCCTGAGAGCCTAAGTTGTCTACCAGAGATCACATCTGGGGGCCGTCGCTGCCAGACGGTCTTAGTTGGTCTCATTGCTCCTTCCTGTCCCTGAGTCCCTGCAGCAGCCCAGGACACTCCCCCTCACAGCATCATGTGCTGCTGGTCATATACTTCTTCTAGAAAATTCCTTTTGGTGTTTCCACACCAAATTCCTTTCATGTCATTCCGATGCCCTTTCTGGGACTCTGGGATGACTCTCCTCCCTAGTGCGCAGGAATGGTGACTTACCTGTTTCTATGGGTCCTTTTCTTTTCTTTTTTTTCTTTTTTTTTTTTTTTTTTTCTTTTTTTTTTTTCGGAGCTTGGGGCCAAACCCAGGGCCTTGCGCTTTCTAGGCAAGTGCTCTACCACTGAGCTAAATCCCCAACCCCTGGGTCCTTTTCTCTAACCAACTGAGTCACCTTTCCTACACCTACAGTGTAGCTGTTCCCTAGGTGCTGAGGAATGAGCCTATGTCCCAGTCTGTCCTGGGCTCTGCTCAGAAGACTTGAAGGGGACTTCCATAGTGATTCCCTCTCCTCTCTTTTTCTCTCACCCAACCAGGGGATGAGGCCAAACCTAAAACCTATTCATATCACCTCTTCTCCCATATCACCTACTTCACAATGCTGCTACATTCCACAGCCCTAAATCTCTCCCCAGAGGTGAGGTGGCAGCTCCTCACCTGCCCTCCTGATACAGTGCCTGCTGATCCGAAATTCCTCACAGTAACTTACCTGCTCTCAGCCCCCAGCTGCACCGCCCTCTCCTCTCCCCAGCTGTCCTCTCCTGGCTCGTCCTCTGACTTGGAAAGGACAGAGGGTTTTTCCCCTGCACTGGTTCCTCTGATGACTCTTTGCAGCTTTTTCACCTTTCTCGGCTTCCCAGCATTCCCTAAGGCTCCCCTCATTACTTCCCTTCAGTATCCGATGGAAAAGCCTGTTTGAAAGAGGCTATCCTGGACCCCCACAGCCCACCACTGCTTTTGCCCTGTTTCAGAGCTCGGTGACTAGATCTCATTTCATGGTCAAGAAATCCAAGACTTGGAGAGATCGAGATTCCAAGCCTGGACTATTTGACTGTGCTGTGCTCCAAGGTGAGCCATGGCCTACTCTGGGCAGGGCAGGGTCAGGTTTACATGCGTTCAAAGGGAAAAATGAATGTAAACCGTTCAGCACCCCTCCTGCCAGAGCAGGGGGGAGGGGGCCCCACACAGGTCCTCCTAGATTCTCCATCAAGGGACACAGAGGTCGCCCCCTCCCAGAACTGCTGCAGTAGGTACTACTGAACGGCCCCTGCTCTACTGAGTAATTCAAGCAGAACTCATCAAATGGCCTCCCTCAGTCCCTCCAAATCTACCCAAATAAACTCAGCCTTAAAGTAAAAACCATTAGCTCTTTGGAAAGGTGTGCCTAAAGCCAAGCCCAGCCCTCTCTTCCCATCAGATTACCACCCCTGATTCCCCAGGAGAGGTTCTGGCATGAACCAGACTTGGCATGGTCCTGACCCTGGACACCCTTAGCCCTACTAAGTTTTTTGAGTCAGACACTGGATCCTGGGGCTTCCTGGCATGTTCACCACAACCTCTCTTTCAGACCAGTGAGGAAGCCTAGCTCTTCTCCAGCCTTAAGTAAATTCAAGACCCTTCCCCAGCCCCTGTCCACCCCTGCCCCAGGGCCCTGCTGTGCTTCTCCCCAGCCCCCTGAGCACTCAAGCAGTACTCCCCTTCTCCGGCTGTTAGCCTGGGAAGGGGGCCAGGCCCTGAGCTCAGACCTTGGCGATTCCAGAGTGTCTGAGGCCCAGAGCCAGCGCCGCCAGCCAGGCCAGACAAGGGGAAGGGGGGAGGTGGCAGGGTGGGCACCAGGAAGCCCTCTAAAAGGGGTGGGGTGTGTGGCATTGGCAGGGAAGTCAGATTTCTAGCTTTGTTCTTTCTGCTCTTCTTCTGGATCCTACAGGCTTCTTCCCGGGACCTCAGTGAACCTTGGCCAGAAGGTGCTCTCTCCTGCTTAAATCGTTTCCTTCAAGGGGAAGGCAGGACCAGAAATAACTTCCCATGACTTCAGGGCTTCGAGGACCCCTACGTGTACAAATGCCAATGGGCAAAAGTTAACAGACCTCTGGTCCTCTGAGCAAGGCTCACATGCCTCGGTTTCCCCATTTTGACCGGGTGGGAAAGTAACTGGGTGGGAAGGTGTACGCAGGCCTCTGCACCCGCCCGGAGGAATCTGACGGGGCAGGCCCGCGAGTCCCCAGGTGAGGATTCTTCTGGAAAGGACCCAGCTCAGTTCCTGCGCGGGGCGGGCACCTGAGGAACTACCCCCATTCCAGCCGGCGCCTTCCCTGCCGCACATCGTCGCTTCTCCGGGCAGCAGCGAAAGACGCGTGAACCAGAAGGAAAAAAAGAGAGAGGGAGAGAAAAAAAAAGTGTCTCCCTGGCCCGGGGCCAGCGTCCCAGCCCCCCTCGCCGCCGGCGCGCTCCAGCCAGGGAAAACAACTGCTCACTTCTCCCTGCGTCCTCCCCGCGCGCTCCCTGCTTCCCGGCGGCCGCCGGAGAGGAGCCCGGCCAGGGGGAGGCGCGGAGCGGGCTGGCCGCCCGGCCTTCCTTTCCCCTCGCTCCTCCTCTCCGCCTCCACTTGCTCCGGCCTCCTCGCTCCGGCCTCAGTTCTCCCGGCCAGGGAAGTTTCTTCGCTCTCCCCTCAGTGCAGCTTCCATCGCTCTCCCTCGCAACCGGGATCCCGGCCGCTCCTGCTGTCCCCTCCCTGCCCTTGGCTTCTGGCCCCGCTCAGCCCTCTGCAGCCCTCTCCCGGGCTCCCAACACTCGATCCCCTGCTCGGGCTCCACCCCCGATCTCCGAGGGTCGTGCGGCCCCGGATGCCCGGGCCCCGAGGGGCTGCCCGCGGCCTGGCCCCTGCGATGCGCCAGGCGGGGGCATCGGGGCTGCTGGCGCTACTGCTGCTGGCGCTGCTGGGCCCCGGCGGCGGGGCGGAGGGGGGGCCGGCCGGCGAGCGGGGCACAGGCGGGGGCGGGGCGCTGGCCCGCGAACGCTTCAAGGTGGTCTTTGCGCCGGTGATCTGCAAGCGGACCTGTCTGAAGGGCCAGTGTCGGGACAGCTGTCAGCAGGGCTCCAATATGACGCTCATCGGAGAGAACGGCCACAGCACCGACACGCTCACCGGTTCTGGCTTCCGCGTGGGTGAGGGCCAGGGGCTCTGGCTGGGGACTTAGGGAAGGGCAGGCAATAGCACCAGGCAGGAAACAGAGTGGAGCACTGGGTATAAGAGATGGGAAGCTGGGATACAGCGATCGCAGGGTCTTGAGAGGCTGCAGTCCTTGGAAAACAGAGTGAGGGGCTGTATGGAAGCTTGGACTTTTAAGTATTGGATAAGGGTTGAGGCTTAAGCTGCGGTCCCGGATGACACAGGATTCCTGAGAGGTGCTCAGTTCTATGAGGGAGCATACAAGGGGTTGGACAGATGAGAGCAAGGGTAGGAAGTCGTGCAGAGCTGGGTAAATATGCCCCCCATACAGAATTCTTTTGAAACTGGCTCAAGTTTGGCCCGGTGGAAGAAGACACCTGTGTTCTCAGGAAGGCGGAGCTAGGGTCGAGACTGGAATGAAGGAGTTAGCTATTGGCAAAATCTGAGGGGGAAAGAAAGGCTTTGAGGCCTAAGAAGTAGGGTACTAAATAGTGGTACAGGCCTGCTGGTGGGGGTCATTTGGGTCCTCAATCAGCTAGTCTGTTCCCTACATCACTCATAAGTTCCAAACATCTGAAAGGCCCTCAGAGCTGCTCACACCCCAAGACTGAGGGCCTCCTGGTCAACCTAGAGCCCACCCCTTCCTTTAGCATCTCTCTAAAGAGAAGGCCTGGTGCTCAAGACTCCTCCCCTGGGGCCCTGTGGGCTAGGCAGGGGGAGGTGTCCCAGTGGTAATTACCCTCCTGGACAGGGTAATTAGGCCGTGCCCAGGATGGTACCAGGAAAACAGCCCCTCTCACACGTTCTCATGTTCACTCACAGCTCCAGACCAAGGGTTCTCTCCCTCTCTCTCTCTCTCTCTCTCTCTCTCTCTCTCTCTCTCTCTCTCTCTCTCTCTCTCTGTGTGTGTGTGTGTGTGTGTGTACACGCACAGGCTTTGGCATGGCACGATGTGACTAGCTCGTGCTCTATGTGTTTCGGGTGTGTGTCTACAGTCGCTGTCTGGGAGTGTTTACACAGCGAGCCCGTAGTATTTGTGTCAGAATGAGTGTGTATGTGTGACAGGATGACTCTGCATGCCCAGCCTCTCGGGCCCCCTGCCTGACCATCCTGTGCAGGCTCCTGTCTCTGTCCATGCTGCCCACATCCCCCAGGCTCTGTGCCCGGGCCACAGTGGGAGGATGTCACTGAGAGGTCATACTCTCACCACGATGGGTGACTCACTGGAAAGCAGGAAGAAGAGGATTCTGCCTCCTCTGGCCCAGGACACACCTCTGTTGCCCTTGAGGCCTGGTCTCCAGAGACTAGACAGGATGGGATAGGCTAGTCTGGGATGCTCTTCCTACCCTCATGATCAGAAATGGGTCAGGGCTGCCCCTGTGAGTGTCCAGGGAAATAGCACAGCCACCTACCCTCCCTAGAGAGTAGAGTGGCCTTAGAACAAGCAAGAGAGGAGCTGTGGTTGGAACTCAGGGACCTCCTTTGGGACACAGAGCTGAGGACCACCACACTCTGCCCTGAAAAATGCCCTTTACATTGGGAGAGGCAAATATGACTACAACTCTGGAAAGTGCCAGCCAAGCCGGGCAGAGGGTGGGGAATGGGAAAACCTCCTTTCTGGGAGAGACACTGGACCCTGAATGGCCAGATCTGGACATGAAGCAACTAGCAAGAACTCTAAAGGAACGGATAGAGGTACAGCCAACGGATGGAGACACTAGCACACTGGTAGGAGGTAGCTAGGTCCTGCACCAGGGGTGTGCAGGAGACAAACAGAGGGAGTTGGAGTAAAAGAAGGTTCTGGAACATGGCCTCAAATGTTCAGACAGGGAGCAGAGCAGTAAGATGAGGGAAGGGGTAGGGTGTTGTTGTTTTTTTGTTTGTTTGTTTGTTTTTTGTTTTTTTTCCTAGAACTTTGCCTGAGGCAGGTTTCTCTAGTCATGATGGCACTGTGGACAGAGGTCCTGAGTGAGACCGGAGATGGGTTTAGGGAACACTGTAGAGACTGCAATTATATGCTAGGGTCAGTCACATGTGGCTGAACAGCCAAGAATTCCCAGGGGGTAAGCCCAGGCAGATAGAGGTCCTGAGTTCTGTCAGTGTCCTGGCCTAGACACTGGTTCGGTTAGACATGGTGTGCCATTGGCAGCTGCATGAACTAGGGTTGGTGGCAAGATGAAGGTTGGATATGAGGATGGGCTAGGGGAGAAACTTGCAGCCTGAACTAAGGGGAGAGCATTAGTTGTTGCTTCTGTACACTCTGTTCCACACTGGGGTAAGCATCTGTATAGACATTGCCTGCTCCAGGCAACATTACCAGCGTAGAGGAGGCCCAGGCACCTGAGAAGAGGAAGTAAATTCTCAGAGACATAAGGGCATATGGCCAGGAGTTAAGCCTGGAATTTAAGATTCCACAATCCGTCGTGGAAAGAAAGGTTTTGGGGACCTACAGAAGGCCATTCATGCCTACCTATTAACTGATTGGTTCTTTAGATGTCAGCATTTTTAGTTCTCTGTAAACTCCAGATATTAACCTTATCATGGAAAATAGCTGTCAAAGGCTGTCTGTCTCCCACCTCCTGGGCTCTCTTCTGTTATTTTTCTTTTGCTTTTCAGGGTCATGTGTGTGACCTATTATCAAAGTCAGGTTCCCAATAGGGCAGAGCTAACGGGTGGCAAGGAAGCCTGAACAGTGAGTCAGGTCGTGGGTGATGATGGCCTGAAGAGAAACCAGGCTCTGACCCCTGTCTCCTCCCTAGTGGTGTGCCCTCTACCCTGCATGAACGGTGGCCAGTGCTCCTCCCGAAACCAGTGCCTGTGTCCCCCGGATTTCACGGGGCGCTTCTGCCAGGTGCCTGCCGCAGGAACTGGAGCCGGCACCGGCAGTTCAGGCCCCGGACTGGCCCGGACCGGAGCCATGTCCACAGGCCCGCTGCCGCCCCTTGCCCCAGAAGGAGAGTCTGTGGCTAGCAAACACGCCATTTATGCAGTGCAGGTGATCGCAGATCCTCCCGGGCCGGGGGAGGGTCCTCCTGCACAACATGCAGCCTTCTTGGTGCCCCTGGGGCCAGGACAAATCTCGGCAGAAGGTACTAGGAGACTGGGAACCCCGGGGAGTGCTTAAATGGGCGGGTAATAAGGGTGGTCGGATCCGGGCGCGGGCCAGGCCCTGGAGGAGCTCAGCGTCGCGACCCTCCAGAAGCGGGACAGCCCTGAGGCCACCGCGCCCCGCCCCCCCAGTGCAGGCTCCGCCCCCTGTGGTGAACGTGCGTGTCCATCACCCTCCTGAAGCTTCCGTTCAGGTGCACCGCATCGAGGGGCCGAATGCTGAAGGTCCAGCCTCCTCCCAGCACCTGCTGCCGCATCCCAAGCCCCCGCACCCGAGGCCACCCACCCAAAAACCACTGGGCCGCTGCTTCCAGGACACACTGCCCAAGCAGCCTGTGAGTAAAACCACGACTCCAAAGGAACAGTCATTCTATTTCAGGGTCACCTGAGTCACATCATGACCGCATACAATTGAGTGTCACAGGTTGGGGCTGGAAAAAGAAAGGGGCCTCAGGAGGGAGGCAAGTTGAGGCGGGCCACTCGGTGATTCCTCTCCACATCCCTTCCTCCAGTGTGGCAGCAACCCTTTGCCCGGCCTCACCAAGCAGGAAGATTGCTGCGGTAGCATCGGTACTGCCTGGGGACAAAGCAAGTGTCACAAGTGCCCACAGCTTCAGTGTGAGTGCCTGGCTCAATGAGGTACCCCCCACAGGGTGGCCCAGCTATCTTTCTCCCATCCCTGCTACGGGAGTCTCCCGCCTCCCAGTGCAGGCTCCGCCCCCAAATTTGGTGGTGAACCCACGAAATCCTCTGTCTCTTCTCCAAAGCCCTCATTTCTCTCCTGCAGAACCACAGTATTCCCCGTCTTGTTGCTATTGTGTCTGCCCTTTCTCTGCAGATACAGGGGTGCAGAAGCCAGGACCTGTACGCGGGGAGGTGGGTGCTGACTGCCCCCAGGGCTACAAGAGGCTCAACAGCACCCACTGCCAGGGTATGGTCAGCTGGAGAGTCTGTGGGCTGTAGGGTGGGTCAGTGGTCATGGGACTGTCCCAAGGTGTCAGAGAAAGGGTCTGATGAAGGCAGAACCCTCAAGTGCATGGAGCAGCTTGCTGCTACCTTATGGCCCCAGCTACAAGAATCAAACTGCTTATCACAGACATCAACGAATGTGTGATGCCCGGCATGTGTCGCCATGGTGACTGTCTCAACAATCCTGGCTCTTACCGCTGTGTCTGCCCGCCTGGTCATAGCCTGGGTCCCTCGCGCACACAGTGCATTGGTGAGACTTGGGGACTCCTGGTCCTGTGAATTCACAAGGCTGGATGGGAAGGGCAGGGCTTCAAGCAGAGTCATGAGGTCAGGGCGGGTTAAGGGTTGGTAGCAGAAAGGACAAGACGCAGAGCAGATAGGGTCAGTGGTGTGAGGTCAGAGATCATGGAGGTCAGAGGAGGAAGTCAGCGTCCTGTACATCACTGTTTTGGTGAGAAGAACAGATGGAATTCAGAGCCACTCTAATCAGGAGTCAGGGGGTCACAGAGGTCAGGGGTCACAGAGGTCAGGGCCAAGAGTTGACAGAATGGAGAAGCAGGGAGCGTCTGAAGCAACTGGGCAGATGGACATGGGTGATGCTCAGGTCCTGCCCTCCGCTCCCACCTCTGCAGCCGACAAACCAGAGGAGAAGAGCCTGTGTTTCCGCCTCGTGAGCACTGAGCATCAGTGCCAGCACCCACTGACCACCCGCCTCACACGCCAGCTCTGCTGCTGCAGTGTGGGTAAAGCCTGGGGCGCCCGGTGCCAGCGCTGCCCAGCAGATGGTACAGGTGAGGCAGAGGCACAGTGCATGGCGTGGGGTGGGGACATGGGCTGTGTACCTGTCCAGGAGTTCACTTGCTGTGGTGTCTACATCTTGACCACAGCAGCCTTCAAGGAGATCTGCCCGGCTGGGAAAGGGTACCATATCCTCACCTCCCACCAGACCCTCACCATCCAGGGTGAAAGTGACTTCTCCCTCTTCCTGCACCCTGATGGGCCACCCAAACCCCAGCAGCTTCCTGAAAGCCCCAGCCGAGCACCAGCACTCGAGGACACAGAGGAAGAGAGAGGTCTGGCTTGATCCAGAGGCTCCAGATCTACAGATAAGACCCCTGGGCTAACTTCTTAAGGCATTGGTTCTCACCCTGTGGGTCGGGCCCTCCTGGGGGTCACATATCAGATAGCCTGCCTATCAGATATTTACATTAAGATCCATAACAGTAGCAAATTAGAGTTATGAAGTAGCGATTAGATAATTTTATGGCGGGGGGGAGGTGTCACCACAGCATGAGGAAGTAGTAAAGGCGGGAAGGTTGAGAACCACTGTTCTAACATTTAAATCCCTAGGCCGAACCACGGACACCCTCCTCCCCCAGGCCTTACCCTTTCACCCTCACCCTCTCACTATCTGACTTGGGCTATCACCTTCTAGGCTGGCACTGTACAATTCCCTGCCCTCTAGGCAATGGCTACTAAGCAAACGTACCCTAATCTCAGGATCTGAGCTTTGACCCTTGACCCAAAGGCATGACTTTTGAACTCTCAGAGACCTACCCTAGCTATACACCTTGATCCTTGACCTCCCATTCTGACATAAATAATGTTCCATCTTCTCTTTTAGGAGTGACCTTGGACCCAGTAAGTATGGGAGCCCAGGGGGAGGGATAGGGAGACAAAGGAGGCAAGGAGGCTTATATTGCTATAACCACAGCCAGTGAGCGAGGAGCGATCGGTGCAACAGAGCCACCCCACTACCACCACCTCACCTGCCCGGCCTTACCCAGGTGAGCAGAGGCACTGCAAGTGGGGGCCAAACCACTGGGAGGCGTGTGCTTGTGGAGGGTGCTAACAGTGAGGACTGGGTGGCAAAGCTTTGGTGTAGCCTACAGGAGGTAGGAGCCTTGCTTTCTGAAAAGCCCCTGCTTCTGCCCACAGAGCTGATCTCTCGCCCCTCCCCACCTACCTTCCACCGATTCCTGCCAGACTTGCCCCCATCCCGAAGTGCGGTGGAGATCGCCCCCACTCAGGTCACAGGTAAGGCCTGCCAGCAGGGCCACATCCTGAACAGGCTACACATCCAGCTTAGCGTTCCTCCTTCCAACACTCCGTAAACTAACAGGCTAGCACTTGCCCAGAACTTGGAGCTGGGGAAGGTCCAGTGATCAGGAGAGGGGTCGCTTTGCTTTCCAGTGGGCCTGTTAGTGTGATGGCCAGCTCAATCTGAGAGTCTTCATCATTCAACTTACATTTATTGAGCACCTACTATGTGTCTCCCAAATAAACCCAACCAAAGCAAACAGATCGAGCTTGGTGTGGTGGCTCGCACCTGTAATCGCAATACTCAGGAAGTGAAGGCAGAAGGATTGCCTAGAGTTCAAGGTCAGCCTGGGCCATGGTGTGAGACCTGCAAACTAGAGCAATAATCAAAGTCTATCATGTCTCATAAATGTTACTCGAAAAGGTGTCAGGAAGTCAGGGAAGGCTGAAGATTGTAACAGTAGCAATCGTACAATGAGAGGTTGTAGGGTGTGTGTGTGTGTGTGTGTGTGTGTGTGTGTGTGTGTGTGTGTGTGCGTGTGTGTGTTTAAGATTGCTAGACATTCAAGTGAAGTGGGGAGGGAGGGGCATGCAGATTCAGAAAAGAACATTCCAGGGAGGTTAAGTCTGGGCAAAGGTGTAAGAAGCATGAATCGGGGCTGGGGATTTAGCTCAGCGGTAGAGCGCTTACCTAGGAAGCGCAAGGCCCTGGGTTCGGTCCCCAGCTCCAAAAAAAAAAAACCAAAAAAAAAAAAAAAAAAAAAAAAAAAAAAAAAAAAAAAAAGAAGCATGAATCATTGGTGGAGGAGGAGAAACCACAGAGAAGCAGGGAAGCTACTTCATGGAGCCGCCATAACAGGCTAGGGGTTGATGCCAAAGATGAGAAGCGTCTGCAAGGACTCGAGTGTCGGAATTGCCAACACAGACTGAGCAGTTTCTCTGCCAGGCTCTATGTGAAGACCTTCACTGACTGAGCATCAGTTTGCTCTCTTACTCTGAAGGGGAAATGCTTACCTCGGTTTCCAGATGAGAACTGCCCAGGTTCAGAGAGGTTTAGCAATTTGTCCCAGGACACAGAGAAGCCAGAAGGAACCTATGTCGTAGGGACTCCAAGGCCACAGTTATTGACCCTGACTGAAACCCTGAACCTAGATGAGCTCCTAGATGAGGGGCTCAGGTGGGTTGTGGGAATGTGGAGGACAAGGTGCCTGGGAGGGGAGCAAGGAAGCCTATGGACAGCACAGCAGGCAGAGAGCAGCAGCCCGTCCAGGCCCACTGGTCAGGTGGATTTTGGCAACGCTGAGTTTAGCATCACCCTGGGCTTCGTGGAAAAGATGGGGACCAAAGGGAAGAGGAGGAAATGGAGCTTATGACCCAGAGGACGAGCAGAGCTGGACAAAGTTCTGGCCCAAGTTGGGTTCCTAGGAACCAACTGGTGTCTGTCTTGGGAGGGGAGACAGTCAACTATTGAAAAATGGAAGATGCAGGTCCTTGGAGCAAAGGGTGTTGAAGTCACTGGGTAGAAGATATTAATAAACCTGAAGCCACAGGAGACTGGCAAGAATGTTGTCTCAGAGACTCTTGGGAAAGAATATTAAGGACATAGGGCACTTAGCTGTTGTGGTTTGATTTGAGGTGACAGGGGTCAGGCTCTTAGAATGCTAGGTAGGAATGGAAATAATGAAGGTGGCAGGGATGACAAGGACACCAGAGTCCTATTTGGAGACTTTCTGGAACAATGGCATTAGTATTACTTGAAATAATTACTAGGAACTCCTAGGATTTAAATACCCATGTGCAGAAGCCAGAGGTCACTGTGTGACCAAGCTCTCCTAGTCAGTAGGGCTGGGGTGCCAGCATCTGTCTCTGGGGGTGTGGCAGAAAACACACATTCCCTGATCAGTCCCTTGACCGGATACCCCCGTGCCACAGAGACCGATGAGTGCCGACTGAACCAGAACATCTGTGGCCATGGACAGTGTGTGCCTGGCCCCTCGGATTACTCCTGCCACTGCAATCCGGGCTACCGGTCACATCCACAGCACCGATACTGTGTTGGTGAGCAGGGGTGGAGGGTTTAGGGGGTGTAGTGTGTGTGTGTGGACAGGGGTTGACTGGGGAGGAGCCCGAGAGCCACTGTCGTGGCTCACTACTTGCCTTTGATGTCCCTCACCTACTGATCCTTCCAGATGTGAACGAGTGTGAGGCAGAGCCCTGCGGTCCCGGGAGAGGCATCTGCATGAACACTGGTGGCTCCTATAATTGTCACTGCAACCGAGGCTACCGCCTCCACGTGGGTGCAGGGGGCCGTTCGTGCGTGGGTGAGCGCCACCAGCCCCTGGCTAACCCGGGTATACTGGGTGGGACCAGCTCCTACTGCCCGCCCCACGCCCCATCGCACCCTGTCTTTGCTCAGACCTGAACGAGTGCGCCAAGCCTCATCTGTGTGGTGACGGTGGCTTCTGCATCAACTTCCCTGGTCACTACAAATGCAACTGCTATCCTGGCTACCGGCTCAAGACCTCGCGACCACCCGTTTGCGAAGGTGGGTTACTCTCCAGACCAAAGCAGGCATCACAGCTGTCCCTTAGGATGGGAACAAGAGGCCTGCACCTATCTCTGATCCTCTCAGGCTGGGGTCAGGGAAGCTAAAACTGGTCCATTTTGCCTTGATTTGTGACGGAGGGAGGCCCTGTCGAGGACTAAGAGCACTGGACCAGCTATGTTGTCCCCAAACTTGTTCTCGTCCTTTTCTCTTCCATGCAGACATCGACGAATGTCGCGACCCTAGCACCTGCCCTGATGGCAAATGTGAAAACAAACCTGGCAGCTTCAAGTGCATCGCCTGCCAGCCTGGCTATCGCAGCCAGGGGGGCGGGGCCTGTCGTGGTGAGAGCGGATCTGGCTCCACGTGGAGGGCGGGCCTCCAGAGAGTAGAGTTCCGCCCCTAGCCCTGCAGAGGGGAGCCTCACCCCAGCTGTTTGTAAGCTGGGCACAGTCTGATACTGGGGTTCTTCCCTGCAGATATCAACGAATGCTCCGAGGGGAGCCCCTGCTCTCCTGGATGGTGTGAGAACCTTCCGGGCTCATACCGTTGCACGTGTGCCCAGGGATACGAGCCCGCACCGGATGGCCTCAGTTGCATAGGTGAGCTCCCGAATGCTGGGCAGGCTAGCACTCTCATTCACAGAAGTTAGAGAATGGGGGTAGTTGGTGGGGGACCAATTCTGCTGTCTACTGAGGCTTACGGTTTACGGGAAGCAGCTGGACCTTGGATTTTTTTTTAAATGTATGAATGCTTTGCCTGAATGCGTGCATGTGTATCGCGTACATACCTAGTGTCTTCAGAAACCAAAAAAGAGGACCAGATCATCTAGAACTGGGGTTACTGACCTCGGTGAACTCCTAAGTGGGTATGTACTGTGTAAGAGCAGTAAATGACCTTAACTATTGAACCAACTTTTGTCTCTTAAGAGATGAGGCTTGAAACTTTAGTTTGGGAAGCTTAATAATTTGAAGGGAAAGATGTCATTGTCCTTGTCCTTGTAATGTTTTAAGTACCAAAAACTAGACAAGACGCTAGAATTCAGACAAGTTGGGAAACTTGACAAATTTGTGGACTAGCAGAGACACAGGCCTGAAGGAAGGAGGCTTGCGTTCTCTAAAGGACGGTAGGAAGTAGCGAGCAGAGAAGAATGAGAGAGCAGCATACTTAATGGGTGGATGGGGTGAGGGTAGCGGCCTGGGACAGCCATGAGATGCCTCGATGGTAGGACAAACTGGCCGAATGTCAAGGTCAGGGAAAGGGGAGTTTGATTCAGTGACTCCATGTGTGGTGCTGTTTTTTGGGATAGGGTCCCTGGGATTGGACTCCCCTTCTTTGATTTTTATTTATTTATTTTATATATGTGAGTACACTGTCTCTGTCTTCAGACACATCAGAAGAGGGCATCTGATCCCAGTACAGATGGTTGTGAGCCACCATGTGGTTGCAGGGAATTGAACGGGATTGGGCCCCTTTAAAAGGGAAGTTTGAGAGCCCCTTCATGCTAGATAAGTCAGTAGGACGGTCCATTTGGGTCTCTCAGTCAGAAATGCCAGAGGCTGAGCACTGTAGGTTAGGAGTCTTGAACCAGACATGTCCCTGTGAAACTCTGGTTTGTGGACTATGGGGGCTACGGAAAGGTGAGGCGAGCCTGCTTAGCCAAGGAGACAGAGTTGGATAGAAGAGCGTCTAGCAGAGCCTCTCGGCACCAATGCTAGGGAAGGCGGAGTAGATGAAAGGGCATCAGGAGATGGGAGTAAAGGCATGGTAGCATTAGTGGAAGGTGGCTGGGCTTTCAGAGTACCACTTGAGAAGCTAAAGAACTCTAACCAGTCTATCAAGAGAGGGTACCTCTTATTTGGTGAGTGTGGATGAAGGGTGGGAAGACATGAGCTCTTTAGCATCAAGTATGGCCATGGGATCCTGGGAACACTTGGCATGGACACCCATATGTGTGGGCAGGATGAAGGCCCCATAGGGCAGTGGGACAACAGTAACAGAAGTCTGAGACCACAGAGCCTGGTCCCCTGACACTTCTCTGTGCCCCGCAGACGTGGATGAGTGTGAGGCCGGGAACATATGCCACGATGGCATCTGCACGAACACACCAGGCTCCTTCCAGTGTCAGTGCCTCTCTGGCTATCATCTGTCAAGGGACCGGAGCCATTGTGAGGGTGAGGGATCCTAGAGCCTGGGCACTGGCCTGCTCCTACCTACCCCAGGATCTCTACTGCCCAGGTCCAGTCCCCATCCAGATCCCAGTTGTGACATGAGGGTGTGGGAGTGACCCAAGGGTCTCGGAGTAGGAAACTCAGATAACTCCGGGCTATGTGTATGGGGTCAACTCAGGAAATTCTCCAAACCCTAATCTCCTACAGACATTGATGAATGTGACTTCCCCGCGGCCTGCATTGGGGGTGACTGCATCAATACCAATGGTTCCTACCGATGTCTTTGTCCCCAAGGCCATCGGCTGGTGGGAGGCAGGAAGTGCCAAGGTAAGAGGAGTTGGCAGAAGGCTCCTGAAAGGAGGGGCAGGGCAGTGTATTTGACACACTGTAGCTTTTCTGTGTCTATTTGACACACTGAGGCTTTTCTGTTACCTATTTGACACACTGTAGCTTTTCTGTATCTATTTGACAGACTGAGGCTTTTCTGTTACCTATTTGACACACTGTAGCTTTTCTTTATCTATTTGACACACTGTAGCTTTTCTGTAGTCTTTGTATGCCTCCATTCCTCCATCAATCCATCTAACTGGTTCACCAGTGCATTTGTTCTCTGACAAGGATCACCCTGCTGGCCGCAATGTTTCTGTGTTCCTTGTTTTTACTTTTTGTGCATGTGTGATTGCCTGAATCATGTCTGTGAACCACATGCACACATGTCTGTGGAGGCCAGAAGGGGGCGTTGGAGCTACAGATGGTTGTGAGTGGACGTGTGGGTGCTGGGTCATCTGGAAGAGCAGCCAGTGCTCATAAAGGCAGAGCCACCTCTCCAGCCCCTCTGCTCAGCCCCTTACAGATGTGACAGTCTGAGCCATCAACTGCCTGACCTCTATGTACATTCACCACCATGTGATACCTGCACCCCTGTCTGCCAAGTGGTGTACTAGGTATTTCAGCAATAAACTGGGGCCCTAGATTGGAAAGCGGGCCTCAGGTTCAGGGTGAGGGTACCCAGAAGTTAATTAAAGGGAGTTGACTGTAGAGTTGAGATTTGAATCATAAGGAGTCTTTCAGCAGGGGCTCTGGGAGGGAAGAGCTCTCTCAGTAAGGAACTCTGGGTGGGAAGGAGTCTCTCTGGGTGGGAAGGGGTCTCTGGGTGGGAAGGATCTCTCTGGGTGGGAAGGGTCTCTCTGGGTGGGAAGGGGTCTCTGGGTGGGAAGGGTCTCTCTGGGTGGGAAGGGTCTCTCTGGGTGGGAAGGGGTCTCTGGGTGGGAAGGGTCTCTCTGGGTGGGAAGGGTCTCTCTGGGTGGGAAGGGTCTCTCTGGGTGGGAAGGGTCTCTCTGGGTGGGGTTCTACTCCATGAACAGTAGTTGCAAATTACTCAGTGTGTTTTTAGAGTGGTGGGGACAACTCTAACTTGAGCAAACATTTGGGAGGAGTGAAAGTGTGGAGCCAAGTTTGATAACATGTATCTGCCATCCCAGCTACACAGGAAGCTGAGACAGGAGGATAGCAAGCAACAGACATTGCCTCAAGGAATGGCAAAACTGAAAGGTAGTAGGAGATAAGCAGGAAGGTCTGCAAATGTCAGCTGAGGGTCAGAAGCTCATTCCAGTGCCAGGAGGACCTTAGGGTTTACACAGGCTGACAGCAGTGTCACAAACCTCCCCACACAGATGGGTCCAAGGGGACTTCTGTGGTATGCACAGGTTCTGAGCCTGTGTAAGGGCTTTAGACACACCCCAGGGAAAGAGGGGCTGGGTCTCTCCACAGCCGAGTTTGCCCTTGCTTCCTGGTCTCCTTGCACCTCCTAGATATAGATGAGTGCAGCCAGGACCCAGGCCTGTGCCTGCCCCACGGGGCCTGCGAGAATCTCCAAGGCTCCTATGTCTGTGTCTGCGATGAGGGTTTCACACTCACCCAGGACCAGCATGGGTGTGAGGGTGAGTACACTCCCTTGGTAACCCTTGGAGCTACAGCTGGCTTGGAGATGTGCCCCAGTTCCACCCTTTTGAATTCCTGAAACAGGAAGAAATCCTCTTTGCTTGGGAGAAGTGGGTGGGGCTAGGTAGGGCCAGGGCAGGTAAAGGCCAGAGTACGTGCAGTTTTGGGGTACAGTAGACAGGGCCAAAGCTACTACCTCCATGAATTTGAACTGTCACCCTCTCTCCAGAGGTGGAGCAGCCCCACCACAAGAAGGAGTGCTACCTTAACTTTGATGACACAGTGTTCTGTGACAGTGTATTGGCTACCAATGTCACCCAGCAGGAGTGTTGTTGCTCTCTGGGGGCCGGCTGGGGAGACCATTGTGAAATCTATCCCTGTCCAGTCTACAGCTCAGGTAAGAGGGATACACCCACTCCTTCCCAGAGCTCCCTTTTATTCATCCCGCTGGGTGGATGAGGGAAAGGAGGAGAGAGCAGATGTGCGGTTTGTGTGCTCAGCCTTGCTTTTCCTTCCCTCCCTCCCCCTGCAGCTGAATTTCACAGCTTGTGTCCTGATGGGAAGGGCTACACTCAAGACAACAACATTGTGAACTATGGCATTCCAGCCCACCGTGGTAAGCTCTGACCTGGCACCCCCTTGCTTCTTCCTTTACAATTTGGCTTGGTTTAAGGGTGCTGGTTTGCTACCACTCACTGGGTAAACTCCACCCCTTATACCAGCTTGGTTCCAATAATCCCCACCAGAAACCCTGTCTTAGGTTCAACTTTCCCAATATGCCCCACCCATGAGTCTCAGCAAAGGGGCCCAGTAAACTTCCAGGTAAAGGAGAGGCCACTGGGCACTCACGTTTCCCTTGGTTATACAGACATCGACGAATGCATATTGTTTGGGGCAGAGATCTGCAAGGAGGGCAAGTGCGTGAATACGCAGCCCGGCTACGAGTGCTACTGCAAGCAGGGCTTCTACTACGACGGCAACCTGCTGGAGTGCGTGGGTGAGCACATCTGCAAGTGGTGTTCCTGGGGAAGCAGCCTAAGCCAGGCCCGCTCCTGTCACCAGCCCTTCTTCTCTCCGCAGATGTGGATGAGTGCTTGGATGAGTCCAACTGCAGGAACGGAGTGTGTGAGAACACACGCGGAGGCTACCGCTGCGCCTGCACACCGCCCGCAGAGTACAGCCCCGCGCAGCGCCAGTGTCTGAGCCCGGAGGAGATGGGTGAGGCCCGGGGGATCAGTGCGGGGAGCAGAAGGGAGCAGAGCCCAGGCTGAATTGTGATTACCACCTCCACCAACCCCCTCCATGTCCCATAGACATGGATGAGTGCCAGGATCCGGCTGCTTGCCGCCCTGGCCGCTGCGTCAACCTCCCGGGCTCCTACCGCTGCGAGTGTCACCCGCCCTGGGTGCCCGGGTCCTCCGGCCGCGACTGCCAGCTCCCCGAGAGCCAGGCGGGTGAGGGCGACATTCGTCCTGGGCCGATTTTGAGTCCTGTCAGGGTGGAGCCCCCGGGCCACAGCCGGCAGCTGGGACGGGACAACAGTGGGTAGTCCCTACCTCCCTCCTCTTGATATGGGTCCTGTTCCACAGAGCATGGCCCAGAGCGACGAGAAGTGTGCTGGGGCCAGCGCGGAGAGGACGGCATGTGTATGGGGCCCCTGGCGGGACCTGCCCTCACTTTCGACGACTGTTGCTGCCGCCAGGGCCGTGGCTGGGGTACCCAGTGCAGACCGTGCCCGCCACGTGGCACTGGTGAGCTACCCCAGAGGGACTAGAGGTAGGGTGCAGGGGTGCAACAGGGTTTGCTGACTCTGTACCCACTTCCAGGGTCCCAGTGCCCGACTTCACAGAGTGAGAGCAATTCTTTCTGGGATACAAGTCCCCTGCTACTGGGGAAGTCTCCACGAGGTGAGTGAGGCCAAGGGAGCAGAGGTGTGGATTAGAGGCCATCAGTGGGAGCCCATGGTGATATCCGCATTCCTCTGGCCCATGTAGATGAGGACAGCTCGGAAGAGGATTCAGATGAGTGCCGCTGTGTGAGTGGCCGCTGTGTGCCACGGCCAGGAGGGGCAGTATGTGAATGTCCTGGGGGCTTTCAGCTGGACGCCTCCCGTGCCCGCTGCGTGGGTGAGCAAGATGTTAGGGACAGAAGGGCAGAGTCAGTGGGGGTTAGAGTGCACCACAGTGGGACTTAACCCAAGCCTGCGTCTGCTGTGCCACCTTGCAGACATTGATGAGTGCCGAGAGCTGAACCAGCGCGGGCTGCTGTGCAAGAGTGAGCGGTGTGTGAACACCAGTGGCTCCTTCCGCTGTGTCTGCAAAGCTGGCTTCACCCGCAGCCGCCCTCACGGCGCCTGTGTGCCTCAGCGGCGCCGCTGATGCAGTCTTAGCCCACACCTCAGTGATCATCCGTCGAGGGTACTCTCCGCTGAAAGTGGAGACAACAACATCCTTTGCTTCTGACCAAATGAGAGCACGGACCCAAGGATCCTTCTGGGCCCACAGAGCTCCTGCCCACACCCCAAAACCAAGGGTGCTCCTGTCTGCAGAGTGCTGTCTGCTTTCCTCCCTGAGGATGATTTCTAGAAACTTCCAAGTCAGATCTGCCCCTTTAATTTACTCTTGGCTTTCAAGGCAAATTGATATTCACATCCAAAGCTGGTTGGGACGGCAGCACCAAGACCTACTGCTTGGGCGGGTTAGGCTGAGCTGGAACCCAGGATGTGAAATAGAATTTATTGTGGCTCTGATTATGTACACTAGATGTGCCTGACCTGCTGACCAGGCTGACATGGTTTGTACAATAAATACATCCTCCGGGCCTGCTTTCCAGTGGTTGGAAATGCCCAGGGGTTTGGGGGTAGGGTTGTCAGTCCAGCTTCCGGGCTCCCAGCTTCATGGGCCCCTTGGTGGCCTTTTTCTCCGCCCGCTTGGCTTCCATTTCTCTTCTCCTTTCCTCTCGCTTTTTTCGGGCCAGCTCTGCCTTCACCTGCCCTGGGATCAGGAAGGAAAGCATGAGTGTGTGGCAGCCTCAGCTCTCCGGTCCCACACCTGCGCTACCCAGGCCCGTCAGCTCCTCCTGGGAAACACTCACTGCTCTCAGCCTCCAAGCCTTCCCAGTTGTCCTCACCCCAGGAGTCTGGGTCTGGCCTGGGCTGAAAAGGAAAATGCAGGCTGCAGTGGGGTCAACGCCCAGCACAGTGTACTCCGAACCGTGCTCTAGTGAGCCAGTACCTGGGTGCTGGGACGAACGGACAGGGCAGCAAAGGGGTCACCCTTGTCACTGGGCTCTGCACCACCCCAGTTATACTCGCTGGCTAGCCGGGTTCCTTCTGGGGGTGACTCCACAGAGCTGGGTTCCTGCCAGCCCTGGTCCCAGGAGCCCTCAACTTCCCAGCTGCTCCAGTGTGAGTCCAGAGATTTGTGGTCTGAATGGCTGACCTGTGCGTGAACAGTAGGAAAGACAGGTAGGCCAGGTAGAGTAAATGACCAAACAGTGCTCCCTACAGACCCCGCCTGACCCTGCCCACCTGTCCAGCTCGATTCCCTTGGCCCTTGGCGCTCCAGTCATCCTGCTGTGCCAACACAGACTCGGCTTCCTGCTGCAGGGTAAGAAGGAGAAATGCATGACCAGCAATGTTCTCACCCCCCAAGAGGCCAAGTACAGTGAGCCCTCCTGGCCATGGCTCTGCCCTTTGGGTTTTTACTGGTTTTGAGACCTACCAGCCCTCTCTTCTCTGACCTAGCTCTAGGGACCCTGGAGTTGAATAGGGGCTCAGTGGCTGTTGCTGACCTCTCATGACCATCCATAGAGCTCCCCTACCAGGACGCCACACAGATGAGGGCGGGCCCAACTCTAGTCTGCACACTCCTCTGAAGGATAACCTGGGCCTTGAGCTGGTGAGGCCTCCTCAGCCCTGCTTACCTCCAAGCTGCCCCAGTCCTCATCATCCCATCTGTCGGCAGTGGTGCTGTCTTCTGCAGCGTCCTTGTCTTCTTCCCGTGTCTCCCAGTGGCCTGAGGTCGCAGGGGTGGCAGAGGCAGGGGCTGGAGCTGGAGCAGGGTCTCCTAGGAAACAGGATTCTCGGGTAAAGTGGTTAACAGGAAAGGAGTGAAAGGAGAAGGGGTATCAAGGAGGCCCAAAGAGTGACCAGACAGTGCCCCATGCCTATGTCTCTGTTCCTGAAGCAGGGGAGCCTGACAATAGCCCTCAGCCCTCAGCCATGATGCGGCGAGCCCTGGACTCACCCTCTGGCACTGGTCTCTGGGGCACAGCGGCCTCAGACGGCACAGGTGTGGGGTGTGTTCGGATCAGCTTGGAGGTGAGAGAGGACACCCCGGTCACAGCCCAGCCTGCCCAGCTGGCTGCAGCTCCTCCTGTTCCAGGGCTGGATGCTGCATGGACGTCCTTCTCTGGACAGTGAGAGATACACAAGTATGGGCTTCTGCTGAGATGACAAAAGGGTCAGCTCTGCTACAGTGGTGCACGGCAAACCCTCCCTGGCCTGGCCCAGTCCTCCTCCTATCTACGCAACATCTATGGTGACTCACTGGGGTTCTCCAGCTTCCAGATGCCCCCATGGGGTAGGACATACCAAGGGACAGTCAGTAAAAGACATGGCAAAGTGAACGAGAGCCTGAGTGTGGGCCACTCACCTACTTCTGCCAGCTGGGTAGGATCCTCCGACACAGACTCTAATTTGGACAGGAAGCTTCGAATGGTCTTAAAGGCCTGTGGAGTAGCAAGAGGCCAAGCTGGGTGCTCCAGCAATCCCAACGCATGGTCAGGTCTCTGGGAGACTGAGTATCTCCGAGCCCAGTCCCCAGGTCTACCCTGGCTATGCCTTACCTGGTCCCGCACAGATTTCTCAGGGTCCACAGTAAGGCCGCAGAGCACAGGCAGGATCTTATGGGCACAGTCGTCCATCGAGTAGAGATTATGTGTAGCAGCGAAGCCCAGGACACCCGCAACCCGGGATGGTGCAAATGGGTCCTTAGTGGCCCGGCTGAAGGCAGAGGTGAGGACCCTGTGTCTAGTCTGAAAGCCCAGATGGATAGGGAAAGGATACTTGAATATACAGAAGCAACAAGCAGCCCGAGCTACCAGACCTCACTTTCCAGGCAGGAGCCAAGGTCTAAAAATATAAACCTATCAATCTCAACCTTAAGAAAAGAGTTTATGTTGGGCAAAGGTGGTGCCCACCTTTAATCCCAGCACTCATGAGGGAGAGACAGGTGGTTCTCTGTGAGTCTGCGGCCAGCCTGGTCTACACAGCTGGTCCTAGGACAGTGAGGGCTGATACACAGAAAAACCCTATCTCAAAAAACCAAAAACTTAAAACAAAAAAGGGAAGAGAACTTACCTACAGTGTGGGCCTAGGTTTCTCTTGGATCACTGGAATCCACACTGCCTCGAGGTGTACACAGCAGCCACCCTGAGGCCGAGTGCGTCCCTCTCTTCTTCCCTAGCTGCTGACCCTACTCAATCATTAGATTTTGTTTATTTTTGAGACAGAGTCTCCCTATGTTATGTAGCTCTGGCTGTTGTCAAACTGACTCTGTAGATCAGGCTGGCCTCAAACTCAGAGATCCACCCACCCTCTGCCTCCCAAGTGCTGGACTAGAGGCATGTGTCACCATGCCCAGCTTTCACTCAGTCTTATTAACTGGCCAGGCCTGGCAGAATGTCAGGTGTTGTGTAAAGACATGGAATCATGGGTTCAGAACCCAGACCAACCCCCTTGAAGGCCGGCTGTGATCTAACCTACAGCTAACTCCACCTCAAGAAGCCCACGCATTAGGCCTAACGATGCTCAGTACTAATGATGCTCTGGGACAGTGAGGACCCAGGCACATAGGCTTTGTCGCCCAAGAGGAGGCTGCCACCCTTCCACAGCTCTACAGGACACTCACACTAGCACTGAGGTAGGAGCCGATTTTGCCCAAGCAGACCGTGGTGTTGCAGCGGATGGGACCCTGGTCGTCCTTGGCTTGCAGCCTTGCGAAGTGCTTCAGCAGCTCCACGTTGAGGTTGGTCTCACTCAGCTTTGGGGCCAAGAGCAGCATGGACTGTAGAGTAGAGGGGATGGAGGGTCCTGTGAGCCAGTGCAGGAATGGACTCCTGGGAGGATGTGCAGGCCGCTAGTGGGCTGTCAGAGCTGTCTACCCGTCTCAGCTAGCATATTAAAGAAGGGAGTCCTGGGCTGGAGAGATGGCTCAGCGGCTAAGAGCACCCACTGCTCTTCCAGAGGTCCCGAGTTCAATTCCCAGCAACCACATGCTGGCTCACAACCATCCATAATGGGATCCGATGTCCCCTTCAGCTGTGTCTGAAGACAGCAACAGTGTACTTATATACATGGAATAAATAAAATAAATCTTTAAAAAAAAAGGGGGGGGAGTCCCCTATTCCCAACTTCCTTTTAGGACAAGACCACAGAAGCCTGCCTGCATTCTACCCCATTCAAACTTACATACCAACACACTGTGACACTCACTCTACCAAACTGGTTTATTCAGGTTGAGGTCACTGATGACCTCCTAAATCAAATAAAGTTAAATTAAAAATCAAATCCTAAATTTGATTTTTAATTTAACTTTATTTTGTAGCCAAGGCCATCCTTGAATTTGCAATCCTCTTGCTTCAACCTCCTCAATGCTAGGATTTGAGGCATGTACCACCATGCCTAGACTCAGCCATTAAATTTATTTACTTATTTTTCAAATTGCTAAATGTAATGGCTGTTCTAGGTTCCTTTCAGTTGCTGTAATAAACACTTTAACCAAAAGCAACTTGGGAAGCAGAGGGTTTGTCTTCTCTTACAGCTACCAGGTCATAATCCGTCATGGACAGCAGTCATGACAAGGCAAGGCAAGGACCTGCGGGCAGAAGCCAGGCATGGTAACCAAGCCTAGAATCCCAGCACTTAAGAGGCAGAGGCAGGGGCTGGGGATTTAGCTCAGTGGTAGAGCGCTTACCTAGGAAGTGCAAGGCCCTGGGTTCGGTCCCCAGCTCCGAAAAAAAAGAACCAAAAAAAAAAAAAGAGGCAGAGGCAGGTTTGTGTCCATGAGTTCAAGTCCAACCTGGTCCACACAATGAGTTCCAGGACAGCCAGAGCTATATAAAGAGATCCCATCTTAAATAGCCAAGTGGGGCAGTGGGATAGAGTACAGAGGCAGGAAGCAGGAGGTCCTGCATGCTTCCGGGACCAGCCATTCAGGGATGGCCAAGCCATCTGGAATAAATGAGAAATGAGACAATGCCCCACAGTCGATCTGACCCAGGCCAGTCTGAATTTTGAGCCTCCCTCTTTCTAGATGACTCCAGACTGATAACAAAATGAACCAGAACAAGGGCCCGTTTACCACTACCCCAACCCTAAGGGAGAGTTTTGATACCCCCAAGTTCTTCCTACACCTTTAAGCTTTTGTTCAGTTCTTCCCCAGCCTGGGTGAATGCTCGTCTTACTGAGATCTGGGTGGTCCGAGACCTCAAAGTGCACTCTTCAGCTTCTTTTGTATCTAAGGCTCCTGCCCTTTCAGCTCTCTCCCTGCGTGGCTTGCACGCCCTGATGTTTGATCTGCAATGCTCACATACAGCGAAGGCTGGGCTGCTTCTGCGCAGTGATGCTCCCGGGCAGTGCCTGATCCCGAGCGCTCTAGCCTCACCAGTTAATCCACTGTTGGGTTCAGAATTTGCTGGTTGTTGGGAGATGATGGAAGCTATGGAAGTGAGCCTTGTTCAAGGCAGTGGATCCTTGGGAGTTATCACTTGCCCAGCCCCTCCCCTCTGTCTTTCTGTCCATCTGTGATGAGGAAAGCAGTTCTGCTTTTTCACTTCATGGCCCCTGCCAGCATGGCCTAGCTCCGCATGAGCCCAGATGCAACAGAGCTGTGACCATGGACTGAAAGCCCTGACACTGACCCCAGAAGTGACAGATCTTTGCCCTTTTGGGTCATTCAGGTGTTTTTCACAGTGCAGTAAGCTGAGAGCACAGTCCCCTGGTGCCATCCCTAACCAAGACTACTTCTCTGTACTTTACATGTGCATGGTCAGTGACAGCTCAAAGCCTCCACCCGACAGGCAACAGTTGCCCAATCGCAGCCCAGCTGTTCACAGTCTGCTCCCCAGTCTTCTCACACACTTCACCTTCAGACCATTCCAGGGCCTTAGCCCAGAAGCCGCAGAGTCATCCTTAACTCCCAGAAAAGACTGTCGGCCCCAGTTTCAGAGGGCCCCATTCTCTGGGTGTGGCCATCATTACCCCAGCACCCAACAGACCTTAACAGCTTCCACCCTTACCTGCCTGCCAGCAGGCTCCACAAAACGTACAGCCTGTGTAGTCCTGACTATCCTAGAACTCACTCTGCAGACCAGGCTGGCCTTGAACTCACAGAGATCCACCTGCCTCTGCTCCAGAGTGCTGGGATTAGAGATGTGCACCACCACACCCAGTGATGCAATGATTGACCTTTAAAGCAAGTCAGACCCTGCCACTGCCCAACCCCACTGCATCTCCAGCCTCACTTCCAATGAGGGTTTTAGGAGTTCCAATGACTATTATCTGTCAGGCTCCACACCCTTTCAGCACGCTAGATTCCTCTTTGCTAATCTATATTACTAGATATAGCAGCCTCTGAGCCTTTCCAAGTGCTAATCCTTCTACAAGGAGCGTGTTTCTTCCATGACATCTAGCAGACTAGATCAAGGCAGTTCTTCCTGTATACAAGCCCTTTCCCTTCTTGTGAGGCTCTTCATGTAGCCTAGGCTGGCCTTGAACTTATGATCCCTCTGACTCTGCCTCCCTTGCACTGGGAATTACAAGAGCTTCAACATCTATCTAAAGCAGTCTTTTTAAAACATTTCTGAAACACCCTACATCGACCAGGCTGTCCTAGAACTCGCAGCTATTCTCCTGCCTGTGCCTCCTGGGTGTTGGTATTATAGGTAGTTGTTTCATGCTAGGCACATAGGTAGTCCTGTATTTAGAGCTCCAAGTTCTCCTTTCTATACTCCCTTTCACTTTCTGATGAAATACAAATCTTTGTCTGTCCCATTCAGAGATGGAAGAACAGCTGCTGGTGTGTGCTGGGTCCCAGGCTCCCAGGGTCCCAGGGTCCCAGGGTGGGGCCAGGAAGGCACTGAGAGCTGCTTGGTGTCAGCAGACAGTACTGCAGGCTGAGTCCCCCAGATGCCTCCCACTCTTAGGGCTACACCAGGCATCGGATTGGCTGCATGTATACATATGGACCTCCCACTGCACCTGAAGGCTTAAACCAAAGCCTGTGCTCCAGAGAACCACTTCCCTGTCTTGGGAGACAAGGGGTAGCCATTCCAGGCCTGACGACACTTACCTTGACAGTCTGCTCCCGGATGGCAGGGTTGGTGTCCAGGAAGCCATGAGTGACATGGGGGAAGATCTGGGTGTTGACTGTTGGCTCATCAAGGTATTGGATGAACTGCTCCATCTGTGGCCAGGATAGGGCATGAGAAGATCGCGCACCCCCCACCCAAGTCACAGGGCCACTCTGGCTTTGGCTGTTCCAGTGCAGAGCAGACAGACAGATAGCCTCCTGAGGAAGCCCAGCTCGTGTGTGTGTGTGTGTGTGTGTGTGTGTGTGTGTGTGTGTGTGTGTGTTGTCCTCGGGAGGGAAGTGTATTTGACAGTTGGACAGGAATTGGTTCCTGGTACCTGGGAGTCACTAGTTCTTTCTGGCTCCAGAGGACCCTCTAACCTAGAAGTCAACAATCTGTAGCTCCAGCTGTCTGGGGACTGACAGGAGAAACTGTGTCCTACTCTAAAGGACCTAAGCGATGGAGTCTGGAGCATCCTGAGGCTGCAAGGAGCCCCAGGACCAGCTCCTCCTCCTGAGAGCTTTCCTGGCCCTTCACCTGTGTGGTGGCCATGGTAGAGGTCTCTAGGGTCCCTAGGTTTGACCACCTGCCTAAGGCTGGGGTGACGAGGGCTAGGATGAGGCCTGGGAGGACCTTGGCAGAGACTGGCTGAGGCATCTACCTGCTGGAGGAGGCGGACGCGCATGGCACGGTCAGTGGATGAGAACATCTTAACCACCACGGGGATGATCTTCTGCTGGTATTCTTCAGCACTGAGGAATTTCCCCACCTGAGGAAGGAGCAGGGAGAGAGCTTGGCCACACCTACTGGGCTAGGGCAACTTCACAGGGGTCCCCTCAACTTGCTTGGGCTCACTGCTGGCTTCCCAGGGAAGGAAGGAGTGGATGGTGGAGAAAGCATTTCCTCAGCAGGATCTTGGCCCACATTCTGCCCCAGGCAACTCTCATTTTCACCTTCCTCCATATTTTCAGGTCAGTGGAGAACTCAGTGCCCCTCCCTGTAAAGTGGAGCCTCTACGAGAGATGTGCACAATATTCTGCCTACAATTTCTGAGGGCTTCGATTAAACAGCATTTGATAGCTGCCTTTTAGACTCTTCTAGCAAGTCCCTTCAGGGGTGGCGTCTCCTGGGATGAGGAGGAGCCTACATAAGCACTGGCTGGCCAGTTAGAGGCAGAGGGGAAGATCGAGCCACTGGAAGTCAGAGAGGAGACTGGAGTACAAGCAGATTCCTGGGCCCTAAAAACCAGGGTGCACAGGTCAGACTGGTGGGGCTTGAAGAAATGGAAGAAAGGCTCTGAAGCAAGGGTGTGTAAGCAAAAGAACTTGGAGACACAGGGACTGTCCCTCCCTAGGCTAAGAAGTCCCCCAGCAGGTAGCCCTTGCTTGCTAAGTCATGAGGACACTGGGTTTGAGTCTACCCTGAGTACGCGTCTCACCTAAGGCTGTATCCAGACCTCTGGATCCCACAGCTCCTGGCCCCATTTACCTTGAAGAGAGGTGTGAGGACCACGGCCCCAGCATTGCCAAACTCAAAGGCAGTCAGCAGCTGGGGCAGCACCTTGTGTCGACAGAAATCTTCAGGAAACGAGTCTAGACTCTTGCTCAGCTCTTGGAAGAACTTCTGCTTCTCAGCTGGCTCTTTGATCTGGGGGAGCACAGACAGGGTTCAGGGGGGAACCAGCCACATCATGTACATTCCAACTGCATGAGGGCAGGGACCCCCCCCAGTCTGAAGGAAGAGGGGCAATGCTATGGAGCCCAGCTCTCCACCTCGGGGTGATCATGGGCAGACTCTTCACCTGCAAAATGGTGTAACATCTCTACCAACACTCTGAGGGTTCAACCAGAAAATGCTCATAAAAGCTGCCAGCAAGCCAGGTCTGACCACCCACACTGTGGCCAGCACTAAGGAGGCAAAAGGAGGAAGAGCTAGAGCTGGAGGCCAGCCTAGGCAACACAGTGAGATCAAGCTCAGCCTGGGCTATAAAGTTAGTCTGTTAGTGACTGTCCTTCCCTGCTGCTTAACCTATAAGGAAATCAATCACTAAGGGATCAAAGCCCTTCATCTGCATGTCCTCTACTGTTCTCAACAACCCATTACTGAGGCTCAAAGTGGGAAGGATCTTACTTGGCTCCTTTCCCTGGCCTGGTTGTACACACGGAGTGGGGTTTCTGGAGAGCCATAGAAAAAGTCAGGAAATAGGCACCCACTCTTCCACGAGACCTGGCCCAAACCAGGCTTGACAGTCATTAGTCTTTCTAATACCCCCACCCTGAGGCTGAGATACCCACAACACAAATTTCATGAGCACAGGTAGAAAACTAAAACATCCACACACAGTATCTCAAATAACCCTTCCCACAATGTTACGAGGTAGGAAAGCACATAGGCTCCACCGACAGACAAGCTGAAGTAGAGAGAAAGGAAGCTTGTTTAAAGACACACAGCTAAGAAGTAACCAGCACTCCTGTGACTTTGCGTGCTGCAGAAAGATGCTGTCCCTCTCCATTTACAAAAGAAGACAGTGAGGGTTACGGGTCCCATGGTTGGAAGCTGGTCATGTGGCACATGGCTTCCAGGCCATGGGGACACCAAGGTGGGATGGAGGGTACAAGGCCATCCTGGGATGCACAGTGAAGCCTTGCCTCAGGGAAAAGAAAATCAAGTATTTGGGTAGTCATACCCAGAGCCCCCTGTGTCCTGTTTTCCCGCCACCTCATGAACAGCCTGGCCCAGAAGCAGTGACCCTGGCTGAGGTACGAAATGCCTAGGTGGTTTGAAGCTGTGTAGTCCAGTGTGGGAAGCAAGCTCTGACCCCAGAGCCAGAGAGGTGACAAGTAAGGTTCAAAAGAGAGTGGATCACAGCCAAGGCCACCCTTCCAGAGTCACAGAGGGCTCTCTTACTCCCACACAGTCTCCGGGGAGTTAGCCAGAAACCACCATTTTCTATGGGGCACATTTTCAGGGGACAGGCAGCCTGGCAGAGTCAGCCATGTGAGGAGAACTCCACGTAACAACAACTCCACACTGGCAGGAGACATCAGGGCCCAGCAATTCCAGCTGCTTCTTTAAGATATAAAACTTTGGGGGCTGGGGATTTAGCTCAGTGGTGGAGCGCTTACCTAGGAAGCGCAAGGCCCTGGGTTCGGTCCCCAGCTCCAAAAAAAAAAGAACCAAAAAAAAAAAAAAAAAAAAGATATAAAACTTTGGGGGGTTGGGGATTTAGCTCAGTGGTAGAGTGCTTGCCTAGCAAGCGCAAGGCCCTGGGTTCGGTCCCCAGCTCCGAAAAAAAGAAAAGAAAAATAAAAAAAATAAAAAATAAGGGTTGGGGATTTAGCTTAGTGGTAGAGCGCTTGCCTAGGAAGCGCAAGGCCCTGGGTTCGGTCCCCAGCTCCGAAAAAAAGAACCAAAAAAAATAAATAAATAAAATAAAATAAAAAAATAAAAAATAAAATAAAATAAAATAAAATAAAACTTTGGTACCAGGCATGGTGAATCCGTGTCTTTAATCCCAATATTCAGGGAGACAGATAGAGGCAGGAGGATCTCTGAGAGTTTGAGGCCAGCCTGGTCTAATAACATAGTGAGTTTCAGGACAGCCAGAGATATATAGTGACACCTTACCTCAAAAAAAAAAAAAAGAAAGAAAAGAAAGAAAAGAAAAGATACTGGCCTTCCTGCTTCACCCCAACAATGCACTCTGTTCCCTTGAGGTCTGCCACCCTCCTGCCCAGCTCCTGATTCTGTGTTCCCTACATCTAGCTGGGTCAGAGCAGAGCCTCAGGCCTTTGTCACTATGCCGCTAAGAGCTGCCGGATACTGTTGACTCTCTCTCCCTTGCACTGACAAGGATGCTCAGACCCAGAGTGCCCCTGTGCTCTTCTGTCTCCCAGGACCATCTTTCCTAAGTCATCTTCCAGATGGTTCCTACCTTCTAGTCTTTCAGGTCCTAGCACAATTTTCTTCTCTAAGGGATCATTTCCCTTAGAGACACTGGGTCATTTCCTTCCAGCACTTATGCAGGGAGCACAGGTTTTCTCAGTGACATTTTCTGTCTCTCTCCTGTAGTGAGAACTCCCAAAGGTAGGGACCTGTTTGTTTGCTCCTTGCTGGGTCCTCCAGGGCAGGTCTGACTCTCCTTCCTCCCCAGCACTTTGTGTGGCACCGGTGAGGAACACAGCAACAATGCAAGTATGAAGTGACAGTGAAGGGGGGCTGGGGTAAGAGTCATGAAGCACCTACTGTGTGCTATACTCAACTGCACACAGCAGCCTTCCCTGTCTGCCTCTACCATGAGTGGATTCAACAACCAGAGAGCAAAAATATCAGGAAAGAAAACACCACCCATACCACATAAAGCTTACTTTTTCTTGCTGAAGTTTGTCCAAGTTAGCTACAGATAATTTAAAAAGTACAGGAGGGGTTGGGTTAATGGCTCAGTGGGTTAACATACTTGCTGTACAAACATGAAGAACTGAGTTCAAATCCCTAGCACCCATGTAAAAAACTGGGCATAGCCCAACACACCTGTAACCCCAGGGCTACAGAGATGGAGACAAAAGGGTCACTGGAAATTGCTGGCTCAGGCCTGAGTAAGACCTTAAAGAATGGGGATCACGCAACAAGGGATAGAGCAGGATACCTGATATCCTCCTCTGGCCTCTGCACATTTGCACGCAGGCAAGTCCACATCGATATGCATATATATATACACAACACACATATGACATTATGGCAGGATATAAATTATATGCAAATACTATGACATTTTACTTGAGGATCAGAACATCTGCCAACTCTCAGGCCAATCCCCACTGTGCTGGTTAGTTCATCTGGGAAGAAAGAATCTCAACTGAGAAAATGCCTCCATCGGAAATGCCCACTTTTGTGATTAGCGATGGATACGGGTGGGCGGGTGGCCCTAGGTTGTATAGCGCAGCAGACTGGAGTGGGAGCAGTGTGCTTGCCTCCACACAACCCAAGTGTGAGATGACAAAGCATGGGTGAGGGTCCTGGCAAGGGGTCTCAGCATGGACCGTGGGGCTCACCTGAATCTCCTCCAGGAACAGGTTGGTCTCCACAAAGCGGTTGCTCATGAAGCCACCAGGTGCCCGGCAGTTCTGCAGGAAGCGGGCCGGGTTGGGACGTACTTTGGGGTTAGCTCCCACCAGCTCGCAGTAATGGGTGACCAGGGATTTGGGGATCTATAAGAGAAGGTTCCATGTCAAGGAAAGAGTAATGGGTGGGTAGCAAGAAAGAAGGGCCTGGGGCGGATGAGGCAGCGAAGCCGGGCACTCACCTTCCCAGGGTTGCGCAGGGCAGTTGCCCGAGGTAGAGACCCATTGAAAACTTCCCAGATGAGGCAGCCCAAGCGCCACATGTCTGCTGACCTGTGGTGGTAACCCAGAGCTGTTCAGGGCTCCCCAGCATACACTAGTGATGCCTCCAACCTGCTTCAGGACCCAAGCACCCACTGCATCACAGGTCCTGGCTGAGTCCCTGCACTGACCCCTTGGCCCCAAGTAGTTTGTTTCATTAGCCCCATTTAACAAAGAAACCAAAGCTCAGAGAAGCACAGACAGTTGCCTCCAACACACAGCTTTCAAATTCAGAAGCACCAAACACCTAAACTATGTCCTTCTTAACCAACCACCCTCCTCCTAAGATCCTGCTCCCCTTCCCAGGCAGGTAGCAAGGGCCAGGGGTCTCCTAGCTAGTCTAGGGCTTCCGAGGGTGCAGGGGCCTCCAGCGCAGGGCAGATCGAGGTACAGTGACCTCAGGACCCACCACTTCTCTTTGACTGCTCTGCTGCTGCTATCGGCCAACTCTGGAGGATCATACTGCTCAAGCTCAGGGATCCCCTTGCTGGGTGGTCCCCCACCGTTGCCCTGTGCTGAGTACATGTAGTCCAGACCCCCAAGTTTCCACTCGCCAGCCTTGTCCACAAACACAGCAGCCATGCAGACATTATTGTGGATGAGGTTGCAGTCGTTGACCAGGAAGCTGAGGGCTTTCACGATCTGGTGTAACCCCCATGACAGCTCCTGCTCCTTCAGACCACCTGCTTCTGCTCGTGCCTTGAGGTATGTTCCCAGTGGGGTCACAGCCTCTGTCACGATGTGGAGGCACTTTTCTGTCTGAGTAAGAAAAAGGGTATCAGGGCACGGTTCCAGAAGAGGAAGGGAAGATGAGGGACGTGACAGGGAAAGAGGTAGTGGAGAAGATACCAAATCTGAAGGTGCTGAAGCACTTGGGTACAAAGTGAGGGCCTGAGGAGAGTAAGATGGGTAGATCAGGCGACAGGTACCTCCAACCCATCGATATAGGCCAGGATGTTGGGGTGTCGGAGAGTTTTGAGGCGTTTGAAGGCAGCTTTGGCCACCTGGGTCTGCTCTTCGGCTCCAGGTTTCACATCGTACACGAAGATGGACACCGCGCTGCCTGTGGCCTGGTGGAGGACACAGCAACCTGAGAGGCGCGGGCCAGGTGATCATTCCAACCTGCCTGGTCTACAGCAGCTCTGAGCCCGTCTCCAGAACAGAAGGGAAGGGACTCCAGCCAGTCTCGCCTCAGGACAGCCCTTAAGGATCTAGCCAGACCCACGTGACCTCCCGTCCGGTTTGCTTGTCCATCCCTCGGTTCTTCCGCCCGCCACGTCGTCACTGCTCGCCCCGCTCCCCAGCCCGTTGCCGAGATCCTTGGTCGCCGCCACGTCAGGCCCGGCGCGACACAGCGAAGCCGGCATTCAGACTAGGAAAGGCCGAGGTCGGCCGCGGCCTGCAGAACAGCGCAGTACCTCACCTTTTTGCGGCCTCGGTGCAGGACCCAGGGCCCGGGCGGTCCGCCTTCGGGGGGCTCAGGGTTCAGCTCGAACGGGAAGTCCCGGACCGGGTCCCGGGCAAAGAACCACATCGTCGCCGCCGCCAAGGGCTCGGGAGCCTCCACTCCGGGTCCTCCGGCCGCCCGAGCCGGGGCGGGGCGGGGTGAGGGCGGAGCCACTCTGGCCTGTGGGCGGAGCTGTGCGTTGGGGCGGCTCTTTGGGGTGGGGCCTTGCGGGACAGAGGCGGGGCTGAAGGCAGGCCTCCGGGGGCAGGGCGGAGTACGGAGGGAGGAGTGAGCCAAAACGGTCATCTGAATGCTCCGAACTTGTGGCCTTGTGTAGATAGAAAACTTGAGTGTGAAGGAGAGTAGTGAGTGCAACAGTTGTAGGATGAGAAGGGGGTGGGACCACAAAATGAGCGTGACAATAGAGCCCATCTAAACCCGGGGAAGAGGGGGCGGGGTGAGAGGGAAGCTGGAAAGAGATGGAGAGATAGAAAAGAGAGGCTACTACTGACAGTAAGATGGGGATGGGAAAGTACGAATAGTGAGGAGAATGGTTATCTCTAAGCCAAAGGCTCCTTCGCCAGGCAGTGGGAAGATTCGGGGCTCAGCGAGGAAAGTGTGACAGGAGCAGTTAGTTACTACGGTAAAGGAACTTGAGACCTTGAGAGTTGGGGTTGAGGTTGAGGCAGGAAAGAGGTGATGCAACTGTCCCGAGAGGTCTGGAAAACTGTTGTTAAAGAAGTATGTCCAGGGGTTGGGGATTTAGCTCAGTGGTAGAGCGCTTGCCTAGGAAGCGCAAGGCCCTGGGTTCGGTCCCCAGCTCCGGAAAAAAAAGAATCAAAAAAAAAAAAAAAAAAAAAAAGTATGTCCAGAAACACTCCCTATCTCCAAAGCGGACATGGGTGCTGGCCAGAGTCTAGAGCTGGAAATGATGACCAGGGATTAGAAACCTTTTCTTCTAGAGACGTCTCTCATCGATCGCCCTCTGCTGGTCCACAACCTCCTGCAACTCCAGTTTTAGGGGCTCCAACACCCCCTGTGATGGTTTGTGTATACTTGGCCCAGGGAGTAGCACTATTAAGAGATGTGACCTTGTAGGAGTAGGTGTGTCACTGTGGATGTGGCACTAAGACCCTAATCCTGGGCTGGAGAGATGGCTCAGTGGTTGAGAGCACTGACTGCTCTTCCCAATTTCCTAAGTTCAAATCCCAGCAACCACATGGTGGCTCGCAATCATCTGTAATGAATTATGATGCCCTCTTCTGCTGTGTCTGAAGAAGCCTACAGTGTACTTATATATAATAAATAAAAGAAATCTTAAAAACAAAACAAACCTCATCCTGCCTGAAAGTCAGTCTCCTACTAGCAGCCTTCAGATGAAGATGTAGAACTCTCAGCTCTGCCTTCACCATGCCTGCCTGGATGCTGCCCTGCTCCCACCTTCATGATGATGGGCTGAACCTCTGAACCTGTAAGCCAGCCCAATTAAATGTTGTCTTGCCTTGGTCATGGTATCTGTTCACAGCAGTAAAACCCTAAGACAGAAGTTGGTACCAGGGACTGGGATATTGCTGGGATAAGCCTGACCAAGCTTTTGTTTCAAAGAAAGAACATAGACTTTGGGACTCTGGATCTGAAAGTGGTGAAACGCTTTAAATGGGATTTAGTGAGCCATCCTAGTAGGACTATGGAAGATGTTGCTGAGAGTAATTTGAACTGCGCAGGCCTGACCCAAGAGGTGTCAGAGGAGAAGAAGTTCAGTATGTGTTGTAGAGACTGATTTTGTGGTATTTTAGTGAAGAATGTGGCTGACACTGTAGCTGACACACCAGAAGAGGTCATCAGATCCCATTACAGATGGTTGTGAGCCACCATGTGATTGCTGGGATTTGAACTCAGGAACTCTGGAAGAGCAGCCCCAGATACCTGTCTCTAAATGAATACATAAATACATTAAAAAAAAAAAAAAACAGAGGGAGTAGCCTTTAAGTTGAAATAGACATAGTGTCTCAGAAAGACCCTGGCCAACCTCCAAGTCTGGAATCTAGACCCTGCTAGAGAGGAAGCAACTGGCTGTGCTTCACTGGGAAGTGAGGAAGTTCCTGACATGCTGTGTTGACCCTGCAGAACATACTGGAAAATGAACTATGTTTCTTGGGAAGTATGCTTGCTAATTTTATGTCAACTTGACACAAGTTAGAATGATCTGTGAGGAAGAGAGCCTCAAGTGAGAAAATGCCTCCATAAGCAAAGTCAGAGGGCTGGAGAGATGGCTTTGCGGTTGAGAGCACTGACTGTGCTTCCAGAGGTCCTGAGTTCAATTCCCAGCGAACGCATGGTGGTTCACAACCATCTGTAATGGGATCCGATGCCCTCTTCTGGTGTATCTGAAGAAGTGACCGTGTACTCACATAAAATAAATAAATCTTTAAAAAAAGAAAAGTCTGCAGGAGCTGGAGAGATGATTCAGGGGTTAAGAGGACTCAGGTTTGGGGTTGGGGATTTAGCTCAGTGGTAGAGCGCTTGCCTAGGAAGTGCAAGGCCCTGGGTTGGTCCCCAGCTCGAAAAAAAAAAAAAAAAAAAAAAAAAAAAAAAAAAAGGACTCAGGTTCAATTCCCAGCACCCACGTGGCAACTCAACTCTCTGTAACTCCAGTTCCAGATGACCTGGTGCCTCACGCAGACATACACAGAGGCAAAACATCAATGCACATGAAAATAAGTGTCTTTTTAAGGATTGTTTATTTATTTCAGGTATAGGATACATTGTAGCTGTCTTCAGACACACCAGAAAAGGGGCATCAAATCCCATTACAGATGGTTGTGAGCCACCATGTGGTCGCTGGGAATTGAACTCAGGACCTCTGGAAGAGCAGTCAGTGCTCTTAAGTGCTGAGCCATCTCTCCAGCCCAAAATAAGTGTTTTCAAAAAGAAAAGTCTGTAAACAGGTCTGTAAAGCCTCTTTGTTAATTAGCAACTGAAGGAGATATAGTTCATTTCTTAACCAGTGACTGATGGAGAAAAGACAGCCCAGCCATTGTGGGGACCCCTAAGTGGTGGTACTGGGTTCCATAAGAAAACAGGCTGAGCAAGGCACGAGGAGAATGCAAGTAAGCAGCACCCATCCATGGCCTCTGTGTCAGCTCCTGCCTCTGGGTTCCCACCTGGCTTGAGCTCCTGCCTTGGCTTTCCTCAGTAGACTATGCCTTGGGATGTGCAAACCAAATGAACCCTGCTCCTCAGGCTGTTTTTGGTCCTGGTGCTTCATCACAGCAACTGTGACTCTAAGACAGGAGGTATGTCTAGAAGCTCTCCAGATCCCCAAGGTGAACTACTGGCCACAGTGTCCTGCAGGAGCTTAGAGCTGGAAAATGCCCTGGTCACTGAACTAAGCTACCAGGAGAAGCATGGCAAAGCCAGGAACTAAGTCTTCTCTTCTACTTTTTTTTTTTTTTTTTTTTTTTTTTTGGAGCTGGGGACTGAACCCAGGGCCTTGCGCTTGCTAGGCAAGCGCTCTACCACTGAGCTAAATCCCCAACCAAGTCTTCTCTTCTAGAAATGTCTCTCATGGGGTTGGGGATTTGGCTCAGTGGTAGAGAGCTTGCCTAGCAAGTGCAAGGCCCTGGGTTCAGTCCCCAGCTCCGAAAAAAAAAATTAAAAAAAAAAAGAAGAAGAAATGTCTCTCATGGAGCTGTGATGGTCAAACCTAACATTCTGTTATGGGATGAAAGAAAAGCTTGCTTTTTGAGACAGTCTCAGGAATCTCAAGCTGACCTCAAGCACAGCATGTAGCTGAAGATGACGTTGAACTTCTTTTAATGTTTTTATTACATTCGTGTATTTATCCTGAGCACGCATACACATGCATTTTGTGTATGTGTGTGGGTTCGTGTGTCTCACAGCATGTCTGCAGAGATCAGAAGACAACTTGCAGGAATGGGCTCTCTTGTTCCATAAGTGAGTTCTAAGGACCAAATTAAGGTGATCAGAGTTGGCAGCAAATACCTCCCCACCCACCCCCCTGCACTGAGCCACCTTGCCAGTCTTCTGATCCTATTACCTGAGCATGGGGTTACAGCCATGTACCACCAAGCCTGGTTTATTTGATGCTGGGGATTAAATCTACGTCTTCGCTTAAATCCTCTACCATCTGAAGCACATCCCTAGCCCATGTTGTTTTTTTTAAAGGTTTATTTATTTATTATATAAATACACTGTTGCTGTCTTCAGACACAGTAGAAGAGGGCATCAGATCCCATTACAGATGGTTGTGAGCCACCATGTGGTTGCTGGGAATTAAACTCAGGACCTCTGGAAGAGTAGTCGGGTGCTCTTAACCACTGAGCCATCTCTCCAGCCCTAGCCCATGGTTTTTAAAAGTAAAAGATATAAATGCCAGGCAGTGGTGGCGCACACCTTTAGTGCCAGCACTTGGGAGGCAGAGGCAGGCAAATCTCTGAGTTTGAGGCCAGTTCTAGGGCAGCCAGAGCTACACAGAAAAATCTCTATCTTGAAAAACAAAGGGGGGGTTGGGGATTTAGCTCAGTGGTAGAGCGCTTGCCTAGGAAGCGCAAGGCCCTTGGTTCGGTCCCCAGCTCGGGGGACCGAAAAACAAAGGGGCTCAGTGGTTAAGAGGCTGAGACAAAAGGATCCCCGGGACTTACTGGCAATCCAATCTCAGCCAAATTGGAACACTCCAGGATTGGTGAGGGACCCCAGATGACGTTGCCTCCACAAGCGTGTGTGTGTGTGCACGTACACACACACACACACACACACACACACACACACACACACACACGCCCGTGCCACACCACAAACGCACAAATCTACAATAGGAAGAAATGGGTAAACTTCTGACACTCTTTCTCTCCACTGTTACTCAGAGCCTGGATGTAGCCAAGGCCAAATTCTCTGATGGAGATACTCTAACAGCACACCCCAACTATGTACCAAATGAGAGGGAGACAGGTTAGCCTGTCTCTACAGGAAGTCTCTGTAGGGGTCTCAGGGTGTAGTCATCTAGGAGGAGTGGCCCGGGCATGCCACTCAGGGGAGGCAGGACAGTCCGTAATGAGAGTCCTTAGCCTGTGTTTTTCCACATGGGACACAGTGGAGTCTGCAGTGGAGACTGTGGTTCCCGAGCTCCTCCTTGTACTCGAACACCACTAGCATACTGCTGGGAGCTGGGAATATGGGTCCCAGGTCCAAGATCGTCCTCTGGGTAAAAGACAGATGGTCTTCTCTGCAAGATTTAGGCAAGGGCTCTTTACAATAAAGACCTTCCCCGCACCCCTACCCCCACCCCCATCCTTGATGAAAAGAACAAAGATGGTCCTTGCTGGTTCAAAATGCTTTGATGGCCAAGGTGAATGTACACACCTTCCTCAGGGTGAACAGGGATTAAACACCTTTTGCAGGACGGAGTGCCCAGGAAGGGAAGCTCATTGGCCTGGCCACATACTTCATTATCACGGAGAACTCCAGGTGTTTTATGCTACTGTGACTTTTCTCAGGTAGAGGCGACAGGGTGCTTACACTCCCCTGGACAAGGTCAGAGAAGGAGAAAACCTAGTAACAAAGGAGTCTCCCATTTTGTGCTGAGCCCAGAGGCTGTCTGGCTATGGTGACTTTAATTATCCGAGCTTTCCCACAGAGGAGAAAGCAACGGTGGACAATTCTGCATACAGTGTCAACGTCTGGCTAAGGAAGCAGTAGATGACACTCTGCATGCACTTGGTTTAGCCAAAGGTGGACCACTCACCAATATACTTCCTCAGACCAGGAAGGCTTTGCCAATTCCTGAGCCTGGCGGGAGAAAGGCCTTGCACTTCCATGGGTCTGACGCACTGAAGTCTTCAACATGGCAGTGCTCACATCAGTGCCATTCAATACGTGTTGAGCCAGGACTTCATCCACTCTCCATGCCAAGGGCCTGGCCACCTCGGGCCTCTGTGTGCCTCAGTGCACCTCTGCACTCACGTGCACCTACCCACACGACCTGCCAGGACCTGGTCTACACATCAAGTTCTAGACAGCCAGGGCTTCTCAAACTGAAACAAAGTAACACAGTCCTGTAAAACAGCTTGCTATGCTAGAACAGTAACCAGTTCTCTCAACTCCCAGCCAGTCCCCTCCCAGTTTCTAGCCCAGCCCCTTCAAACATTTCTCCCAACCATTCCTCCCTCAGTTCCCCAACTGTCTGATTACACAGTCCTTTCTCCGAGATTTCCCAATACCAGCAGCTCCAAACTATAACGACTGCCCCAGCCTCTCTGCTCAGCTTAGCTTCTCCTGACTCAGCTGTCTCCCAACAGCATCTTCTGCACCAACTGCCTTCTCCTCTCGCTCTGCCAGCCCAGCTCCCCACCTCCCCTGGTCTAAACAGGCTTTTTTTATATCTCAATAAATCCAAGCATCAACCAACACCAAAAGCCACTGAATCAAGCAGTTCTAACCTAAGAATTCTTAAAGGGGAAAAAAAAATTAAAAAAAAAAAAAAAGAATTCTTAAAGGGCCAATTCATTAACAATTGGGGATCCTTTTAAAGACCAGGCACACAAGGTAAATCGCACTACACATCCCTTTTAATGCAAAGGAAGAAAGCCAGGGGTTGGGGATTTAGCTCAGTGGTAGAGCGCTTGCCTAGGAAGCGCAAGGTCCTGGGTTCGGTCCCCAGCTCCGAAAAAAAGAACCAAAAAAAAGAAAAAGAAAAGAAAGAAAAGAAAAGAAAAAAGGAGGAAAGCCAAATCCAGACATTTTACAAAGCACCCACACACCCTGACACCTGCCCACAGCAGGTGGCGATGCGTGACAGCATCAGGCCAATCCCTCTTTTTTGGGTCTATCCAATGGCACCTGTTTGCACATAAAACTCTTTCCCGATGGTGGTTTCTGTGAAGAGACTTGGAAGCTTTGGCTTGAGGTGGGGAAGGTGGGCATCCTGTCACCTAATGACAAGATTTGCAAGATCTAAACAGACACCGAGTGCTGCCTGGGCAGGGGTGATGGGCTCCCAGAGTCGTGGGAAGGGCAGGTGTGAAATGGGACTGGGGATGGCATGCTATTGGTCAGAGCGTTCTCTGCTCTCCCAGAGGAACACAGTGTGATTTCCAGCACCCACATCAGATGCTTCACCAATCACTGAAATTCCTGCCCCTGGGGTTCCATCGCCCCCTCTGGCCTCTGAGGGCACTGCATTTACTCACAGCATAAAATCACAGACACATTAACTTAAACAATACATTTTTAACTTAAAAAAAGAAAGAGCCAGGGCTGGAAAGATGACTCAGCCTTTAAGAGCACTGACTGCAGGGTTGGGGATTTAGCTCAGTGATAGAGCGCTTGCCTAGGGAAGCGCAAGGCCCTGAGTTCGATTCCCCAGCTCGAAAAAAAAAAAAAAACCAAAAAACCACAAAAAAAAGAGCACTGACTGCGGGCTGGAGAGATGGCTCAGCAGTTAAGAGCACCGACTGCTCTTCCCGAGGTCCTGAGTTCAATTCCCAGCGACCACATGGTGGCTCACAACCATCTGTAATGGGGTTGGGTGTGTCTGAAGACAGCTACAGTGTGCTTATATACATTAAGTAAATAAATAAATCTTTGAAAAAAAAAAAAAAAAAAGCACTGACTGCTCTTCCAGAGGTCTTGAGTTCAAATCCCAGCAACCACATGGTGGCTCACAACCATCTGTAGTGGAATCCGACGCCCTCTTCTGGTGTGTCTGAAGACAGACTCATATTCATAAAATAAATAATTCTTCAGAAAGAAACAAAGAAACAAAGAAAGACAGACCAAGAAACAAAGAAAGACAGACCCAGATACAGTGGTTCACATCTTTAATTCCTTCCATAATCAAGAGGCAGAGGCAGGTGTGTGAGTTCAAGGTCAGCCTGATCTACATAGTCAGGCCATGTTGCAAAACACATACATTTTAAATTTTTTAAATATAAAGAAAGAAAACAAAGCAAATTACAAAGACATTATTTTGTATGATGTCACAACAAAGAAATGACTGAAGTGTTGAACCTGTTAATTACCTTAATTGATCATTGCTGAATAATATATCCCTATGTCAACTAGAACACTGTATTCCATAAAAATGTGCAATTAAACATGAAGCAAACAAAATAGAGCAAGCAAGCGAGCCAGGTGTGGGTAGACACAGACCAAGCCGGCCTTGATGGTCAAGCCTTTGCTCCCAGCACTCGGGATACAGTGGTGGGCAAATCTGTAAATTTAAGGCCAGAGCTGGGGAGGAGGCCCTAAGGATACAGTCTCCAGCGCTCTCCTGAGCGCCTCTAGTTCTCTCCCCATGATGATTTTACCTTCTCATGTGAGTCTGTCTGAGGTGTGGAGACTTAAGGGTTCTTTAGAAAGTCAGTTGTGTTGGATGGTGCTATCCTGGGGCAAACACAGGAAGGAACGTCTCTCTGAAGTCGACCAAGGTGAAAGGTTGTTCTGCTTCAGCAAAACATCCCCTCAGGAGTCTGCCTTAGCCTTTCACCTGTGTCTGCTTCAGTGAAACACTCCTTCCTGTGTTTGCCCCAGCAGACACCGTCCAACACAACTGACTTTCTAAGAACCCTTAAGTCTCCACTCCAGAGGGGCCTTCACTTCAGAGAGCCTCCAAGGCCTGTCCCTTATTTGGCTATTTCTTCCTCTGAGGTGACTATCGAGGTCAGCCATCAAAGTATTCAAGTCCAGGAATCAAAAACCTCCCTTGGCTCACCTATTACTACGCCCGATCAAAATTAAACACCTCATCCTAACTCGGGGTCTCCAGTTTACCTCTATAAACCACCAGCAGCCTATGGACCACATCTGTCTCCACTCTATCCGGAGGACAAATACCCCTCCCCCCTCCCTATCCCCCTTCTTCCCCTCTCCCTTGTTCCCATCTTCCTTGTCCTCTGTCTCCTGTCTTTGTCCCTCACCCCTCCCCTTTGTCCACCTGGGACAGATAAATCTGCTTTGTGCCGACAACTTGGTCTTTAGGTGTCCAAGGTTCCCTACACCTTCTCCAGGAAGTCTGATGAGCCCACTTAGGGCCAAAGCTGACATCCAGGCACCAACAGTCATAAGCCATCACTATGCTGATGTGCTGGGAGCATCTGGGCTCATCTTAGCTCAGAGACAGCCAGTGACAGCTGTCACACCGTTAGGAGAGAGGAAGTGTGCAGGTTGGGACCTGGCCTTCATATAGATTCATAGTCACTGTGATCTCCATCAGGCTTGGATCTGCATGGGCAGAAGCAGGTCTAGCACTATGTGTTTGTCTCTCATCTGCCCTGGCCCAGGGACATCTGGGATTTGGGTGGCCCATCTCAGCTTCAAAATGGGCTAACCTGGGAACCTGATGACTCCCAAACTCCCCAGGATTTTTTCTGGGATGGGGCTAGGAGGCACCCCTGCCCCATGCTCTGTCTCCACACCCTTTAAATTTATTTACTCTTTAATATTTATTAAATATCTCCATCTATTTTATACATTAAACATTTTTATATACACACATTAATTTGTTGTGAATCTGAGTATGTTTGTCTGTGTGCAGACACATACGCCACTGTTCTCTCCTTTCATCAGGGCCCCAGGGTTTGAACTCTGGTCATCAGGATTAGCAGCAAGTACCCTTCATCCACTGAGCCATCTTGCTGGCCTTCTATGTCTCTCTTCTCAGATATCTGAAATGCTTGTCCTCTGGGCATGACCAAGCTGTTACCATCTTGAAGTCAGCAACTGTGATTAGGCTGGTAAGATGGCTGTGTAAACACACTCGTCATCAAGCTTGAGTTTAATGCCCTAGACTCACAGAGAGGAGTGACCAAGCCAATGGGGTCTCCAGGGAGTGGGAGAGGGAGGATTAAAAAGAAAAGGACAATTAGACAACACTGTAGCATGAGCCCAACCAGTTCTGAGGCTGAAGCAGGTTTATTTTTTCCCAGTCTGCTTTTATACCATTTTAAGTACATGCAAAATGACAGAATCAGTTCTAGGTCAAGGAACAACCAAGGCAATACACAAAGTCCCACGATCACTGTTTCTAGGGCTCATCAGGATGTCCAATATTAAAGAAATGCCCCTGTTGAGTTTACCTTGAGCTCTGGATTAACCCAAATGTAAATATCCTTATCTAAGCCTACTTCCCTGTCCTAGCCCAAAGTCAAATCCTCGCCTGAGCTTACTTCCTTAGCCTAGCCCAATGTCAAGCTCCTGCAAGTTTCAAGAAGCAGCCCCAAAAGCTCTCCATAGAGGAGGGAGAAAGCCAATCCCTCAACATTGCTATATTCTGACTACCACACAAGATAAATGACTAACCTGGGCTGATCTGAAAAGACCCTTACAAGGTCAGGTCACTAACAGTCCCTTGTAGAAGGCAGAAGGGAGAGTGCCCACGAGGCTGCAAGTAGAGGGATGAGTGATCAATCAGTTAACAATTGCTCAGGGGAAGCGACGGAGCTGCCCGTAAGATACCAGCACTCCTAAAGGTAACCCCAATCCAATTGTGTGTGCGTGTGCGTGTGCGTGTGTGTGTGTGTGTGTGTGTACATATACACACATATGTCACCACAGTTGCACAAATAGAGGCCATGAATTTGAGTGACAGAAGGGCGGTGGGGGGAGTGTTTGAGGGAGGAACAAGAACAGGAAATGATGTAATTCTATTTAAATGTGTTTAATTTTGTGTTGTTTTTGTTTTTGTCTTTGTTGATGGTTTGTTTGTTTTTTTAGGACCCAGATAGCACTGGCTGTCCTGTAGACCAGACTGGCCTTGAACTCACAGAGATCTGCCTGCTTCTGCCTCCTGAGTGGGGGATTAAAGGTGAGATCACCACTGCCTGGCTCAATTTTTCATACCCTATATTTTAATCATATTCTCTCTCCTCAGGTCCTCATAGATATCCCCCCCTCCCTACCCATCCAACCTCAAGGTATTTCTCTCAGGAAAAGAGGGAAAAAAGCAAGAACAAAAAACAAAAACCCAAAAGACAAAAAAACTCCAAACCGTAACAACACCAAGCTTCTCCAGCTTGTGTGGAATCACTCCTTCAGCCACTGTCCTGTCTGTCTGTGGTGGATAGAGTCCCCAGAAAAGGTCATGGAACACCAGGCTTGCCCGAACCCATTGCCCTGGCTGCTCGGGAGGGAGACGGGGGCCCAGTGTGCCTCTCCTCTCCTCTCCAACCCCTTTTCTGAGGGTGTGTCAGCTTCTAGTGGGCCTTCTTGGTGAAAAAAATTGAAGGATTGGAAGAGCAAAAAGGGTGTGCAGAGAACAAAGGTGGGTAAGGGGGGCTGGAGGATGCTCCGTGTGCAGGGGGGGTGTCATGTGGCTGACTGGGCACACTGGGCACTGGTGTCGGGCTATGGGAAGGGAGAGGCTGTCAGCAGAGGGCTTCTGAGCTGGCTTCAGGCCAAGGCAGGACAGGACACCTCCAGGCCATCTCAGACCCTATGGTCTCTTCTTCATCCAACCCCCAACCCAGCTCTTCCCACTGCATAAACCTAGACTCCTCCCAAAGCGTGGAGCGTTGCCCATCTGTAGCTCACCAACACTTCCTCCCACACTCCAGGGACCCAGCCACCAGCCCCACTTCATTCCAGCCTCCAAGCCCTGGATCTCACCTGATCAAGTGACAGCTTCATCTTTACCCTCAGCCACAGCACCACAGCCAATCAGAGCCTCTTCCTAGTTCCAAAGCCGCCCTCCAACAACCCCTGTTTCCTACACAGTAGCATGGACTCCTGACCCCGCCTCTTCTCCCCGCCTCTCTCCTGGCAGGACTGCCCTGCACAGCTGAGCTCCGACTCAGCCCAGCCTGCCCCACAATCCCATTTGTTCCAGACTGTGTTGTGTTTAATAAGCAATGTGTTCTTGCTTGAAAACAATGTCAAAACATCGTATGTCACAGCAAATTCCTCCTGCGTGCTTCTTGGTTTTAAAAAAGGCACATGATGTGCCAAACTATCTTTGCAACCTGTTTTCAAAGTCCAAAACCATTTTCTTCCTTTTTTTCTTTTTTTAAGGATTCATGGGGAGGGAGATTGAAGAGACAGGCCAATGCATAAAAGAACTAGCTGCTCTTCCAGAGTCCTGAGTTCAATTCCCGGCAACACATGTTGCTCACAAGCATTCATCATGGGATCTGACTCATATACATAAAATGCATAATTAAATCTTTACAAGAAGTCTGTTTTTGGAAGTCTGGGTGGCACAGACCTTTAATACCAGCTCCAGAAGCAAAGATAGGGGGATCCCTAGAGTATGAAGTCAGCATGGGCTACATAGTGAGACCCTGTCTCAAAAACAAACAAAAATAACAAAAATTATTTATGACTGGTTCACATACACAGACACACACACCTACTTTTACTTGCCTTTTGGCTTGTTTGCATAGAAGTCAGGTAATGGGGGTTGGGGATTTAGCTCAGTGGTAGAGCGCTTGCCTAGGAAACGCAAGGCCCTGGGTTCGGTCCCCAGCCCCAAAAAAAAAAAAAAAACAAACAAAAAAAAAAAAACAAAAACAAAAACAAAAAAACAAAAAAAAACAAGGAAAAGAAGTCAGGTAATGGCAGCACCTTGGGCATCATGCGCCCTCTGGTGGACATCAGTGGCAATGACGACAGTTGGCCACACAGGACGTTTAGCCTCCCCAAGGATTGTACTTACTCCAGACCCAACTTCAGAACTGAACTTATTGGGAGACGGCCCTGAACCCCTGACTCTCATACTCACCGGCTTTGGACACCCCCACGTTCTGCTGAGCCTTCCTTCATCCACTCAAACAGTCCTTGTCTATTTCCTGCTTGAAAAGGATGAAGAAAGATACCACACGGGAAGCTGACGACCCAGACAATCCCACAGCTAAGAGAGTATTCCAGCTCAAGGGAGAAGGGCTCAGGCTTCTGCTTCCACACGAGGGAGCTATAGTTCCTCTGTGCTCTGGTCCTGTTCTGGGAAGCTTTGTCAGCCTTGGCTCCTGAGGATCCCAGGAAGATGAAGGCATTTTTTTTTAACCCCTGGCTGTCAGCTACCACCACTGTCGTGCTTGATTTATTCGTTTTTTTTTTTTTTTTTGGTTCTTTTTTTCGGAGCTGGGGACCGAACCCAGGGCCTTGCGCTTCCTAGGCAAGCACTCTACCACTGAGCTAAATCCCCAACCCCGATTTATTCGTTTTTATTTTACGTGTACGGGTTTGCTGCCTACTTGTGTGTCTGTGCGCCACGCACAAGCAGTGCCTGAGAAGGCCAGAAGAGGGCACCAGACACCCAGTTACAGACTCTTGGGTGTTGAGGTCTGAACCTACGTCCTCTGCCACAGTAGCAAATGCTGTTAATGATCTATTTCGGCAGCTGACCCTCACCCCCTTCCAAATGAGGCCTGGCAGAGCATGTTTGTAATCTGAGAGCTCAAAGCAGCAGGACCATGGCTTCTAGCTAGCCTTGGCCAAGTTCCAGTTCCTAGTACTGTGCTAAACACTGGACCGAAAGCAGGTTGGGGAGGAAAGACTTATTTACACTTCCGAGTCCCAGTGCATCATGGAGGGATCAGGCATCAGTCCAGGCAGGAATCTGGAGGTAGGAGCTGAAGCAGAGAAGATGGAGGACGCTTACTGGCTTGCTCTTTTTTTTTTTTTTTTTTTTTCAGAGCTGGGCCCGAACCCAGGGCCTTGCGCTTTCTAGGCAAGCGCTCTACCACTGAGCTAAATCCCCAACCCCTACTGGCTTGCTCTTAATGGCTTGTTTTCCATACACTGCGGACAGGCCTAGAAGTCAATCTGATGGGGACATCTCAATTGAAGTTCCCTCCTCCCAGGTGACCCTAGCATGTGTCAAATTGACAGAAAACAAAAAAACCTAACCAGTACACTCAGCTATACAGTGAGCGAGCTCTACCAGCCTCACCCCCCTCCAAACAAACAAACGAACAAACAAGCGAATGAATTCCCTCTAAGCAGGCACAGTGACCCCTGCTGCAGTGCCCGCTGCCCAGGAGCTGAGGTCCAAGGTTCCCTTGAGCCCAGGAACTTCAGAGCAGTCTGAGCAGCACAGTGACACCAAATCTCAAAAACTAGACAGGAAACGGCTTGGGTGTGGGGCGCTCAGGTGATAAAGGGTTTGCCTTGTAACTCAAGGACCTGAGCTAAATAGACCCGGGCAAAGCCTTGGTGCTGGGGAGGCAGAGACAGGCAGATCCTCAGAGCTCCCTTCCAGCGAGCCCAGTCCAGGCCTAGTTCAGAAAATAAGCTAGTAGGTGTTCCTGGGGTACAGCAATTGTTCTGTGGCCACACACGCCCATGCACACTGAGGCCTGGGATGTAGCTCAGTTGGTAGTGTTAGACTAATGTGCAAAGTTATCCTCAAACACTGCACAAAGCATGATGGCCCAGGCAGGCCTATAATCCCAAGTCTTGGGAAGAGGAAGCAAGAGGATGGAGAGTTAGGGGCAAGCTGGGATCGTCTCAAAAGTAATCACAATAACTGTCTTAGGGCTTTCCTGCTGTGCACAGAAACCATGACCGAGACAACTCTCACAAGGACAACATTTAATTGGGGCTGGCTTACAGGGTCAGAGGTTCAGTCCATTATCATCAAGGCAGGAGCATGGCAGCATCCAGGCAGGCATAGTGTAGGAGCTGAGAGTTCTACATCTTCATCTGAAGGCTGCTAGCAGAGTACTGGTTCCAGGCAGCTAGAAGTAGGGTCTTAAAGCCCATGCCCACAGTGACACACCTATTCCAACAAGGCCACACCTCCAAATAGTGCCACTCCCTGGGCCAAGCACATATAAACCATCACAATAACAATGATAATAAGTCATTCTAAGGTGGAAGAGATGGGGGGCTGGAGAGAAGGCTCAGTGGTTAAGTGGTTAAGTGGCTCACCACCATCTGTAATGAGATCTGATGCCCTCCTCTTCTGGTGTGTCTGAAGACAGTGACAGTGTACTTACATATGATAAATGAATAAATCCTTAAAGAAAGAAAAAGAAAGAAAGAAAGAAAAAAAAAGAAAAAAATCCCTCCCAGGTATGCCCAGATGCTTGGGTTTTAGCTGACTCCAGATGTAGTCAATTTGACAAACAATCAGCTGGGTAGGCTTGGAGGCTCTCAGGAGGCAGAGGCAGACGCTCCCTGGAGCAAGCTAGGCAGTTAGACTCACCAAAATCCTCAAGCCCTGGGCCTCAGTAGATAAAGTGAAATATGATCAAGGAATATACCCAATGTCGGTTCTCACGCACATGAACATGTACACCCACACAGATAAACTCACACATATGCACACACATGTACATACAAAACAAAAACAAAAATAAACCTGAGGGTCGGGGAGTTGGCTCAATGGTTAGAGCACTGAGGAACTGGATTCAATTGCCAGAATCCACGTGTGTGTCCTTTAACTGTCCTGAACTCCAGCTCCAGGGCATCCGACACGCTCTTCTGAACTCCGCAGGCACAGGCCACCTATGTGGTGTCTATACATACATGTAACCAAAACACTAAGAAACATTAAAAATAAATGTAAGTACTCTAAAAATAAAAAGGCAGACGAGACACACAAACGTGGAGCTTGGTGGCTGCACCTGTGCATGGGAGCCTAGGATCCTGGGCTCAACTGACGGCCAGGCAGAAGAGGTCAGGACAGGGAAAGGCAGTAGGGGCATCATAGTAAAAAAGTCACATCCAGGGGCTGGGGATTTAACTCAGTGGTAGAGCGCTTACCTAGGAAGCGCAAGGTCCTGGGTTCAATCCCCAGCCCCGAAAAAAAAAGAAAAAAAACAAACAAACAAACAAAAAAAAACAAGCTAGTGAGAAAAGAATGAGTTTGGCTTACACTTCCATAGTGCTTCTCATCCTCAGAGGAAAGCAGGAAAAGAACTGAAACTGGCAGGAACCTGGAGGCAGGGGCTGATGTAGAGGCCATGGAGGGTGCTGCTTACTGGTTTGCTCATTGTTTGCTTAGCCTGAGATCCTGTGGAACCCAGGACCACCAACCTAGGGATGGGTCTCCCCACATCAATCACTAATTAAGAAAATGCCTTGGGGTTGGTGAGATGGCTCATAAGAACACTGGCTGCTCTTCCTTCCAGAGGTCCTGAGTTCAGTTCCCAGCAACCACGTGGTGACTAATAACCATCTATGAAAGGATCTGATGCCCTCTTCTGGCCTGCAGGTGTACATGCAGACAGAACACTCATTAAAAAACAAAACAGAGGGCTGGAGAGACGGCTCCTCCGAGGTCCTGAGTTCAATTCCCAGCAACCACGTGGTGGCTCACAACCATCTGTAATGGGATCTGATGCCTGGTGTGTCTGAAGACAGTGACAATGTATACATAAATAAATCTTAAAAAAAAAACAGAAAGGAGGGAAGGAAGTGCTTTACAGCCACATCCTTTTTTTTTTTTTTTTTTTAATTTTATGTTTGTGCTCTATCTGCGAGTACACCTGCAGGCCAGAAGAGGCCATCAGATCCCGTTACAGATGGTTGTGAGTCACCATGTGGTTGAACTCGGGACCTCTGGAAGAGCAGTCAGTGCTCTGACCTGCTAGGCCATCTCTCCAACCCCTATTAAAATATTTTAATGTAGCTTTAAGCACAAGAGTTAGAGCAAGATGTGCTCAGAAGCAAGTATGGCGCCCTTGAGAGCACGGAAGCAAAGAACTGCTGCTCACTTCAACATTAGCGAATACTTTATTACTATATGTGTTCTTGTTGCTTTTAGTTTTTCAAGTCAGGGTTTGTCTGTGTAGACCTGACTGTCCTGGACTTTGCTCTGTAGACCAGGCTGCCTGTGTCTGCCTCTGCCTCCCCAAGTGCTGATTTTAAGGGCATGCGTAGCACTGCCTGTAAAGTTTTTGTTTGTTTGGTTTGGGTTTTTCTTTTTTTTTTTTTAAGATTTATTTATTTATTATATATAAGTACACCGAAGTTGTCTTCAGACACACCAGAAGGCATCAGGTCTCACTTTTTTTTAAAAAATAAGCTGCCTTGGTCATGGTGTTTCACAGCAACAGAACAGTAACAAAGACAGTGTTCTCGGGCTGGAGAGATGGCTCAGAGGTTAAGAGCACTGTCTGCTCATCCAGAGGTCATGAGTTCAATTCCCAGCAACCACATGGTGGCTCACAACCATCTATAATGAGATCTGGTGCCCTCTTCTGGCCTGCAAGTGTACATGCAGGTGCAATGCTGTATACATAAGTAAATCTTAAAAAAAAAATCAGATAAAGACAGTGTTCTCCTGTATATGCAACATTTTAAAAGTTTATGTGTATAAGTGTTTTGTCTGGGTGTCTGTTTCCCTGTCACATTCGAGCCTGGCTCCAAAGGAGTCCAGACAAAAGTGACGGATCGCTGGAGCTAGAGTCATAGACGGTTGTAGCCTCTCTGTGGATGCTGGACTCAGTAATGTCCTCTGAAAGGCTCCTGACTGCTGCACCACCTCTCCAGCCCCCATTTCATAAATCTATTTTACATCAATCCACCTGTTACTGTCAATTTTCCACAATTAAAAACTTTTGCTGGACATAGTAGGGTATGTCTTTAATCCAACAGCTTGGGAGGCAGAGGCAGGAGGATCTCTTAAGTTTGATGCTTGCAGGGGCTGGAGAGATGGCTCAGAAGTTAAGAGCACTGATTGCTCATATAAGTAAAATAAATAAATCTTTTTTTTAAAAAAGTTTGAAGCTAGCTTGTTCTACAAATTGAATCCTGGATAGCCAGGGCTACGCAGAGAAACCCTGTCTTGAAGAAAAAACTAAAACTGGACTGGAGAGATGGCTCAGTGGCTAAGAACATTGACTGTTCTATTCTTCCAGAGGTCCTGAGTTCAAATCCCAGCAACCACATGGTGGCTCACAACCATCTGTAATGAGATCTGATGCCCTCTTCTGGTGTGTCTGAAGACAGCTACAGTGTTCTTATATAAATAAGAATAAATAAATACGGGGTTGGGGATTTAGCTCAGTGGTAGAGCACTTGCCTAGCAAGCGCAAGGCCCTGGGTTCGGTCCCCAGCTCCGAAAAAGAAAAAAATAAAAAAATAAAAAAAAATAAAAAAAGAATAAATAAATACATGAATTTTTTTTCTTTTTTTTTTTTTTTTTTTCGAGCTGGGGACCGAACAAGGGCCTTATGCCTTCCCAGGCAAGCGCTCTACCACTGAGCCAAATCCTCAACCCGTATACATGAATTTTTTTTTTTTTTTTTTTTTTGTTCTTTTTTTTCGGGGCTGGGGGGTTAGCCCCGGGCCCTTTGGCTTCCTGGGTGAGCGCCTTACCCCTGGGCTCAACCCCAAACCCCTATGAATTTTTTAATACATGTATAAATAAATACATGAATTTTTAAAAAAAGAGCATTTAACGTTTGCTTACAATTTCAAAGGGTTAGTCCACGATCATCATGAGGAGAAGTGTGGAGGCAGGCATGGTGCCGCGCAGCAGCAGCTCAGGCTTACATCTGATAAGTTGGAGACAAAGAGAGCAAGGTGGCCTGGCATGAACTTTTGAAAACTCCAAGCCCACCCCCAATGACACACCACCTCCAAGAAGGCTACCCATTTTAATCTTAGAGCCAAACATTGGAATATAATAGCATATGGGAGCCATTCTTATTCAAGTCACATTGCTCAGAAATAAAAATACATACCGTAGTTGTGCAAGGTACACACCTTTAATCCTAAAATTCAGGAGGCAGAGGAAAGCTGATCTCTGTGAGTTCAAGGTCAGCCTGGTCCACAGTGAGATCCTGTGTTTAAAAAGCAGGAGCTGGGGCTAGAAAGAGGGCTCAGAGGTTGAGAGCAGTGGTTGCTTTTCTGGAGGACCTGGGTTTGGTTCTTTGCACACACATGGCAGCTCACGTGTCTGTAATTTCAGTCCTGGGGGGTCCTACATTCTGGGACTGAAGGTATATGCCACCACACCCAGTTAAAATACATTTTAAAAATATTTAGCTGATCATGGAAGTATAGGCTAGCAGGATTTGCTGAAGAGGCAAAAGCAGGACCTCTGTGAGTTCAAGGCCAGCCCAGTCTACATAGCAAATTCCAGGACAGCTAGAATTACATAGAGAGATCCTAAAAAATTTAATAAAACAAAAACAAATGAACAAACAAACAAACAAACCACAAAGCCAACAACAAACCATTGTGACGAGGAAAACAGTTCAAGAACATTGCACGCACTACATTTGTACACTAGATGGCAGCAAAATCCAGTCACTTCCTACTCACTTGCCCAGCTACCCTTATGGTGGTCGCATTGTGAGCCAGGCAATTCTCAAGTTTGTCAACTGACCAGAGACAGGAGCCAAGACCTGAGCTTCAGGGTCAACAATCCAGGTGACCAGGCGTACTGGAGCACCCACGCAATGGCACTCAGGAGGCTGAGGCACAACTTTCATTTGACCATGCTGGGCCACATAAGGAGTGCCTGTCTGGTGATGTTAGGGCCCTACCTAAAATATAAAATCACATGTTCCAGGATTTCTCCCCAAACCCTTCTCATTTCATGTCTTAGTAGGACGCTATGTTGCTGGCCCTATACCAATCTGCTTTGGGGCCTGTGGCTGGGGCTGTTTGGGGAAAGTTATTGTTTGTGAAGTATCCTTTGTACAGCTAGAGCAATATGGACAGCACACAAACGTACAGTCCGACAGCACAGCACTGGAACTTCCAAAGTTGAGGCCCAAAGACCCAAATTCAGTCACCCTGGCCACACAATGAAAGCTAAGGTGAAGCCTCTAGATCTGTCTAATACTGGGGAATTCCCAACCCTGCTCCCTTCACTTTGCTCCCAAATCAGGAAATGTGAGCCCTAACCTCTGCTCCTATCTCTTGCTCAATGAAGTCTGAGCCTCACCTCAGCAAAGCCTCAGCTCTGGAAACAAGCTTCTTACATGAGCAAATTCAGAATAGGCCCTTACTGAGATGTGTGTGGCAGGGTCTAGTTCAGCTGTTATCAGGCACAAATCAGATTGGTCTGCAGACCTGTGGTGGGCACTTCAGCTGTGATGCTGTTCTGTACCGCAGGAACACCAAGATGGAGCTCAGAGGCACTGAGTAGGCTTGTCTGAGTAGAGAACATTTTGCTCATCTGGGGACTTGGTTTTAGTCTTCAGTAAGCTGAGTTCCTTTGAACTGGGGTAGATGTCATTAGATTCCCAGCCCTGGGAGCTGAATCTTCATCAACCCAGGATATTTCTGCCCACAAAGTAAGGACTGAGAGCAACAGGAAGGGCCCCGGAAGCTAGGGGCCTGTCCTTTAATAGCCAGTAATCTGAAAGACATGCAGCCTTTCAAGCCTGAGAAACCAAGGTGGGTTTTCTGTTGCTTTTGTTTTTTTCAAGAGTGTTTCTGTGTAGACTAGGCTTGAACTCAAGATGTCTGCTAAATTTAAAGGTGTACAGCACCACACCTAACCAAGTCAGCTTATCTTTAAGGAATGGCAAGTCTTCTCCCACAGCCTTAAGAGACAACACAGAGCCATGGCTGAGGACTGGTTTGATCTCTGATCTCCACACACACTCACACAAGGTATTGCATGCACAAGTTCCTCTTCTCCCTGGGAATGTTTTTGGGCTTTTAAGATTATGTATGTACAGCCCTGTATTCCCTACATGAAAATTACCGTCCTCCACCTAGTGTTAGGTAGACAGGAACAAAGCACCAACATCTTTATTTTTTTTTTAAAGATTTATTCATTTATTATATACAAGTACACTGTAGCTGTCTTCAGACACACCAGAAGAGGGCATTGGATCCCATTACAGATGGCTGTGAGCCACCATGTGGTTGCTGGGATTTGAACTCAGGACCTCTGGAAGAGCAGTCAGTGCTCTTAACCGCTGAGCCATCTCTCCAGCCCGCACCAACATCTTTAACATGGACAATCCAGATGTCTTCACTCAGAGTACAGCCTAAACAGCTAGAAAGGCACCCCAGGAAGAGAGGCTAAGACCACCCAAGCTAACCTTAGAGAATCTGCATGAAAGAACCATGCAGCCTAAGGAAACAGGGGAAGAAAGCCTCACAATCCCAAGATGAGGCAGATCAGAAATTCAATCTAGTAAGGCGTAAGCCTGTGTTTCATATACAAAGAACCACGCAGAGAGAGAGAGCATTAGTTTTTATTTAATAAAATCCAAGTATTGTAGATGTGTCAACCCAATACTACACAAATTGTGCATAACCTGAAAAAGACAATATAGTTATCAACAGTTACTCAGAGTTCAACACTAAGACTGGGCAGTGTTCCAGTGATGTCTGCTCCCATATTCAGACCCTTTTGAACCCCCTCAAAAACAAAACAAAAACAGGCCTCCTGATCTTAAGACTCAAGCAAAGATGCCGCAGGGACTTGAACCCCGTCCTGGAAACCAGGAGTGCCAACCACCAGCATCTTTTGCTTTTTTTTTTAAAAGCTAGGGAAAGGCCAAAAAGCAAAACCTGAGAAAACAAAGTTTGTTTTCTCAGGAAAAGAAAAACCTTTACAACCCTAATGAAGAATCTGCTTCCGCTAAGATGCTAGCTTGGCCAAGTCTGCTATGTCCACCTGAAAAAGTCTTAGCAGAGAAATTTTGCAATCCCACCCCAACAGCTTCCCTACAAAGGCTTGCCTTTCAGCTGACCTCATTCCCACCCAGCATTTGTATCAAACATTGCTATTACTATACCCTTGACTGGTTTGTTTAGTCTGAATAGGTGCTATGCATATAAAACATCTTAGCTACTGAGCTGTGGTCTTAATGTTAAATTAACAGGCAAGGGGAAAAATGGCCTTTTCTGTCTGGTGCAACCCACAGGACCTTGGCACCATGGTTACCTTGAAACCGATTACGCATCATGACCTCAAGGATCCAGCTACTGGCTGCATCAAGGTGAGGGGTGAAGGGTCTGTGATTAGGCCCAAGGCACAGGGTGTCGATGTGGCAGAGAATCACTTGTGGGGAGACCTTGTAACAGGACTCTGGAAAAGCTAGGGAAAACTGGTTGCCCACTTTCCCCCTTTTCCCTCCCCTTCAAGCACAACTTGAGGTTTGGGCTGTTAACAGCTGCTATAAAAACAGCTTTTCCAGATGTTAAAACAAGCCCAGGGCCTCTCAAGTATTCTCTTTGAATGTTTCTTTCAACTCCAGCAAGGTGTTGAGGTAGGGTAGTCCTCACTGCTAATCAAAACCAACCATGATACCACTTTGCTTGCTTGACTCTTGCCACAGGAAGGCTCCGCTGTCCTACATTAAGCCTTCAGTGCCTTTAGTGAGGGGTACCTGGAAAATCTTAAAAAAAGGCTTAGCGCCCACCTCACCCCTCCACCCCAAGGCCAACAAGACATTACATGCTAGCTGCTTCAGCATGAAGCTGAAGAGAATTCAACACTAATTTACCAGTAACTAATCTTAAACAAGAAAAGGCTTGTTCACCTGTTGTCATCATTTGTCCACTGGTGAATTCAACTGGAAGCTCCTTCTAGTTTGAAGTACATCTGAAAGAACTAGGGCTTCCCAATCCCCACATTGATAATGGAATGTCTGGTTCACTTTTATCGATTTAAAGTAAATAGGCTATTTTTCCTTACTGGGTCTGGCTTCTCTGGGCCCTCGAATAGATGTCTGCTGTTTTCAATGTTCCTGCATGTAAGAATTAAGACCAAGGGAGGGGAGAGAGACACCTACAGAGACAATGCACTAAAGACCACGGAACTGTTAAGAACATTTCCACTTGCCAGTTAAATTTCTTCAAGAATGTTGCTTGTCTGAATTTATTTCTTGTCAGATTTTAGGTTGAATCTGGAAGAGACTAAAGGCTTCAGTGCTCCCAACCCCCCCTCACCAGAAATGAACAAAAACATTTACCTAAAGCAGCACAGCAAAGGGACTTGGCTTCAATCACAAACACGTGTTACTTAAAGCTGCAGAGCCATTTCCTCAACACTCAGCCTGTATTACTCATGGGTTCTCCTCCAACAATCACTACTCCAAACATTTGGGGAAACACAACTTTAATCATACTCCAGTCGAGGCACAATGCATTCTAATAGCAGCAGATTGGAACAGTACTGCACATATTACTTGCCAAAGAACAGACAAGACCTGAAGTCAAGACACCTGCATTCTGTGTGGTCTGTAAAAAAAAGCTAGAACAAGTAAGCCCCATCCCCCTCCTCCCTTCCCTCCAATTCCAGGAAAAACAAACTCACTGCAAGGTCTCACACACTCACTAGCAGAGCAGAAGACAGAGGCAAGCGCTTATATGCAATCAAAGTCCTGAGCAGCTCCATGAAGGATGAAATGAGGCCTCTGCAAAGGAAAACTCTTTAAAAACCCACATGCCCCAACTCGTGGCTCAAGTGAGGTGACAAAAGGCTAACGTGGATGAGATGGTCTAAGCATTTAAACTCAACATGCACATTTGATAATTGGGAAAGTATCTTACCCTAGATGTTTAGCCATGGTCAAATAAGACCCCTGACTTTCTGGAAACAAAATATGTAGTTACCTTTTATCTGACCATCATTTCCAACCTGCCTAAGGTACTTAGTCCTTAGTTAAAGGGCCTCTATGCCAGGCCTGCAATTATTAAATGCTCATCACTGCATGGAGAATAAAATTTGTCTTTCCTGCCTGAATGTTAAATTCGGTCTTCTGCTCAAGTCCTGATCTTGTCCATTTAAGTGTTCGAAGCCAAAGTTTCTGCAAAGATTAGAGAAGAACATTCCCCCCAAAATTGCCCAACACTAACTACAGACAACAAACAAAACTTTATTTAAATAAGGAGACAGCCTTCTAAATACATACATTCTCTAGTGAAGTATTTTATTAATTTGTATGATTTAATGATTTTAAGCACAAGTACATCAAGCACATTTAAATTTTAGCAATATGAACATCTGACTTTCAGCACATTAAATGTCCCTTTCATGGGGTCTTCAGGTAAAGATTCCTTAATTTTGTAAAAAATGTAATTAAAGCAGGCACTAATCATGTTTTGAGGCTTTTGCGGTGAAATTTAGGATGCAAAAGCCTATTTACTTACTTACTATCCCATCATGAAAGCCCACTGGCACAAGGCTTAGAATTCTTAAGAGGCTGGATGGGAAAACTGCTCACAATTCTGAGCCCCCTAAGAAGGGGTCAGGTGAGTAACATTCAATACCTCCTCTTAACTTAAGACAGCTATATTTATCCCTACCATGCAATACTGCAGATTCAAGTTAAACTTATCTGTTAACAGCAGTCTGCTGTTTCCTGCTCCGAGATGAAATGAAGCAACTCTTCTGCTTATGAAGAGAAACCTGTCTGAGGCAAACGAAAGATTGGCACACTGCACCGCCTCTCAAGCCACTCGATCCCACTCCTCTCAGTAAGCTCAGCTTCTTTTTACTCCAGGATTAATGTAGAATTTTTACTTCATTTTATTCTGCTTTTGTAAAAGCAGTTGAGATGAACATTTGATCTTCACTGGTTTTCATCAATTCTTTACTTTTGTGGATAAAGCTTGGTAAGCCATTAACTTTTAAAGGTAGATTTCCATAAATTTTAAAGGTAGATTTCCATAACTTTTAATGGTAGATTTCCATAACTTTATACTGGTTGCTCTCATTTGCTTAATTATTGCATATGCAGACTTCATCAGCAGTAAGACTCTCAGGCTCCTGCTCATTCCCCATGGAGACATGACATTATCTTTTCTGCCTTTACTTATCACTCATTCACCAAGGAGCTGTTCCCTCTGCATCTAGGTCATCACACTGCCAGGCTGGTTATGACTCAGATGGTGTTATCTGAAAAAGGTCTACAGAAAAAAAAAAGGTTTCCCCTCCCTCATCAACAAAAGCCCACCCTCTAAAAGACATTCAGGCTGAACTACCACAATTCTTACATTATAAATTGCAAATACAAAGTATACAATATACAAAAAATAAGCATACCTTACATCTTGTTTAGTCACAAGGAAACTCATTTCTCCTACACTAGGAAAGACTTGCTTATACAAAACTGAGATGGAATCTCTTACTTGATAATATAAAAGCTATCACCAGAAGAAATCCCTTCAGGGTCATTAAAGCCACTTCCTTTGCTCTGAAGTTCCTATAGTAGTTATTAAGATACATTAAGTCACCTGAAAAAAAATTTCAAAAGAGAACCACACACTACAATCTATATCCGGTAGCTTCTAGAGAATCCCCACACTGTAGCTTCCACACCACTCTAGTGATCAGACCAACCCCCAAACCCTACACACTTTCACGGGAACAGACGACTGTTGTGATTTACTTTCCTTGCCCACAATATTGGACTAGTGGGAACACCCAAGGCAATCTTCCTCACTGCCCAAATCAAAAACATAAGAAAAAGAAAAGGAAAAAAATAGAAGCAAAAAACTGGATTGGGAGTTACTTGCCAACTTGAAAGCTGAGATTTCCTCAGTTTTTCCAAATATTTAAGTTCTCTGGTATGATTATCTGAAATCATAAACTAAACAATTACCTAACCTCCCCCCCCACCCAAATACAACAGGTCACAGCCAACTAAGTTTTGCCCCTCCCCTTTAATGAAATGTTTAAGTCACGGTGCTGGAAAACTTAACTTTAACATCTGGCCTACTCAAGCTCCTGAGGTTCTCCTGAGGTGACTGTGAACCAAAGCTGCACTGTGCTGTGCTTCAGCGGCCACTGGGGAAACTCTTCCAAGGATAAAGGGCAGCTCCAGTCCCTGAAGGTGTCGTGCCAACAGCATAGCAGTACACGCCTTCTCTAACCCAGTGTGCCAACAGAACTATAGCATCTGTGGAAAATCTTAGAAAAAACATTTTCCCCCACCCACTCCTCCCTGTTAAGACCATTCCCAAATACTTCAAGTAAAAATATTCAAAAGATTAGGAATTTTACAAGTCTTGTTAAGGGAGGGGGAAAAGAATAAACTACCAGCCATTTCGCCAATGGACAGCTCCTCCATATGCAACGTGAAAGCTATTCATCTAATTTCTAGAAACTGTAAACCTGTTGAGTTCTGCTTATCCTGATACTGGATTTTCTTTTTTTCCTGGTTCCCTTGAGTCATCTGCCTTTAGGATTCTAGACAGACCTAAGGGGAAAAGAACTTAAAATATATTTTGTCCCACACCCCCCCAAAAGCAATTTGCCCAATTACCTCCCCTACACAGTAGTAAGACTTGCAGAAGACTGCAGTAGGTTAGCTGTTCACAGAACTAAAGTCTTACAAAACTGGCGAGACTGTTGGCTCTACCATTCATTTTCCCTCAGATCGGGTTAAGACAACTTGCCATCTACCATTCTTCCGGGCCTTGGCAGTCTGCCCTCAAAAGCGTCAGACAAGATGCAAGAGGACACAACCCTGAAAAAGAAAAACCTCCAACACCCGCAGCGGCCTACAGCCCCAGATGACTCTCTTCAGACAGAAGCCTACAACTCCCCCATATCAAGGCAAAATAAACAAGTTACCATCCTCAAGTTACAGAAACCACCACCGCGTTGCCGACCTCACGGGATGTTACCGCACCACATGCTCTCCCTGCAGCCTTTCTTGCACATTGACATGCTGGTCTAGGAGCCGCTATCTATTCTCTCCACAATGCAATGCCTGCTCGCCTCCTCCGCGTTGACAAGCCAAGACGCCAGCTAGCTTCATCACCAACTCGAACTGGCTCCACCTTCCCGGAATCCTCTTTTCTAGCTTCACCACATCATTCCGGCTCCTTCTTCCTAGCTTCCTCCAACGAACCGCACTGTTTCCTGGGCTATCTTCACCATGACCTGCTGCTGCTGGCTCCTCAGTCCTTCCTAGCTTCACCAAACTGGCTTCGGGACTCCTGTCTTCCTAGGTTCACTGAATCCACGTCTGTGTAGACCTTGGTCGGCTGCCAATGCTAGTCGTTAACACTTTTAAAGCACCTCAGCTCAAGTCCAATGCAAAATGCTGACAATCTTGAAATTGTTATCAAAAGTCCTTTTGTTATCAAAACAAAATTAAGCTACAAGTTAAGGCTTCTAATATTCTTCTAACTCTTCAAACGCATTCTGCCTTTTTAATTACTTCAGTTGTAGCTTTGACTGCTAGCTTCACTCTTGTAAAATGGCTGTCTACAGACACTTCTAAACTGCTGGGCTCCATCAGAAACTTGAATTTATGGCTTTAAAAATAATTTCCTTCTGACTTTATTTCTGAGATTTAACCTTATCCAACCTTTTGGTCTTGATCTTATCTTCTTTGCCTATCTTGAATGCTGGCATCCAAAGTTGTCTGAACTTCCTTTTGTCTTTCTATCTTGCTTCTTTTCTATCTTCTAGTTTTCTTCCTACCTGTGTGTTTAAATACCTTTTCTGTCTTCTAATGATTCTTCGGTCTTCTATTTTCCTATCTTCTCTACAGCTTTTCTTCACCTTCCTGAACTTGTCTTCATTTTTCCACTTCCATTTTCTAATCTTCTTTCTCCAAATACTAACCCTACCACTTCCATTCCCCGTGTTTCCAACTCATGCCTTCGTACGTCAGTCGACTCTTAGAACAGCCCTTCAACTTACTTTTTTCAATCTTTTTAAACTACATCTCATTTTCAAACTACTGTCTACAACTTTACAATTTTAAAAGCCATTTAGATTCTGTTTAGGTAACCTTCGTTTAAAAGTACACCTAACAAGGCTGACCTTCAAACTAGAACCTTTTGAAACTCCAGAATTCCTCCCTTTTACAATCTTCTAAACTACTCTGAATAAACGCTTCAGGTCAGCCTCCGTCTGGTTGTACAAAAATTTTTTTCTTTTCCTTTTTCAAATTGTTTAAATAAACCTCCATAGTTTTCTTTTAAAACCTTAATATTAAAATATTATTATCTCAGTAAGTTACTCTATTAAGTTTAGAGTTCTAGTTTCTTTTTAAATCTTTTTAAATAGAAACTTATCTGCGAATGCCTCAGGCTGAGTCTCCTGCCTCACCAGCCGCCTGTGCTCTCGCTGCCTGAATGCCTGACGCAAGGCTCGGAGCTCCCCTTTTATTGCGAAGGGACACGTCACTCCACCGGAACCTAGTAACCCTCCACCGCCTCGGTAAAGGAAGAAAAATAGTTCCTCAGAGAGTTAAAAATAGAGCCTTACTTCCAAGTTTCTAGATTTTTCCTGATGGTGCGTGGGCCTCGGGACCTTGCTAATACAGAGAAATATTAAAGTTGTACCAGCAAGTACAAATAGTTTAAAAGTTTGAGTCACAAGATGAAAAACATGACTAACTCTTAAAAATGGGAACCCAAGGTTTTTCAGATGTGCGTTTTCCTGAGAGGACAGTGGATACTCTTTATTGCTCTTTGAAGTGTTAAAGTGGGCTTCCCGACAGTTTCCTTTATTTTGTGACTCCCGGAGCGGCAGCCATTTCATAAACAAAATGGAGGTTTCTCCGAAAATGACCTGGCCCTGCGAGTTGTTCCTGAGGTGATAGCACTTTGCTTAGCACTGGTTTAGGCTCGGGATGCTGAGAACATCCACCTGTAGGACGATCTGCAGTCCCCGGCTGCCCACGAGAACTTTATTCTGAGCCTTGGTTAACGAGTGCTTTGGTGCTTGCAAACGTCAGCCATTTAGGCTGCCAGGTCCTCGTTCCAAACTAGCAAAGCCCAGCAGACGACCCCTGATCCAAGGCTGTGGTGCCATGATCTCAGGCTAGCAAAGCGACGGTCGCTGCTTGTGAGGACACAGTGACCTTGGCGGCCATGCGGAGCACGACCCCCACAGCCCCTCAGCGGCTGGGTTTCGAGATGTGCATTACTTTAGGCTTCCTGTTCTCATGCCTTTCTACAATTACGACGTACAGGAAAGGACGTTCCTAGAAGCTACTAAAGATTTTTTCTTTCTCCAGAGGACCATGGCGAAAGGATCACCAGGCGCAGAGAAGCGGCCCGCGAGGGAGAGGGCGGGAAGGAACGCGAACCGCGCCACAGGGACAAGGGGGGTGGGGTGGGGGCGCGCAAGGATACTCAGGTCGTGAGTCGCCGCCTCCCTTTGTGAAGCGCAGAATCGGGAGCGGGCGGCCGGTCGGGCGCGGCCGGTTCTAACCGGTTCCAGCCGGTCTGGGCAAAGTTGTTGCCGCAGAGCTTCGCTGCGCAGGCGCGCCCCGCCCCCCCCAGCGCCTGGATCTAGGTGCGGGAATGACTGGTGTGGGGGCAGGGCGGCTGCCGGTGGCTGTGCTGCCGTTTCCTGGTCCTCCATTATTGCAACCTACGGGGCCCACTGAGCTGGCCTTTTTTGGTCTCTATGTCATCCATTAAGTATTACCATACATACTTTGAATGCTTCTACGTTTACTCTATATTCTAGAATTTTCAAGGGAAGCGAGTCTCGGGTTGATCCTGTAAGCTGGAGGCTACCTCTGTTTTTAGAGAAGCCATGGGAGTCATGTGAAACAGCGCTCCGGGGCACACATAAGTCCAGAGCTAGCAATCACAAGACTGGCTGGCAGCACCGACTCCCCAGATCTACGTTCCAGGACCTGCAAATAGGGAGGCTTTAAGAGGATATGGTCACTAATAACATGAAATTACATGAATACTCTATTCCTAAAACTAAAGGAGAGAGGCCCCCTTATATTGAGGTGGGGCTCTAACCATGGCCAGTTTAAACTCGCTCACTTGCTTATTTATTTTTCCTTTTTTTCTGAGACAGGGTTTATCTGTGTAGCTTTGGCTATCCTAGAACCCACTCTGTCGACCAGGCTGGCCTTGAACTCAGGTCCTTATCCAAGTACTGGGATTAAAGCTGTATGCTACCAAGCCTGGGGCTTGTTTATGCAGCTTTCAACTGACCCTTGCAAAGCTGCCCTACTTTTCTTTTTCTGTCTGTAAAAAGCCCTAAAGAATGGAATGTTACTGAGTGCAAACCGTTCCCTTTAGATACACACTTGATGGAGGCTTTGGGCCTGGAAATTTTTTAGAATTTTAGTTCTGAAAAGACGAAAACTTGAGTCACCTAAATTACAGGCGGGGATTTGAGTCTAGGGAATTCGTGATTCGTCTAAAATTAGGCAAAGTTAACTAGCAGAAGGCTCTCATCCTTCATTTTCAACCCACCTCCCTCTCCTCCCCCGACCTTCTGCTCCTGATTTGCCTGGCGGGGGAAGGGGGGGGAATTAAGACTCGTTCTGGAGGCTAGGGAAATGAAACCAATGTTTAAAACTGTAGTGCTGCTTCACTGCGAGTTGGAGGCCAGCATGTTCGACATAGAGAGTTCCAGGTGAGCCTAGACAAAGGAGACCCTAAGTTAAAAAAAAAAAAAGTTAAAATGTATAGCGCGGTATGTTTTGTTTGGAGACAGGGTCTCACTGCCAAGTTGTCCTTAAACTATATATCCCTGGCCAGCCTGGAAACTCGGAGATTTGTCAGTGCCTACCTTCTGGGTGCTGGGATTAAAGGCGTGACTCTGTGTCAGAAACTAGAGATGTTGTTGTTGTTATTGTTGTTGTTGTTGTTGTTGTAACGCTGCAGATAGGGTAAACTAGGCAAGCCATCCACCTTCCTCTCTCTCAGACCCTAAAAGTGCTTGTCCGCAAATCCAGTTTTGTTTCCTTCACAGGTCATACAAACTTTTCCTTGCTGTTGGAATGGTTGTGAAGCACTGGGCCAGTCCCAGGGTTTGGAGAGAGAAACAGGCTGCAGGGTCACTCGAGAAACTCACCCAAAAGACATTGTTTGCAAAGGCAGGGAGGAAGTTCATAATGATCACACCATGAGAAGTAACATTTTTAGAGAACATTCTGAACTACCTATTTTTAATTGCTAGGGCCCAAATGCCTGCTGTCTTCCCCCTTCTTTTTACTTCACAAACAGGCTTTAGTAGTTTCCAAACCACTCTGATTCTTGCCTCTGTTTGTTTAGTGGGTCTTTTCTGGATTTTTCTTTTCCCAATGTTAAGAATTGAACCCAAGCCCTCGAGCTTGCTAGGTAAACAGCCCATCTCTGAGCTGCATGCCTAACCCTCTTTTCCTGTTTACTTTTTTAAGGAGCATCTCGCTGTGCAGTCCTCGTTGGCTCAAAGGGTACCACAGACACTAAAGGAGAAACAGCCATTTTAGTCAGCCCCTTAAAGGAGCCCAGGCCAAAACCAGATGCTCTTCGAGTGCCTGTTCCTGGCAGGCACATCGCGGACACACATCCCTGGGACCTTGGGGATGAACCCAATGACTTCGGAGTGGTAATTTCCTAATGTGCAAGCAGAGAGTTGAGACAGCAGATGATGCTGGTTCTGTAAACAAAGGGGTGGAGAAAGAACGTGGAGGACTTTAGACTTCTTGCCTGTGGCCTGGAGGAGTTGTGACCCTGAAAGTGACTGAAGCAGCAGTAATTCAGAATTAAGACAGCGGGCCAGAAATCCTCGGAGAACACTGCAGTCCACCCAGCCCTTGCAGGGTACAAAGGCGTATCAGGCTTTGGCGAAGGAATGGCTGTTTCTCTTAGTTTAGCGCTGGGAACCAGGGACCAGACTGAGCAAGTCCACTGGCACTCATTCTTCCCAAGCCTGTGCTACTAGGTCCCATCCCGTGAATCTTATCTGTAAGGCACGGGGCAGGCGGGGAAGAGGGGGAAGGGCTGAGGGCTTGGGAGGAGATTATTCAAAGAAAACAGCTTTGTTTCCTAAAGACTGAATTTGCAGTTCCCATCCACCCACCCACCTTCCCAGGGCTGATTTTTTTTTTTTTTTTTTTTTTAAGATCTTTGGAACAATGTGAACCTCTTAAGTTTGCAGCACAAATTTGGGCTACTCCCACTGCAGGAAAAAAAAAAAACCTACAGAAATGACGAAGGAAGCAGAGGTTGGTCATATGGGAGAGAGCCTTGTTTCCTTTGGGGGCTCTGGACAGCTAACTAATGTATCCTGGAGAGAGGGTAAAAGTCAGTCACGGAGGCCCACTTCACACAGAGAACCTGGGCCCAGGAATGGAAACTGACTGCGTCATTGCAGATCCCAAGTTGAGGGGGGAGCAGCAACCTGTCACAGGAGCTGAGGTAACCAGGGAAGGAGAAGCAGGCACTGGGCCTTCTCGTTGTCTTCTGCATTTGCCTCCTCTAGTGTTTTTTTTTAGGAAGGGGCTGGCTGACAGCCCCTGAGACAGCTGAGCCTGTTAAAGGCCCTTGCTGTTAAATCTGGGCCTGACTTTAAGCCTTAGATCCCACAGGAGTGAGGAGGCAGCCCTCTGACCTCCCAGCACACATAAAATAAATTTTTAAAAGTCAATTTTTAAAAATTAGGGAAGGGGGGCAATAAGGGGGACGTATAGGGGGAATACCCGTATGGGGGAGGGGGAAGGGAGGGAATGGGGGCTTATGGACAGGAAACTGGGAAGGGGAATAACGTTTGAAATGTAAGTAAAGAAATATATCAAATAAAAAATTAAAAAAAAGAAAAGAAAAAAATTAGGAACAATAGCTGGCTAATGGTAGCAGGCGGATCTCCGAGTACTAGGCCTGCCTGGTCTACAGAGCAAGTTCCAGGACAGATGGGGCTACACAGAGAAACCCTGTCTCTACAAATGAAAAAGTATAGGAAAGATTCCAAGTTAACTAGAAGCCTCCTGGGGGAGGAGGTGTCTGGAGGAACCCAACTGTGACCCCGCCCTGAGCGCTTCAGAGCCTTTGGCTGTTTAGTAACTGTGTAATTAGCTGTAGGCCTTGCAGTGTCTGTAGAGCTTTCTAGAAGGCCTGGCTGTAGAGACAGTGGTAACACCAAGGGAGAAGGGATGAGGACTGACAACAGAAAGCAAGATGGCATTCTCCAGAGGTGTGGCTCTGACCCTCTCCAGCTTCAAACCCTAAACGGCTCCGACTGGGTCCACACCAGTAGGTCATGTTTCTAGGGTTTTCCCTCCAGTCTCTTTTGGGCCCGTTGGTATTGGATGAAGAGTAGCTAGCTTTCTCTCCCCTGGCTGATAGCTGCCAGGCTCCCCTTGGTCCCTCTGCCATCCCTTGAACATGACATTTAACCAGTGTATTCCACTTCTCTAACACATGGGAGCCCTATGCAAAGCTTCCATCCTTCATTAAAACCCTGTGAGGAAGAGGCTACTGAGAGCTCTTAGACCAAGACACTGAGGCCCAATGTTCTGTTTCTTTGTGTGAGAAGTACCAAGCACATAGTAGGAGCTCCCGTGTACTGAGGAATGACTATGTGAGTGAGCTGTGTGTGTGTGTGTGTGTGTGTGTGTGTGTGTGTGTGTGTGTGTGTGGTGTAGCAGGAGGTAGTTAGGAGGGGTGTGTATGGCTTAGTTGGTAGAATATTTGCACAGCATGCAGGAAACCCCAGCACCATATAAACTGGGCATGATGGCCCAGGGCTATAATCCCAGCACTTGAAGGATGGAATCGAAAGAATCAGGAGTTCAGGGTCATCCTCCCTACTTAGGGGGTTCAAGACCAGCATGAGTCAGAGATTCTGTCTCAAAACAAACTGGAATGGTAGCTCTTTTGAGATGTATGACACACAGCCAGGGCTTGGGGTAGACACCTGTAGTTTCTAGGCATTCCAGAGGCTGAGGCAAGAGGGTCACATGAGCCCAGGAATTTGAGACCAGTCTGGACAACATAGCAAGCCTTCCACCTCAGCAATAACAACAGCATATAAATAAGCAAATACAGACGCATCCAGAACAGCGGTTGAAAGAGTTCATGCTTCCGGAAGTATGCTTGTGACCCTGGGAGGTGTCTGTGATGGGACAATGGTCCAGAAGTGTCCCACAAGGATGGAGATTAAACCCAGTCATAGTATGTCTACCATAGAGGGTCTCCAAAGTTCATTGCTGTTGCTGAGTTCAGGGGTGGGTGGGAGTGGGGGTTGGGAAGAGCAACCCACTCCAGAGGAAGTAGCAGCATTGAGAATGGATATCCCACCAGAATAGGCTGGAATGGTGTTGTGCTGCCCAGTGTCTGAAGCTAACGACTCTTCTTTCCTCAGGGGTGCTGGAGTGGGTGAAGTGCAGGATCAGCACTCACTCTCCAGAGTGGCTTAGCTCTTGCTGTCCTTCCACTGAATCTGAGGCACCGTGGGAGGGAGGTACTTGGCCAGCCCTCCCCTATGCTGGGGCCCCTGGGGCCTGCTGAATGGACCTTCTGGAATGGCCTAAAGCAATAGCAAGGCTTCTGAAGTGGCTTATATCCGCATTCTTGTGTCCCTGATGTACTCAGTCACCTGCTTAAGATCTCTGGAGGATATTTATGTTGGCCCAGACTGTCCAGCCCCAGCGTGATGCTCATTAAATACTGCACACCTGTCCCCCCGCCTCACCCCCATACAGCCCTCTTCCTTCTTCATAGAACTGCATGTCATCCTACAGAAGCAAGTCTACTGGAGAGAAATGTCCGGGATCTTGGCCAGGTGTGTTTAAGACACTGCCAGGTGAGAACCAGAGGCCGCAGTGACGGATACAGGGCCCAGCTGTTCTGGGCTTGAGGCAAAGTGGGTCTGTGAAGCCCACGACACCCTCCATAGGGAAAGCAGCAGGAGCCCAGTGAAGATTTCCTGCATTGCAACAGAGTTCCATAAGATAATTTTGACGTTTTTCTCCCTGCCCTGAAATTCTTTAATTCGAATCCATGCCCCTCATTTACAATGGATATATCTGCCACCCAAAAGTCACATTATCCAGGCTCTCTGGGTAGCTCAGCAGGTAAGGACATTCCCATGGAGTCCACTGACCCTAGTTCAGTTCCTCCCTGTCTACTTCGTAGAAGGAGAGAACTGAGTCCTACAAGTCATCTGACCTCTACACGGACTGTGTCTCAAATACAAAGGAAATAAGCAGGACTCACGGGAGTCAATGAGGGGCCAGAGTAGAAAGTGTCCTGGGCAGAACAGAAAGGGTCCATGCCCTCACAATTTACAAGACTGGTTTGGGGGTCCAGGCGTTGGGGTGAACAAGGGAAGTGACATGGGGCCTGGAGTGAGGGCTCCCTCCCAGGCACCTGCACAGAGTAAGGACACTGTTACCTACACAGAAGGACCACCCTTGATCTGGGGAGGCACTGATTTTGAACAGCGCTGGGAGCCAAGCCCAAAAACATGGAGTCCTGAAGTTAGGAGAGCGATAGGTTATAGGACAGAGAGGGAAGAGGCTATGGAGGCTGCCTGTGTCCTCATGCTGGCCCTGTCCAGATTCAACAAGCCTGGAATGTTCCCTGCCCTCCCCCAACTCCTGCCCCAGCACAGAACTTCAAATAGCAAAGTCATTCTAGTCACAGGCAGAGCATCACTCCTCCCAAGGACTCTCGACCTCCAGGCATCCCTGGGCTCCACCCACAGTGACACAGTCTCTGTGCAGCACGTACTTCCTGGGATGATGACCACAGTGACACAGTCTCTGCCCAGCACGTACTCCCTGGGATGATGACTTGTTTGTTGACTGACTTCTGTGTTCCCATGTGGGTCAATAGTAACTTCTTGGCTTGCTTGCTTTCTCTGGGGCGGAAGTTGTGTCAGGAAAGCCTCAGGCTCCTGTACAAAAATAAAAAGGAAGTCTGTGCCAAGGGGGACCACAGCCCTCACCAACGGACAAAGGGTAGGGACCCTCCCAACTACATGTCATTGATTCTGCTTGGAGACTCAGCTGCACTACCCTGAGACCAGAGCTCATTCCAGACTAACCTTCTGGATACTGTGGCCAAGCAGCTGTAAATGCTCACAGACGTCACTCTTCCCCTATAAGCCTCTGGACAGACAGACAAATTCCCAAAGAATGAGCAGCAGCAGGATTTCTGGGGATGGCTCATTCCAGCCTGGCACCTCATGCCCCAGGAAAGCGGTGAGCAGCTGCCAGTAGGAGAAAGGGAGAGCAAGGCAGCTGTCCCCATCCGCCCTGAACCCCAACTCACTGAGCCCTTTCAGCCGACACTAAGGACTCTAGATCAGCAGGGCTGAGAAGAAGGTGGGGCTGAGAACTGAATACTGAGAAAGGAAACCTATGGAAATTTCCATGACTGTTGTACTCCAAGCCTTCAGCTGACAAAGAGAGCCTGGCTAGAAGGCCCAGGTCACTCTTCCTCAATCCCTCCTCCTTCTTTAGCTGTGCCTCCTTAGGGCGTCTCTATCCAGCTCTGATGTCAGAGTGCTGGCTACAGTGGGGACCTGTCCGGCCTGCTCTCCCCGACTGCAGAGCTCCCCGACAGAGTGTGACACCAACCCCACCAAATGCATCCTGAGTTAACCTGTGTTTTATTTCGTTTATATCACTGCTTGTGAGCTAACAGTTAAAATGCCCCCTGTCTTCCTGGAGTCCAGTCTCAGCTTGATGATGTAATTCTGCACGAGGTTGCTAGGTCAACCACATAATTATTCCTGGTGTGGCCTTGACTTGGTGCTGGGGACTTTCAAAGGTTCCCTTAGGTTTCAGCCAGTTCCCACAGATCTGCCCAGTGCAAGCCAGCACTGTGGCCTGAAGAAATCAGACAGGAATATATCATTATTCCGGTATGACCAGTTCTGTAGGCTGAACGGTGGGCACGGAGCCCCAGAGAGGCCTGGGGACTCGGATGGATCCAGTAGGAGTATCTGCTCTTCCTTCTACTCAGCCCGAATGTTGAATGTCCCCATCTTCCACACGTGTACTTTGACACTTGTCCACCCCATCTTGGCTGTCAAGAAGGTTTACACACAGAGGCCCCAAGAGTCCTCCACACATGGTCCCAGGCTGGTTCCTCCACGTACATCCTATACTCAGGAAGTTCTGCACTCAGAGCTCCACGTCTCTGACTCAGTTTATTCCTCACTGAAATAGGACGGAGCTATGAAGCTGTGATTCTGGCTCAAGAGATGTGCTCCTGTAAGTGGTGGCTGTCCTACTGTCTCCGGCCACCTGCCTACCCACCCTCTTCCAGCACTAAGCAGAGTGGGGCACACTGGATTTTAGCAGGAGGCTGGCTATTGAGTTGCATTCGGCCCTGGATCACCAATAGTTGCCCAATTCCTCCTAGATCCCTAGAGCTGACTGGAGCCAGGCGCACAACGAGAACGGGTTAAACATTTCAAGTTACTTTATCTCTGTGCTGGAACAGGAGGAGGTGGATGAGAGGTAAGAAGAAAATTCAGGCTAGAGGCTGGATGGAATTTTCCCGAGTTCATAAACAGGGTTGCTAAGGGAGGTCACCATGGAAACGGTCACGTGTGCCTGATGTCTGGTTATTTCCAGCTTGGTGCAGGACCATCACACAGGCTTCTGGCTCTTTCATTGGCTGTCTCCACTCTCACCACCCAGAGCTGACACAGAATTGGTTCAGGGCTGGGACTTACTGGACGCTGTTGTCCTGAGCTGAGGAAGATGTAGGTTCACTGCCAAAGTCATTGCAACAGCAACTGCTTTTCTCTCAGACCCTGGGGAGTGGGGAGCTGCCTTCTTTGTGCTTGTACTTTTCCTAGCCAGAAGATGCTGACTAGTCAGGGCCTGCCATGACTTTGAATGCTAACTTTTTTCCTGTTCCACGGTGGCCAAGGAAAATCCTAGCTTTGATTACCCACCTCAGGAGATATTCATTCCAAGACTCTCACCCTTTTAGGCCTGAGGGTCTGGCTGAGCCAAGCTTACAAATCCAAGTTTTCCAGTTTCTAAACTATAGGCTTGCTCTCCAGTGAACAGCACCGGTGTCAGATTGAGGCAGTATGGCCCTGTGAGGTGGAGAGTGGGCATAACTGATGTTGTTAACAAAGCGCAGAGCCCCAGGAACAGGACCCCCTTAGAAGTCTCCCTCTGGCTCCGCACCAAATGCTCTTGGGATATCAGCAGCCTTCACAGCCAACACCAACTCCTCCCCCACAGACATCCTCAGAGGTCCATCCGACTCTGACATTCAATAATCCTGAACTAAGGCTGGGTGTGACAGTGGACATCTGTAGCACTAACTGCGAGAGTGGGCAGGAGGGTTGGCAAGAGGTGAAACGTGGCTTCTGTCGCAAACAGAAGGTCAGACATGGTGCCGCACACTCAATCTCAACACTAGTGAAACAGAGGCAGGTGGAGTGGACCAGCCTGGTCTACAGAGCAAGTTTCAGGACACAGAAGAGAAACCCTGTCTCAGGAGGTTGGTAGATTGAACAACTGATTTATTTTGTCTGTTTTTGCAGACAGTGTCTCTCTGTGTAGCCCTGGCTGTTCTGGAACTCACTGTAGATAGACCAGGGTGGCCTGGAACTCAGAGATTCACCTGACTCTGCCTCCTGAGTGCTGGAAATAAAGGATTGAAGGCCTGACATGACTGGTTGTTTTTTGAGACAGGGTCTTGTGTAAAAAGCTGGCCTCCTGTTTTCAATTTTGATCTTGCTCCCCCTCCCCCCAAATGATGAGCTGGAAATGTAACCCAGGGTTTCTAAGCAGGGCTGTATTAGTAAGGGACATCGTCAGCCAATGAACCTAACCCAAACCCCTGCCTGATACCCACGAAGAATCAGTACAGAGCACACAAGTCAACAGTCGTTTGTAGCACACCAAGGGCTTCCCACCGGCACTCACACTCACCTCTACCAATTGTTCCCAGCCTTAGAAGCAAAGCAGTTTCCCACACCACAGGTAAGAGAGGCTCACAGGGGAGGGAAACTTGCACAAGCCTGTACAGCCAGTAACAAGGTCTACATTTTAAGCGTGGTGGTCAGGGTCAGGTGCGGTAGCTCATGCCTTCTATCTTAGCACCCAGGAGACAGAGGCAGGTGGGCCTCTGTGAATTTGAGGCCAGCCTGGTCTACATAGAGAATTTCAGAGTAGCCAGGGCTACAAAGTGGAGACCCTGTCTCAAAACAAAAACAAACAAAAAACCTCAATAAATAAATAAAGGCCTGATGGTCTGACATCAACTCTGCATAGGTATCTTTCTCAGCACCAATGGGAATTAAATTGAAAAACTTTGCAGGATAAACCGTGCTGGCAAGGATCCTGTGTGGAACAGGCCTTGAAGAAAGTTCCATCATGCAGTCTTACCACAGTACCTCAAGAAAATCACTAGTGCTCTCTTGGCCTCGGTTTCCCCCTCAATAGAAGGGTTAACCCAGATCTTCACGAGGGATCACTGACCCAAGGATTTTCCAAACTTGGGCCTTCCTAGAGAAGCAGAGAAGGCCTCATAGACTCCACACAATGTTTTAACCTAGGAAAAACCAACCCTGAAGCTAAGGACCAGGACATATTTCTGTCACAGCCGCTAACATTCTGACAAACAGCCCATGGAAACATGGGGAACTGAATCAAAACTGAAGATTCCCTGTTCAAAAGAGTCTGAGCCTCCTACTTCTCAGCTGTCAGAGTGTGTGTGTGTGTGTGTGTGTGTGTGTGTGTGTGTGTGTGTGTGTCTGTGTGTGTCTGTGTGTGTGTGTGTGTGTGTGTGTGTGTGTGTAGGTGGTGGTGGGTAGGTGCCTATGAGTGCAGGCCCCACAGAGATCAAAGGCATTGCTGCAGAGCTCTGAAGCTGGAGTCACTGATGGCTGTGAACTGGCTGGCTGTGCTGGAGCTGACCGTGAGTCCCTTGCAAGAGCAGCACGATCCCTTAAACACTGAGCCATCTCCCCAGGTCCCAACAATTTTTTTTTAACATGTCTTCAAATACGTAAGACATTTATAGATAGCTAGGTCGTGTCATCAGACTGTGAACAGCATCCACAGCTCTCTGACTAACGCTTCTGTCTGGGCTCTTAGTGAAGAACTGGGTGGTTTGATCTTGGAATTTTCCACATAAAAATTTTTGCTGATACATGCCCTTGTAAACAAGCAATTGTAGCAGGAACTTGGATCTAATTCAAGCCACCTCCTTTGAAAAATTAATATCTTCTAAAGTTGGGCATGGCAGCTCATGCCTGTAGACCCCAGCACTCAGGAAATTGAGGCAGGAGGATCAGGAGTTGAAGGTCATCCCCAGCTACATAGCCAGTGCCAGGCCAGCCTAGTCTATAGAAGACCCTTTTTCAAAAACCAAAAAAGCACTTAAGAATATAATAATAGGGGGTTGGGGATTTAGCTCAGTGGTAGAGCGCTTGCCAAGCAAGCACAAGGCCCTGGGTTCGGTCCCCAGCTCCTAAAAAAAGAAAAAAAAAAAAAAAAGAATATAATAATAGACTTAGACTGGGCATTGAGCACACGCCTTTAGTCCCAGCACTTGGGAGGCAGATGCAGGTGGATCACAGTGAGTTCCAGGCCAGCTACATGTCCTGGTCTACATCATAGTTCCAGAACAGGTAAGGATGCTACAATGAGACCTGTCTCAAAACTAAGTAAATACAAGTGATAATCTGGGACACGGTTTACTTAGCATAGGTGAAGCTGTATTCCAGCCCTGTCATTGCGTATACACACACACACACACACACACACACACACACACACACACACACACACGCCCCCTGTTCAGCCTTCCTCTGGTTCCAGCATCAGCACTGGGCGTAGCCAGAGCTGAGAAATTGCCTCAGCCAGCAAAGGTGCAGTCAGAGTCATCCCTGCACTGACTCATCCCCTGGCTTCCTGCTCAGTGCTGATCTGTGGACGTCAACAAGACTCAGGACAAAGACTTCCTTAGGAAAGCTCCTGTCAATGATTGGCAGCCATGATTGACAGCCACTACACCCCTACATGAAACCCAGGGTTTCTTACTGAAACTGCCAGAGCAAAGCTGACTCCAGTGGCACTGGATGGGGAGAGTCATGCCTCTGGGCATATTGCATTCAATGCCTGAGACAGTCAGAATAAGGGGTCCGATCCCCTGGAACTGGTGTTATGGATGTTGTGAGCCACCGTGTAGGTGCTGGCTTCAGAACCCAGGTCCTCTGCAAGAGCAACAACTGCTCTTAGCTGCTGAGCCATCTCTCTGGTCCTCAATTCAGTTCTCTCTGTGCGACAGACAAATTGGGACAAAGCTTTCTGCAAGGCACAGCTGCTAACAAACACTAAGGCAGGAGCAGGCTCAGGCTGCTGCCTCCTGGGAGCTAAGATTTCCTCGGAGGAGCAAAACAGCAATCCCAGTCAGAGACCGACTTTGGAAGTTTTTGAAAAAAGTTAGGAGAGGATTGGGGTGACTGCTTGGTAAATAAAGGTGCTTGCCTACAAGTTTGAGTGCCTGAGTTCAGTTCTCAGGACCCACAGGGTAGAAGAGCACATAGATTCCTCCAAGTTGTCCTAAGTTTGATTTTCTCCACACATGCACCATGACAAACGCGCGCGCGTCCACGCACACACACACACACACACACACACACACATACACACACACATACACACACACATACACACACTCGAGCACGCGCATGCGCACACACACACAATATATATAATTTTTTTTTCTTTTCTTTTTTTCGGAGCTGGGGACCGAACCCAGGGCCTTGCGCTTGCTAGGCAAGCGCTCTACCACTGAGCTAAATTCCCAACCCCATAATTTTTTTAATTAAAAAAAAAGATGATGAAGTAAAGGGAACCAGAAGAGGGAACTGGTTTTCTATAAAGAGGCAAGAAATGTACAGTTGGGCGGAGTCTAAGGATGGGAAGGAACCCACTCTGAGAAGATAGGAAATTCTGACAGAACTGGAGTGGGCAGTCAGGTGTCTCATAGCAACCAGGCATTTTTTTAGGTGCTGATGAATTTGAAATCCTGTCTTAACCCTGCCTGTGGGTTGAAGCCAGCATCACTTGCGTTGAAAACAATGCTCGTGTCTCCTCCCTGTGAGAAGGACAGTGGCCAAGACACCCACTGAGGACCCTGTAGACTGAAGAAGCCCAGCTCCCCGCATCAGATGCTCCTAGCCCATCTCTGCTCCTTAGCTGGAGCTGGAGAAGGTCAGGCCTGAGGTAGACTCTACCTCCATTTGCCTCTAGAGAGCACAGCCCAGACCCAGGTGGGAGGGGGTGTCAGAGCTCAGAGCTTCCAGGCAAGAGGAGACACTGCCTTCCACTTTGTTGCTATGGGGAAGCCCAAAGGACTCCATTGACACAGGAGAGGGCTCAAACAGCCGGCAGAGCTGGAAATTTATTCAGGTCCTAGTTACAGTACACACTTAAAATCTCAGCCCTCCAGCTGCAGAGGCTGGATTTCAAGAGAGGACAGCCAGGCCTACATAGCAACTTGGAGATCAACGGTCCTTGAGACTTATTTGGTTTTGTCAAGAACAGGTCACTATGTAACCAGTGCTCAAGGCTCCCGGACACACCTAGGTGCTCATTTGGTGAATGAATGAGCCAGGAAGATGGAGTGGGTATTGAGACCTTTCTTAGAAGTGATAGGGAAAGAGTTCACCGTTGGTGGCAGGAATCAAAGATCTGCTGGGTCTGGATTCACATTCCATGGAGCAGGGATAAGGGCCTGGAAAAGCATAAATCTTTACATTACTGTGCGATGTGAGGATAATCCTAAACTAACCCGGAGTTCCGGTTGGATCCTAAAGCCATCCACCCACACTAATGCTTTGGGTTTGCTGAGTTCCAGATTCCTCTGCCCCAGCCTTTCGTCCTCCAAGCTTCACCGCAGCCACTCGAGCTAGGGATTGGGGAGGGAGAGAGGACCCTGGTTTTTTGGCAACCGTAGTACAGAAAGGCAGAAGGAGCGAAGTCCTAAACTTTCATTTCTCCAGGCACTAAAGGGATGCATTAGAGAGGACGCAGGCAAAAAAGGGTGTGCCCTTCAGCCACGGCTAACCGCACTGCGGAAAGCGGGGACTCGAGCGCCCCTGCCGGGCAGCCTGGGAAGGATTCTCAAAGGAGGAGCAAAAGGCATCAACAATGAACCTAACAAGCTGTAAGCCAAGGAGAGCTCCTATCTTGTTGGACAAGAAAGGAGCAGGGAGAGCAGGACTTGATGTGAGAGAAGGAGATCTGGGAGCCCGTGCAAGGCACTAAGATACCACGTGAGGCGCCACAAAGGTGCGGGGCTGGGTGCTGACTGGGAGGCAGAGCAGAGACGGAGCAGATGTATCTAACTTGTAGTTCACAGGGTACCGCGTCCCAAGAGAGCTACGAATGCAGCGAAACACAATTGGAGATGACGACGTCATGTCACAATGTCAAAAGGTTGGACACTACTGTCTGAGTCTTGCTTCGAAGCTGGGCCCTTCATCCCATTCCCAAATTTTGGGAAAGCCCTCTCCTTTCGGTCATTCCTGATGTTTTCTTGCATGCATGGTGGCGCCTGGTCTGGGGGACCCCAGGGTCACTCTTTCTAGAGCCCCTTCTGCCCTGAGGTCTCTCCTCCTGAGTCTGGAACTCTGTGTGCTGCAAGGGTAGAAGCCTGACTGCTGGTAATAGAACCAAGAGCCGCCTGTCCCGCTCCACTGAGTTCTAGAAGACTGGCCTGTCATCTGCTAGATCTCAACAGGTAGACAGCTATGCTGCATATCCCTCCCACGCCCTCCTAGTGACTATAAACACCCTGAGGGCCAGAGGGCCACCTCCACAAAGCCAGACACCTCCCCTACTTGTTCAGGTCCAGGAAGAAGGAATCTGCAGCCATGACCTGGACCTCTCTGAGCCAGATCTTTCTAGGCTGGAGAGTCATATCCAGCCCTCCCCTACAGGAAACAGGATCTAGGCTGACAGGGTAAAGGTGTAGCACAAAGAGTCCTGGAAATACCAGACATGGTGGTGCACACCTGTAATCCCAGCACTCAGGAGGCAGAGGCAAGTGAACCTCTGTAAGTTCGAGGCCAGCCTGCTCTATAGAGTGAGTTCCAGGTCAGCCAGAACTACATAGTGAGATAAGACTCAAAAACAAGCAAAAGAATCCAGTGGAGGTGACACCCCTGAGGGTGGGGGGAAGGACAGGATCCCCTTCCCAGCCTCATTCACTGTGGCTCAGCTCCTGCTGATTGTGCCTTAGTCCTCTGTTCCTTCTTTGGGAAAACCCAGGTGACACCTTCCTCCCCAGGTGACATCCTCCTCTCCAGGTGACACCCTCCTCCCTAGGTAACACCCTCCTCCCTATGTGACACCCTCCTCCCCAGGTGACACCCTCCTCCCTATGTGACACCACCCTCCTCTCCAGATGACACCCTCCTCCCTAGGTAACACCCTCCTCCCCAGGTGACATCCTCCTCCCCAGGTGACACCCTCCTCCCCAGGTGACACCCTCCTCCCCAGGTGACACCCTCCTCCCAGGTGACACCCTCCTCCCCAGGTGACACCCTCCTCCCCAGGTGACACCCTCCTCCCCAGGTGACACCCTCCTCCCCAGGTGACATCCTCCTCCCCAGGTGACACCCTCCTCCCTAGGTGACACCCTCCTCCCTAGTCTTGGGCCTCCTAATTCTGTACGCACTACTTCATCCCTTGAGCCCTGCACTGTCTGCCTCCAGGATGCCTCAATGAGTCTTGTTCCTTTCATGGCCATGTGTCTTCTGAATAAACTTGGGGTCCCTTGGGCTCCTCAGTCCTCTAGGACTTGACTGTTCTCTGAGCTCCACTCTGTTGCTCTAGCCTAGAGCTGCCTGAGAAGGCCTTAGCTGTGGGACTCAGTCTGTCCTAGGAGCAGGCCAGCACCTCCTTCAAGGTACGGAAATGAGGGTACTGCCACACACTTCGCAACCCTAGAGAGACCTGGTTTGTTCTGCCCTCTGTGTGAAAGGCTCAGGGTATGTCCAAGTTCACACTGCTACCAGCAATAGTGGGGCCAGGCCAGAGTCAGCCCAGCTCTGACAGGGAACTCTCAGAAAACCCAAGACCTAAAAGGGCAGAAAAGCTTTTGAGATTAAGTACTAAAACATGAAGTAAGGCACTAGGCCTGGTGGCTCACACCCTTAATCCCAGCATTAGAGAGGCAGAAGCAGACAGACCTCTGTGAGTTCAAGGTCAACATAGAGAGTTCCAAGGCAACCAGGGCTGTATAGTGAGACCTTGCGGGGGGTGGGGGGGAGGCAGTAAGACAAGTGCCAGCCTCAAGGATGGTCAAAAGGGGATCTTTGGGACTTCAGGGAAGGCATTTTGATGATTCATTCACCACTGGTGGAATGTGAACAGCCCTGTCAATCAGAAAGGGTAGCCCAAGGTTATGGGTTTGTTAGAGGTGACAATAGACATTTTTGTATGTCATTTGACTATCTTGACTTTTATTTCTACGTATGCATTTGTCTGGGTATAGATTTGTGCATGTAAATACAGCACTCCTAGAGACCAGAAGAGGCCCTTTGATCACGTGAGTCTAGAGTTACATGTCCTTGTGAACTGCATGACATGGATGCTGTCCTCTGGAAGAGCAGCAAGTTCTCTGGCCACTGGTCCATCCCTCGGGCCTCCAGCAATCTTTCTTTTCTTTTCTCTTTCTTTCTTTCTCTCCTCTCTTTTCTATCTCTTTTTTTTTACCCTTTTTTTCTTTTTTTCTTTTTCTTTTTTTTTTTTTTTTTTCTGGAGCTGGACACCGAACCCAGGGCCTTGCGCTTGCTAGGCAAGCACTCTACCACTGAGCTAAATCCCCAATCCCTTTCTCTCTTTTTTTAAAAGGTTTATTTATTTATTTATTTATTTATTTATTTATTTATTTATTTATGTTATATAAGTACACTGTGACTGTCTTCAGACACACCAGAAAAGGGCATCAGATCTCATTATAGATGGTTGTGAGCCACCATGTGGTTGCTGGGGATTGAACTCATGACCTCTGGATGAGCAGACAGTGCTCTTAACCACTGAGCCATCTCTCAGCCTTTCTCTCCTCTCCTCCTCTCCTCTCTCCTCCTCTCCTCTCCTCTCCTCCCTCCCCTCCCTCCCTCCCCTCCTCTCCTCCCTCCCCCTCTCTCCTCCAAGTACTTGTTGCTTTAGTTCTATGTATGTTAGCGGGGGATGGGGGGAGGCAGGAGGGTTGCTTTAAATTCTAAATGAGCCTAGGATTATAATTCGAGATAAGACCCTGTCTCAAAAGATCCAAGCAGTGGTGGCACACACCTTTAATCCCAACACTCGGGAGGCAGAGGCCAGCCTTGTTTAACAGAGCGAATTCCAGGACAGCCAGGATTATGTAGAAAGAAAGCCTGTCTCAAAGCCCACTACTTGGAAGGCAGAGGCAAGAGGATTTCTGTGAGTTTGAGGTCAGCTTGGTCTACAAAATGAGTTCTGGGACAGCCAGAGGTGTTACACAGAGAAGCCCTGTCTCAAAAAATAAATAAATAAATAAGTAAATGAGAAAGGAAAAAGAGAACAAATTAAATAAAAAAAGAGGGCTGGAGAGTGGGCTCAGCAGTTCAAAAAACACTTGTTACACTTTCAGAGGACCCAGGTTCAAGTCTCAGCACCCACATGGCATTTCACAGCCCTCTGCATCTGTGTTCCCAGGGAATCTGAACGTCCCACCCACCAGGCACACACATGGTGCACACACTTCCATGCAGGCAAGACTGAATACACATAAAATAACAAAATAAATCTAAAGACAAAAACCAGCCTGGTGTTGCACACCCTTAGTTTTAGTACTGAGGAGGCAGGCCAGTCTCTTGTGACTTGAAGCCACTGTGGTCTACATAGTGAGTTTCAGACCAATCAGAACTTGGGGGTGTGGCTTAGTCTATAGAGGGCTTGCCTAGCGCTCAGGAAGCCGGGCCTTTGATCCTCAGCACCTGAAAGGTACTCGGGTCCAGCACTCAGGAGGAAATCAAGGAAGATGCCTTCACTCAAATGGGGTGGGTCCGCAAGATGGCGCCGCGGGCAAAGGCACTGGAACCCGCACAACCTGCTGTGAGGACTCCCTCAACTTCTCTTCTGACCTCTGTTGTGGGTTACTCACCAGAATAGACTGCTGACATGACTTTAAGTCAATGGATCTGCTTAAGTCCAACATAATTCAAACACCAGGTTAATGCAGGTGACAAAATGTATTGTAATCAAGCTGCTACTGTTTGATTGATCAGAGCCACAGAACGGACTCCGGAGCTGAAGTGCAGCAAGAGCGGGAGTATCACAGATTATTTAAACTTGAGAATAATAAACACCCGTGTCAAGTTATTGTTACAGTTTCCACCAATTAGGTAAGAGTTGGTTCCTGGGCCTGGGAACATGACCTTAGTTTGACCTTGCCAGCAAGATGGAGAAGCTGGGGGTTGGGGATTTAGCTCAGTGGTAGAGCGCTTGCCTAGCAAGCCCAAGGCCCTGGGTTCGGTCCTCAGCTCCAAAAAAAAAAAAAAAAAAAAAAGATGGAGAAGCTGTCCCTGAGATGGCTGGACTCAGACAACTGTCTCCTTACTGCAGAAGCTGTTCAGACATTGGGAAGTCCCCAGCTCCCCTAGGGCCTGGGACCTTGAACTTACTTTCCCCCATGATTAAATGGAGTCTGAAAATGAAACACCAGTATTTAGAACAAAGTTTTTGTTTCGTTTCGATTGTTTGTTTTTGCTTGTTTCCAGCAAGCTTTTAAGCAGAAAAACCATGTTCTGGTTTGAGTTCCTTCAGTTAACAAGAATGGTTGCCCAGAAGGCAACTATAGAACCCAAAATGCAAAGTCAGTGCCTTTAGAGACTGTCCCAGAGCTGTGGAAGTCGATTAGGTCTGTGTTTCACTCTGGCAGGTGGTGCTGCCTGCGTGCTGAGTTTTACCAACTGAATGGAACTTTTATCATGGAGTCAGTTGTGCTAAAGTCTGGGGGCCTGTTACAATCTCCACAGGAATGCCAGAAAATGCACACACACACACACACACACACACACACACACACAAGCACACACACATTGCTTATACAAATAACTCAAACAATAGTCCTTAAACACCATCTTCTTTCCTACAAGCATAAGAAAGCTATGGTTATTTCTGAAACCCACCGGTGGTTGCTGCCAAGAAACGGAAGTCCAATTTGAGACTCAAAAGAACCAAGGGACTCAAGGCTGCTCAGGAAGCTGCTCTGAAGCTTGCATTTAAAACACTGTGACAACTGATAAATTTTATAAATAATGAAAATGAGGTGGGGGTGGGGCTCAAAGTACAACCACCCCGCCCAAGCAGCTTGTTTTCCCAGGAACATGCTTTTGTGGGGCAGAGGGAAGTGCTTCCTTTTCTGGAGTTAAGCACAACTATAAATATCGGTGACACAGCTAGAGATGACTGTGGCTGAGTCTCCCAAACCTGCGTCAGTGATCGCCACCAGCCGCGGGTGGCTTCCGACAGTGCTAAAGTGTGTGGGACTCAATTAGGTCCGGAAGGATGAGTTTCTAGGTAAATTGGATAGGATATTCCAGGCAGGGGACTCTTCTGGAGGTAGGGCAGTTATTGCTAACTGACAGGATCTTGATTAGACTGGGTGCTCACACACTGGAGAGATGCCTAAGACTAGAAGCCAGCGTCAGAGTTTAGCCCCCTAACTGGAGTTCCAATGACAGACAAAAGTCCAGGCTGTGGACTTTGCCCACCTTCCAGGTGGGGACCACAAAGCTCCTCTTTGTTGCAAGGAGAGGCACAGAGCATCCTGACCAGGTCGTTCTGGAAGGCTGGAGCTGGGATCTCACAGGTGCAGGAAGCCAAGGCTGGCACTGTGCCCGCCCTGCCTCAGAGACTCGCACCAGGCTAAGGCTGGCACTGTGCCCACTGTGCCCTGGGAACCCCCACCACTGCTCAGAGTGATGCCCTCAGTCTCTCTCCCGCCCCATTGATCAACAACTGGATGTCCAGAGCCAAGGTATCCTGAGTGCCACAGGTCTAAGTTGTGATTCTAGAATTCCTTCGGGAGGCACACTGCCTCCTAAGGAGTCAGTGGGGAGCTGCGGCTGCTGTGGGGTACCCATCAGAGAAGACTGTTAGGACGTGGGTTCAAGCCAATAGAAAGTCCTTATGAGGGGTTGGGGATTTAGCTCAGTGGTAGAGCGCTTGCCTAGCAAGCGCAAGGCCCTGGGTTCGGTCCCCAGCTCCGAAAAAAAAAAAAAAAAAAAAAAAAAAAGAAGAAAGTCCTTATGAGTTGGTTGGCAACTACACAGGGCGCTCAGGATCCCAGTGTGGCCCCAAGCCTTTCTCAGGTGAGATTTTAAGCACAAACCCCTAGGTTTCTGGGTTGACATATTTCAGTTAACAAGATCAGTTACCCAGACACGGAACTACAGGAGCCAAAAAGCAATGTTCGTACATTTAGAGACTTCCCCAGAACTATAGGCTGTGATGGATTCTGTCTTTGTTTTCATTTGCAGGTGGTGTTGCCTATGTGCTGAGTTTTACAGACTGAATGGTATTTCCATCATGGAGTCAGTTGTGCTAAGGTCTGGGGCCTTTACACAGAAGGTCTGCCTGTACTCTCTGGAAAGTCAAGCTGGCGGTGCTGCTTGCCTGGAGGGAAATGACTGGGGAAGTTGGACCTGGCTGAAGCTCCTCAGAGAGAGGGAAAGAATTGGACTGATTCCCATCCCTGCCCTTAGTGTTTGATCCAGGTCCCTGCCTTTCATTTCCTCTCAAAAGACAGTTCGGGGTACGGCTCTGCCTGAGACTTGGCCAGTATGGTGAAACCACCAGCACGACTGAGGGTGGGGAAACAGTGGGACTGGGGTGGGGAATGGTGGGACAGTGCCTGAAGCTCTTTATCCTCCTGCTGTGTCACACAGTGAAATGCCAGCCCTGAACAATGTAACACTATATCAAGTTTAGGGTTCATGTAAAAACTGTACCCTAAAAGGACCTAGGTTGAAAAGAAAGGTTCTTGGGGGTTGGGGATTTAGCTCAGTGGTAGAGCGCTTGCCTAGCAAGCGCAAGGCCCTGGGTTCAGTCCTCAGCTCCCAAAAAAAAAGGAAAAGAAAGGTTCTTTAGGTTTTTGAATAAAACTGCTGTCTTAGGGTTGCCACTGCTGAGATGAAACATCGTGACCAAAAGCAACTTGGGGAGGAAAGGGTTCCCCGTCCTAAGTCAGAGCCCATCAGGGAAGCCAAGGCTTCAGCTAGGTCAGGAACCTGGATGGAGGAGCGGATGTGGAGGCTGTGGAGGGTGCTGTTTACTGCTGGCTTGCCCATAAGGCTTGCTCATTACAGACCCAAGGACCAGCAGCCGCAGGGCCAGCACCACCCACAGAGGTGCTGGGCCCTCCCACATCAATCTCTAACTGAGAAAATGTCCTGCTGGCTCGCCTATGTGTACTCAGATCTCACGGAGCCATTTTCTCAGCTGAGGCCCCTTCCTCTCAGACGACTCTAGCGCGTGTCAAGTTGACAGACGAGCCAGGAGACCCGCCTTCTCTAGTCCAGATCCTCCTGCTTCAGCCTCTAGATGCTGAGATCACCGGTGTTTCCATGCCTCAGCTGGATAGGAAACTGCAAGGCCTGTCTCGCTCGCCCTGAAGTCAGGCCCCGGAGTTCTCCGAGGCTCTCTACTCTCTGGCTTTGTTTCCATTATAGCAAACATGACTGTATCCTCAGGAGTGTGGAGAACGGTGGTCAGGAGGGAGGGGCCAGCTGTGCTAGCATGGGAGGCTGAATTGGGAATCCCTGGAATCTAAGCAGTGGGTATTGGTCCTACATGTCACTAACCTGAGGGTGCTGAGGCAGGCAAGTCCCAGAGCTCGTTGGCCAGCATCGTAGACAATTAACTGCTTAGCTCCTATTTGGACTCGGAGAGCCTGTCTGTCTCTAGAGTACTGTGGGTTACAGTAGCAGAAGTGAGCCTCAGGCTCTGGTCTCGTGGTGCACAGGTCCTAAAGGCATCTCAAGGATTCCAAACGCTGTATCCATTAAACACCAGCAGCCTGGAGGGAAAGGCCAGAGAGACAGAGACCTGACCACCAAGGAGTCAAGGAACCAGACAGAAACCACAGCTAAAACACCAGGTGCTGAAGGTCACTGTGAACTCAGGAAATCGGTGATCTACTGGGGCTTTCGAGGGAGAGAAGGACTGTGTAGATTTTGGCCTGGTTCAGCTCTAATGCCACTGTGAGAAAACTGTGACCGTGGTTTGTCCCCACACTCTGAACTGGAAGAAGTGTAAGCTATCATGTGGCTCACAGTGGCCTCCTGTTTTTCTGAGGGGACACAGAGGATCTGGCAGAACCTGGGCAACTGCCAGCCTCTCTCCTAGGAATTGCTAAGTCCTTTGGGGCACAGGAAAGAGAGGCCTGGAGCCAGAGCAGGAAGGAAGCAGGGTACTGCGGGGACTCGAACCCCGGCCCACACGGGCGTGCCGTCACCAGTGCCTTTTGCTTTTTCCTGCTCACGTTCTCACAGACAAAGGTGAAAAGCAAAACCTGACCGCGGCTCGTGGCTGCGATCAGGAAAAGAAACACCTGCGGCGGCTCCGTCACCCCCCCAGGCTCACCCCTGCCTGTCCTGACACCCTGTCAGAGGCTCCGGGGGACCTATGTCCCCCTGCCTCCAAGTGCGTGTTCCTCAGCCTATGAGAAGTGCATGAAATCAGACCCCAAAACTGAACCACGAGTCACAGCCTCCTGGCTCTGAGACAGGGTCAGATGCAGTAAGACCTATTTGAGTCGACCCTTCCAGGAAGATCCAAAGCCACCTTAGGGCTGCCTCTGTGTGGGATAGGAGAGGGAAGAGGGATGCTACTCTCATTTCATACTTTTCCCTCAGCTTCCAACTTCATGCCAATAACTCACAGTTAAAGAGGTCTCAGAACTAAGGGAGCTTTCAACACTTGGGCTAGCTCAAGTGCAGCCGTTCTTCAGGTCTGCTGGATGTCACCACCTAAGTCACGCAGATGGGCCCACCTGCCTTCCATTCTCTGAGCTTGTGGTCACAGCAGGAGTCCTTCCAGGGCACTGCCTTGGTTTGGAAATGAAGTCCATCCAGAAGCCATGTCCCCACAGCTCTCGTTTTGAGCTCTAGCATGCAGTCCATGTCTCAGGGAGGAGTCACGAAGGTCCCAGAGTCACCAGGTGTGCAGAGAACCCTACAAACCCTGCAGCCCTCTGAGTCACGGCGAGGACTGTGGCTCCCTCTCTGAGTCTAAAGCAGCTCAGGGACCCATGTCCTCCACAAGGTTCAGGGGGAGTCTGAGGGCTGTAACCTGCCCAGGGAGCCTGAGTCAGGCCACGCTGAGAAGAGGCCTCAACTCAGACCCAGAAATCTGAGCAGTCTGCTCCACCTTATCCCCACACCCACACCACAGACTCACGCACACACATGCGCACACACAGTAACTCATATGAACACATATACAAACACAGTAGGCTCACAGACACACATATACACACAGCAGCTTCACTTACACACTTATAAACACATAGTAGGTTCATATGTACACATTTACATATGGTAGACTCACATGTACAAGCATACTAGGCTAACATGCACACTTATAAACACATAATAGGTCCACACACACACCTTTACAAACACAAAGTAGGCTCACATGCACAACTTATAAACACATAGTAGGCTCATATGCACATACAAACATATACCACCCACAGACTCATATACACGTATACAAACACACAGTAGGCTCATATGTACACACGAACATACATCACAGGCTCATATGTACATATACACAGGAGGAGAGCACGCGTGTGTGCATGTGCACACACACACACACAGACACACACACACACCCTGAGGTTTGCGGACTGACAGGTAGGCCGGTTCCTGCAGACCCCACCATCTCCATCCCCCCCACGCCCCCCAACCCCAGCGCTCTGGCTGGTACCCCTTTCTCTCCCCGCCTCCTGTCAGCTCCCCACTGGGTGAAGCGCACTTACTGAAGCAGCAGCAGAGGGAATAGGTACGGTCATCTAAGTCCCAACCTGAAACGAACTCAGAGCTTGGCCCTTACAAGCCTGGAAATGGGGGAGTCAGAACACATCCTGTAAGATGAGCAAAGCATTAATTCAACATGGTGGTGACCAGACCCTCAGGTGTGACTGCAGCACCCCAATTGTTGAGCCACATAAGGAACAAGACCCCTTAGGCAAGGTGTGAAACGGCGTCCAGGAATGTACTCAACCCAAAGGGTGTCACATCATCTCAGTATGAGTAAGCGGGCCTCACCATATCACATGGAGAACCCCAACCAACCAACACCACAACTGGGAAAAAGACTTCAGTTCACTGCAGTCAAGACTGTGTGTGTGAGTGAGGTGTGTGTGTGTGTGTGTGTGTGAGAGAGAGAGAGAGAGATGTGTGTGTGAGACATGTGTGAGAGAGACATGTGTGAGAGAGACATGTGTGTGTCATGTGTGAGAGATGTGTGTGTCATGTGTGTGAGAGGTGTGTGTGTGTGAGAGGTGTATGTGTTAGTGAGGTGTGTGTGAGAGACGTGTATGTGAGAGACATGTGTGTGAGAGACGTGTGTGTGTGAGACATGTGTGTGAGAGAGACATGTGTGTGTCATGTGTGTGAGAGGTGTGTGTGTGTGTGTGTGTGTGTGTGTGTGTGTGTGTGTGTGATGTGCACGTAGGCTGTAGTGGACAGGACGGCAACTCAGTCACAGATGCAGTGGTGACAGAAAAATACCGTTCAAATCTTTCATTGCTCAAGGATACAACCATGGATTTATTTATTCCCAGAAAATTGAAGGGTTTATCCAATGTGACAAACGCCTCTCGCCTGCCATGAAACATCTGTAGCCTTTAGTGGCTGTGGCTGTGTATGATAGCTATGCCTGTGCTGTGAGCCCAGCACTTCAGAGGCCACCACATGAAGATCATGAGTTCAAACTGACCTCGGCTACAAAAACTAAACAAAACACTCCCCCAACCCCCCAGATAAAACCCAAACCAAAAAACCACAGCCAACAACTAAAATCAGTAGAGGCAGGTGCCTGGGAATCAGGGGCAGGCAGAGCTCTAGTTTGAGGCCAACCTCATCTACAGCGTGAGTTCCAGGACAGTCAGAGCTGCACACAGGGAGACCCTGTCTTGAAAATAAAAGAGGGGCACATTCTCCGTATGTTCTGCAGTGCAGACCCTTTTCCGAGTCCCTCAGATCACTGGGCATCACAACACACGTGGACTATGGGAGTGGAGAAATAAAAATGGCCAAGCACCTGGAATCTGGAGGGCTAAGTTTAAATCACAGCAGAACTAAACTACAAACACAGCAGAGACAGCAAAGCTACTTCTAAATGTAGGGACCACAGCCAGCCCTGCTCACCTGCTGCCCTCCCCAAAGAGGCTGTGGCAGGCCCCAGGCTCCTAGACCACCTGAGCCTCGGGGTGGGCTCTATTCACTCCTGGCTGCTCTACATTCTTCTGTGGTTACTCTTGGCTTGTGCCATCACCTTCTGAGGCCTGTTCCTGTGAAAATCAGGACAGGACCAGTCAGTCACCTTGTATGTTCACGGGTCTGCTCAGTGCAGGGCAGAGGGATGCTGGCCAAGGGATGATGAAATTTGAAACCATGGCCAACAGTTTTCCTTTGCTGGAAACCCCAGTGCTTGCAAAACACTCACTCCTCAGGGGTTTCAAGTGGCCTCCTCATAAATGCCTCACCATCAGCAACTGTGCCTTGCCTGTAGCCAAAGGCCAGAACCAGAGCAAGACTCCACCGACACCTCCTGTTCCTGTTGATAGGTGTGTGACCTGGGCAGGCATAAGTAGGTTGAGCGTAAGAACACAAAATCCAAGGAGTCCTGGGAGAAGAATGAAGGAAACCCAGGTGGAACTGACTCTCCACAGTAGCAGAGGTCTGGGGACAGAGCAGTGGAGTCATGTGTACAAAGTTTCATCCCCAGCACCAGAACAAAACAGAACTCAGAGCGAGCTGCTTGCTTCATCTAAAGCTTCTTGTTAAAGGTCAAACTGGATGTCTTCAAAGTCTATTCAAGAGAAAGAAAAACCAGGAATTAAACCAGGGGAAAGGCCATTCTTAATGAGGATGTCAAATTACTTATTTATTAAAAAAAAACAAACCAACTTCTACACTAGCAATTTTCTTGGAAAACAAACTTTATAGATATGACTTACAATGAGATAGAAATATTGAGTAGTCCAGTAACCCTAGAACAACGACTTTCACAGAGTGACTGAGCCTCCAGTGAGGAGCGCCAAGCACGCGGGTGTCATGGGATACCAAATGCTGTGTATTCTGTAGGGTGAAGAGAAGGGTCACAAAAGGGTGTGTAGCCCTCCCCTGTCCCACACTGTGCCCTTCAACCTCACACTGTATTTATCCTCACTTCATTGTTGAGATGCCTTAGAGAATTTAAGAAACGTAGACTGGAAGAGGAGGAGGAGCACTAACCACTCATCCAGAGAACCCAGGTTCAAATCCCAGCACTTAGATGGCAGTGCCCAACCATTTAATTCCAGGCTCTGCCAAGGGATCTGATGCCCTCTTCTGGCCTCCATGGCTACTGTATGCATGTGGTGCACAGAAATACATACACAGGCTGGAGAGATGGCTCAGTGGTGAAAAGCACTGACTGCTCTTCCAGAGGTCCTGAGTTCAATTCCCAGCAACCACATGGCAGCTCACAACTGTCTGTAACTCCAAGATCTGACACCCTCACACTCAGATATACATGTAGGCAAAACACCAATGCACATGAAATTAAAAAAAAAAAATACATACACACATACCAAAAATAAACACAAGGAAATGTAGGTGGGCCAACGGCAGGCACCCTGCAGCCCCAGCTACCTGGCTGGAGATTAAGGTAGGAGATCGCTTGGGACCAGTTGGATAACACAGTGAGATTTTGTCCTTCATAAAACCAGTAAGACTAAAACAGCAAAATCTTAAGAAACATCTAGAAAGCTGTGCTCAGACCAGACCTCCCAATTGCTCTGATAATATCCTGATTTTAACCTTCCCTGGCAGTGTCCTGAAGTCCATGTAGGTCCTCAAAGTCTATGTCAGCAAAACAAAACTCAAGGTTTGATGGGGCACGCTGGTACACCCTTAACTCCAGCACTGCGGAGGCGGCAGAGGAAGGCCAATGTCTGAGTCTGAGGCCAGCCTGGTCTACAAGTTCCATCCAGGCCAGTCAGGGCTAAATAGTAAGAACCTGTCTCAAACAAACAAACAAACAAACAAACAAACCTTTAGGCCTGCAAATGGCTAGGTTTAGCAATCATAGATGAGCTATTGATATCACTGAACTCATGAATGTAATGCTGAGACCGGTCCTTCTGAGGAGACAGCTCCGTACTTCAGCCTGTGCCCCAGCTCAGCTGTTGCTCTAGAAGACACGTATTTGAAGCATTGGATGCTAACTCAGGGTCACGGCGCATGTCTGAATACGGAAGGATGGAAAGTTGCTCTTTGGAGCATTGGTTAAGCTCAGGGGTCTGACGTTTGCAGTTAGACAGACCCATCCGATAGCCGCAACACTCCCATTGTCTCATAATCATTCAAGGTGCTCACCTACCTCCCAGAGTGAGCACAGGGTGCCCTGTGATTGTACAGCTGTGTTAAGGCCCCTGAAAGCCACAGAAACCCTCCAGCATTCTGAGGATTAGCAGTGACAGAATCCGTTCATGGGTCCAGGGTCTCACACGGAGCCCAGATGAGCGGCAGGAAACTGAGTGTCTTTGCTCAACTCCAGAAATGGGATCTGAAGAAAGGATGAGGGGCACACAGAAAGAGCCCAAGTCTTCCAGGACATCAAGACAGTGTGATCCTTCCACAACCTAGCTGCTCATGACAGCAGATACAGCAATATGGCTGACAGTTACCGACATGACATTTTCCTAATCACACTGTTCTTTTAAAAAGAAAAAAAGCACAAGAAAGGCTGAATAAATGAATAAATCTAATATCATGGCTTTTAAAAATTAAAATCTTCACAGAACCACTGTGTCAAGCTCACAGGAGACAACGGTGTCACCTCAATGGAACCTGTCACACAGGTGCTACCTGTCCTTGACCTAAGGCCTGTGGTGTCTGTGGAAACCTGAAGAAGCTTCTTCTACAGTCGGGTGGCTTTTTAATTCTTGCAGAAGTGGAGAGAAAGCTATAGCCTTCAATCTACTTGTAAAACACAGGCGTGGCTAGTGACGGGCTCAGGACACATCTGCAGCAAAGCCCGTGCCTGAGTTTGATCCCTGGACCATGTGGTGGAGGAGGAAATTGTTTCCTACAAGTTGTCCTCTGTAAACACATAACACATACATTAATCCCTCTGTATACACACGACACATACATTAATTATGCTGGAAGACACCCCCTGGGGATGTGGCTCACTGGCAGAATGCTTGCCTGGCATGCAAGAGGTCCTGGGTTCAGCTGGGGGGGGTGTGGTACGGCCTTTAATCCCAGCACTCGGGAGGCAAGGCAAGAGGATCTTTGAGTTGGCCTGGTTTACAAAGCAAGTTCTAGAACAGACAGGGCTATTACACAGAAAAACCCTGTTTTGAAAAAAAAGGGGGGGAGGGGGCACGAACCACACACACACACACACACACACACACACATACACACACACACACACACACACCAGTAAGAACAGTAAGAAAGGATCAGCAGAGGCAGGGCCTCGAAGAAGACATGCTCCTGGCTGACATCAAAGGGTGCTTGCCATCCTCAGTCCAAATCACTGTGCTGCCTCTTCACATCCGTTAAAAAGGCCAGAGAGTAGGACGCTAGCCAGGGCTGGTGAGAGTGCAGAGCTGGGACCTTGGAAAGTAGTCACGGCAGCAGCACCGGACACAACGGCAGCTCCTCAGATCCAGTTAAACTACTGTACCATTTGGAACTAGTAGCTCTTCTCGAGGTACATAAACTATAAAGTCGAATAAAGACGAACACACACGTTCATAGCAGCATCGTTTAGATCAGGCAATAAGCAGAAACACCTCAAACCTCCAAGGGAACGGAGAAACGAAATGTGTTAAAGCACGGAAGACCACTCGGCCACATTGAGGGATAAAATCATGGCATTCACTGCAATACAGATGAACCCTGAAGACGCTGAACCACATGAGGTAAGGCAGACACAGAGAGACAGGCGTTGTATTACACTTATGTGAGGTACCAAGTACAGGCAGGGCCACAGGGTAGCACGCACAAAGGCTATAGGGATGGGAAGGAAGGACAGACAGGGCTGTGAGGACAGAGCCACCACCTGTAGTAATGAATGAATCAACAGCTCACAATATCACATACACAACCACACAACGGCTACCTCAAAGTCACAGATTCTGAGACATGTTATAAGTCAATTTCCCTAAAAAACAACATTTAAAAAGAAAACTTCTGGGGTTGGGGATTTAGCTCAGTGGTAGAGCGCTTGCCTAGCGAGCAAAGGCCCTGGGTTCGGTCCCCAACCCCAAAAAAAAAAACCAAAAAAAAAAAAAAAAAAAAAAAGAAAAGTTCTTACCAAAAATAAAAAAGGAACATTGAAATACGTAGCTATTTAAACGTAAAAACCCTATAAGAAAGAAAGAACAACAGAACAAACACCTATAAGCAGATCACTCCAACTTATCCTGTGGGCCAAACAGAACGAGGGCCTCTCAAAGCCCTGAAGTCCTGAAGTTGGGCTGCACGCAGCCCCCAGGGCCAGTGCAATCCTGCTTCATCTGTTGATGGATCCCACCGTGGGTTGTGTGGAACATGGCTGTAAGGTTCATGTTTTCTCAGTGATTTAAGTATGCATGGGACATGGATGGGCCCCATGCGGACATAACCACCAGAGAGAACTCTTCCTGACTGGAAAACCCATGAGGACAGGCCTATCGAGAGTGCCAAGCACAGTGTGTTATTTCTCTAGCCCTAATTCAAGCCCAAAGATACTGATTAACCCTTCTTATACACGAGAAAAGTCAACAAGAGACAGCCCAGGGGGAGAGCTGGTGTCCTGACACAGTGTTTTTTTTAGCCACTATGCTGTTTGTCTCCCCGATGGCCCTTGTGGTGAAGCCAGTGTCTACAGTTAAGGCGGAGTACAGTGGACATGTCTTCTCAAGAGTTATCATCACTTTGACAGAAAACCACCACCAGCCACATGCCAAAACACGTCATTTCAAGGAACAAATTTCATGAATGCAAAGCCTACATGAAGAGGCCTTGGTTCTGCTCTACTAAAAATGTCTGTTTGCCAAGAGATCTGGATAGCAATGGGGTGTTGTCTGGCCTTCATTTGCTGAAACCGGAATGCTGATAAAGAAAACACCCAGGTCCCCGTCCTGCCCCTGCTCCTTGACACCAGGGACCCTGAACGCACATGAGCTGAGTCATCAGCTGCCTGTGACCTCAGCAAGCTGTGTGACCACAGGTCACTGAACCGCCAGCAGTCACCCCACTGTCTGAGTAGCAGGAATTATCTTCGAGATGCACATAGGTGAGAGAGGTATCCGTATCATGATGTAGTCAAACAGTTTGAAGTTACAAAGGCACTGGCAGAGCCTAGGGGAAGGCAGATCCAGCCGACTGGGCAAAGCAATTATCCAGCTAATCATTCATGGTGCTAAGGAAAACAGCCATTTTGAAATAACCAAATAAGAGTCTTACCTCCCGCCATACACCAAAGCAACTTCTGGAAGCTGAAAGGGTTGATTGTCAAAATGGATCCAAAAGAACGTGTGATGTACGTGACACGCTGACAACTGGAAACCTTAAATCCATGCTGTAGACCAGATGGACAGGACTGTCCACAGAGCACTGGGATAAAAATGAAGGAGGCTGACATGGAGAGGACAGAAGAGAATGCTCCAGATGTTACAGTTGGTGAGTCCTAGCTCGAAAGGTCTCTCGCTCTCAAAACCAGGAAAGAGCAAAATCAAAGACAGACGTGCCAGACTGAGGGAGCCAATCACTGGTCATTCGCTGGGTGGGAATGGCTGAACCTCATCCATGGGGAGCACACCTGAGAACTAGAGTTTAAGGTTTTCCTAATGGTTCCTAAACTCTGGGCCGGGAGTTTCTCTCTGAGAAAGAGCTTCTCCCTGTCTTTCCCCAGCAGGGAGCCAGAACACATCCCATGCAGGAACAGAGGAGCAGAGGCCCTGACCAAAGGAGTGGCCAGTGTGGGAACTCAAGACAATGCGTAGCTCAGCCCTCTTGCTTCCAGGCACACAATGGGCTTGGGGAGAAAGGGTGGGTTACCCCAGGGGACTGACAGGAGACCAACAGCCCCTCCTCAACCTGGGCAGCTCAGGAATAAACCTCCATGTCCCCCACTGAACAAGGCGTTCACAGCGTCAGGCTCAAAACACCAAAGAGCTGGCACTTTGTGCCCTGAGAAGCTCGGCCAGCATGCCGTCTGTTTTGTCCTGTGTCACTCAGTAAAAGTGTAATCACATCAGGCTTCCTGACCCCACTCATCACACCAACCTAAGTCCAGAGAGTCAAAGCAGCAAGGGGCTCACAAAATAGTTTTGAATTAGACCAAGTTTTCTGAGCTCGTCATAAAATGCAGAAAGCAATGAAAAAATACCAATAAACAAGTACATGTGTATATTTAAAATACTACAACAGCAAACTATCATAAACTATAAAAGTCAGAGAAAAAACGAAAAGTGTTTGCAATACAAATGGTTGGTTTCCTTAAAATGTAAAGAGCACTTACAAATCAGTAACCACACCAATCAAAACTACAATTAAGTACCATTTTGTTCAAAGTTCTAGCAAGCTGGGACCAGGAAAAGGCGGGTTAGGGTGGACCACAGCAGCCATTTCAGTGCTGGCACTGAAAATTAAATTCTATTTAGACACACCAGAACCCTAGTGGTCTACACAACCCTCAGGAGCAGTGTCTCAGAGAGCAGTCCTCCTCACTGTGCTTTCCCTGACTGTGATCTTGAGTCACATTCTATTGGGGGAGGGTGTTGGTGTTTTTTTGAGACTATGCAGCCACAGAACTCACTATGCCGACCAGGCTGCCTTCAAATTCAGAGAGATCTACCCGAGTTTGCCCCACAAGCGCAGTAATTAAGGGAACACCACCACTCTGGGCTCTTGGGTGCAATTTACTAGATTTGCATAAACTCAACAGCATTTTTACCAGAACAGTGTTATGGAGCCTGCCAATGACAAAGGCTACCGAACTGGACAATGACGATGTGACAGCCACAAGTAAACACCAAGTAACATACACAAGTAACATGCTCTGAGGGCCACTGAGATAGCTCAGAGACTACAGGGGCCTGCCACCAAGTTTGATAACCTGATTCGATTCCTGCCACCCACACGATGGAAGGAGAGAACACTGCAAGTTGTTCTTTGACCTCACATGTGCCTCATGGAACTTATAACATGCTCGCTCCATGTGTAACTCTTTTTTTTTTTTTTCTTTTTTCTTTTTTTCGGAGCTGGGGACCGAACCCAGGGCCTTGCGCTTGCTAGGCAAGCGCTCTACCACTGAGCTAAATCCCCAACCCTGTAACTCTTAAATAGTATTCTGTGATAGAAGCAACTGTTTTGGAAGGGAAAAGGCCTGCAGGGGCAGGTTGTCAGGGTCTAACTGTACAACAGGGTGACACGAATGAGCACATACTTTTTTTTTGCCAGGACATAGCCCTGTCTGTCCTGGAACTCACTCTGTAGACCAGGCTGGCCATGAACTCAGAGTTTTGCCTGCCTCCCGAGTACTGGGATTAAGACGTATACCACCACACCTGACCCAGTCACGCACCTTCTGATGTTACACAAAGTCAGGGCACTGGGATGGCTCAGCAGATAAAGGTGCTGGTTGCCAAGCCAATCCCCAGAGATGAGTGGTAGAAGGAGAGAACCAATCCAAAAGCATTGCCCTCTGACCTTTACCGTGCACCGGCATACACACACAAGTGTAAGAAATATTTCAGTCAGGTTAGGTTAAGCCACTGGTGGAAAATGGAGTAACATATTTTATTCTTGTATAATTAGAAAATTAAGATGCCTTAAGGGAAGTTAAATACTCACACATGAATGACCAGGAACGCTCTAGGAGAACTGAGTTGGGAGGCAGGGCTGCCCTCACCATATGTCGAAGCACAAACTGTAGCACTTAGACTTGGAATTGATACAGAAGCAGACCAGCCAGTGCCTGGTGGCTGTAAGTTCAGTTATGTGTAGCAACAAGAGGCTTCCTATCCAAGTCACTCATTACAAAGTCCAGACAGAACCAACAGAAATAAAAGCAAGACTGCAAAAGGAGTGGGACAAAGCATGGGGCTCAAGGAATAGTGTTGAATTAGACCAAGCTATCTGAGTTCATCATAAAATGCAGGAAAAAATAACAATAAACAGGTACATTTGTATATAGTTAAAGTCTCAATTGCAAAGTGTCATAAACTATAAAAATCAAAGAGGAACATAAGTATTTGCAACACAAATGCTTAGTTTCCTTAAAATGTAAAGAGCACTTTAAATCAATAAACATACCAATCAAAGTGAAAATTACCCTTCACTTCTCACAAATAACCAAGTTTAGGGACAAGCGCTGGTGAGGGTGTGGGGAAAAGGCCCACGGGAAGCCTCTTACAGAAGGCTAGCTGGTGCATCCTCGGGTGCCCATGCTCCCCCACAGGCATACTTGCCTACGCACATGAAGACCATGTAAATAAGTATTTAACACTTGGTAAAAGACAGTGTTGCTAGAAGCAGCTCAGTTGTTCCCTGGAGCAAGGGTGAGCAGTTCAAATGTGGCTACAGCTCTGTGAGCTCAACAGCCCTGAACGCAAGCCGAGGTGTGCTGAGCCTGCACACTGCGGCACCGTGCACTCTGAAAGCAAGAGGTCACCTACGCATCTGCAGTTTTAACATAAACAGTTCTCACTTAGACATATTCTGTGTGTATAAGGAGCAAAAGCTGGCGGGAACTCGCTGTGGAGTCACACAGTCAGCAGAGGGAATGGTACACTGGTCACTAGAGTGAAGGGAGGAGCCCAACATAACCTGTTGGTGAGGAAGAGGCTGCCAGGAAGAAGCTGGGCCCATCATCCAATGTCCAGCTCTCAGGGGCCCTGGGAGGCAAGGGCGAGACAGAGGGAGCTCACACCTGTTCTCTGGGCACTTGGTGGCCTTAGAGGACAGAGTACCCTTAACCTAGAAAGCCATGTGGGTGTATTAAAGGGAACAAGCAAGACTGAATGTGGCTTTCACAGGTGTCACAGCCGCCTTCGTTAAGGTTTTCTGCAGCCCAGCTCCACAGCAGAGGTTGGCCTCAAATAACCGATCCTCCTGCTTCTACCATCCCAGTGTGGCATGACAGGTAACCACACCTGGTTTGACTTCTGTTTTTAACAACCTTCCTGAACCAGAAAGCTGCCTGAGAGTCAAAATCCATCATCATTCTAGAAACACCTGCTAAGTTCTGGTAGGGACATGCAGTGCGGGCCCTCGCCAGCCCCAACAGAACCTCATGGCTGGTGGGAGACCAGAAGTAGTTGACTTTGGCTGTAGAAACACTAACCACTGAACAAACAGAGCCCGAGAGTCAGTCTCAAGAGTGGAGAGTCAGAGCATTCGTGAAAGCCTGGAGCTACAGCTGGGAGCCCTCAGCCTCCTTCAGGCCTGGCTTCATTAGTGTTCCAAGGAGTAAAAACTCAGTGAGCACCACTTGCCATGATCAGAAAGCAGTTGTAAAAATACTCCACAGTACGAGTCCATTTAAAAACAGATTAGAACCATTAGGTAACTTCCTGAGGGAAGATGTCCTAGGGACAGAAGTACTGGCACCAGACACTGGAGAGAGACATTAGGAAGATAATGTGCTGGGGTGGTTAAGCATTTTACTCCCAAGTTTGTGACTTATAAGTTACAATTACATACAGCCCTGTCCATTATACCAGCACCTACAGACACATCTGCCCAGACTTGCCTAAATCTGCAGTTTTGGACTCCTTGGAAGAGCTACTCTCATGCATAAGCAGAGATAAGTCAGCACAGAGTAACTTTTCTACCTTTGCAAAATCACATCCTTGTGTACCTTAGACCTTAGGGTTTCTTTTTTTTTTTTTTTTTTTTTTTTTCGGAGCTGGGGACCGAACCTAGGGCCTTGCGCTTCCTAGGCAAGCGCTCTACCACTGAGCTAAATCCCCAACCCGACCTTAGGGTTTCTATCCTAATTAAGCCATGGTTATCAAATTTATACACACAGATGCCAAGAATCGAACATACCAGGTAGTCTCCATGGGCCACTGTGGACGTGACAGAGCCAAGAAAGAACTGGCAGAAATGTGCAAGTTCCATACGCAATTGCCTAGGACGTAAGACAAACCAACATGGGCTCTCACATTCACGTACGCACGCAGGCCTGCCTGTCATCGCAACAGAACACAGGCAACAGAGGCACAGCCGCTAGCCACTCAGACGCTGGGGCACAAGGGACTGCCTGAGAACATGATCTCACGGTGCTGCTGTCAATCCTGACATGAGAGAGAGAGGAACACACCTCTCATAGGAAAGCTGCATAGTCAGCGTAAGAAAGGGGCAGCTGTGCGCTCACGGAGCCCCCACCACTAAGCAGAATCACGTTATCCTGAGACGTTCTACAGAAGAAAGGGGTGCAACCTCTCCCCCATAAAGACATATGACTAGGAGACCAGCAGGACACAGCTTATCGGTGATGACCACGGTTACGTCTGGATTGTGAGTGCTCAGTCTGGGTTCTGAGTTACTTCTCTAATGGAGCTATAGAAGAGACATGGGGTGTCAAACAGTTCTGTACACAGCAGCAGATAAATTCCATTCATTTAAAACAGAGGTTCCAGAAAATCACAAGCAACTTAATTCTTCTACAAAGTTACAAACAACAAAGTATCTGCTTTATAGAGTTCATTGGGGTAAGGACAGTTCAGCATGACGTTGGCCTGGTGCGGCGTGAAAGGCACGGAGGGAGCAAGCTACTTTTGCTACTGCCCTGGTTTTCATATTGATAGAAGAGTCAGACATGTTGACAAATAATTAAAAATAAAGTAGTGGAAGCGCCACACTATGAGCCAGACACTAAGGCGAGTCAGGTCTGTGCATTCAAGAGCCAACCAGGCCAGGACACTCCTTCACAGGACCTTCCTACCAGACACTAAATGTGACAGCTGTTAAGATCAGTTATTTGTGAAGACAAAAACTAGAGCCCGAAATGTCCACTGCTTTGGACACATAGTTATGACAGACCGGCAGGCACGGGGGGAGCGGAGCAGTCGCTCACCTTCATTCCTAGCAGCGGGAATTCACTTGCATGAGAAGAATATCTATGTCCACAGAGCGAGCCCAGGCATGAACAGTTGAAGAAAATGAGAAGCAACTCCAAGTAACTTATCAGATATGGTCAGACTTAGATGGTTTAAATCCTTGTACATCATGACAATTGAGAAAATAAGGATATATATCTATATATCTATATCTATCTATATCTATCTATCTATCTATCTATCTATCTATCTATCTATCTATCTATCTATCTATATCTGATAGAACTGGTCTGAGCTAACCCCCTCCCAAATACAAACACTTCAGGGTCCCAGTGGCCAACACTGTGGGTTAAGCTGTAAAACTCACACGACTAGCCAACAGTTAGAAATGTAGGTTAAGACATGGCACTTTTAAGGTGTGAGGATGTAACTCAGTGATGGAGTACTTGCCTACTGTTTTTAAAACAAAATATAACAAAAACCAAAGGAACAATACAGACTTTATGATGTTGGATCTGGCAACAATTTCTTAGGTAAGACACCAAAAGTGCAGGCAGCAAAAAGCAAACACATTAACAATGCCACAGCTTAAAACCTGAGCTGAGAAGATGGCTTAGTGGGTAAAGCGCTTGCTCTCAAACCTGAAGGACAATTGGATCCAATGCCGCAGATCCGCAGAGTGGAAGGAAAGACAGACAGCCACACAAGCTGTCCTCTGACTCAGGAGTGCTATGAGTGGAATCATGCTCAAACATACACAAAAATATTACATGTAACTATAAAAAACCAGCAGACACTTTTATGGAGTGGGAGAAAAATATCAACCAAATCACATCTGATCACAGCATTAGAACCCAGAATACAGCCAAATCTTGCAGATCAACAACGGTAACAAATCCATAACCTTTTCAACAGGAAAAGGACTCGAATGGACATTCCCCCAAGAAGTCTACATGGTTAAAAATGGAGTGGGAGGACACAGTGAATGTCACCCTACGTCCATCAGGATGGCTGTGCTGGATCCTACATAACTGAAGACTGGGTCTCAGAAAGATGCCTGCATCTACCCACCCACCTGTGCGTCCATCGCACAGCACGCAAGTCACGAGCAACGGGTCCACGGCGGACACAATGCCAGCACGCTCATCAGCACACAGATGCCGAAAGACACAAAATACCAGTTACTCAGCTTGTGTGAAAGCAAGGAAAATCACACACCCAGGATCAAAATCACCAGTGAACAAGACCAACCCTGGACTGTGGATAAAGTGGCCGTCGGCACAACTGTGACCTTTTGAGGTTGATCCCTGGGATCTACAGGGTGAGAGGAGAGAACCGACTCCTGGATTGTTCTGACAGTGAAAACAAAAGAGAAACCCTATGATTCTGTAAACAAGCAGTCACTCACGAAAACGTGAGGCGGGAAGGGACTGGGTGGGGAGCCCACCTCTTAAGTTGCCTAGTGGGTAGTTTCAGGTTTTGCAAAGTCTGGAGGCCAGTTGCCCAGCTCAAATCTGCTAAACACCACTAAACTGTACTTACAAATGTCTCAAGTTTCTGCTGAGTGTGTATCACAAAAACGTTACAGTAGCAATCAGCCAATCAATTGAAATAATCTGTTAAGGACACCACGTAAGCAAATGGTACACACACGGGGAAGTCTGAACCATAAAATTGCCCACGTGCACTGGTCACTCACACCACTCTGAGGTCTACGCACACAACAGCTTCACAGAGAGGTCTAGAGAACACTTACCTCAGAAAAATCCCTTCTGGACAGCAACTGAGCAATACGAACCTAAGGAAGACTTGACCGTCCGTTCCTTCTACAAACTGATTTACTTCGATATCTCCAAGGAAACCAACAGCTGAAGGCAGGCTGGTGCGCCTGCCCAGCAGCGGACCACGCCTCCTGCTGAGCTGGTGGCCAGAGTCACCCAGCTCCAGAAAGTTACCCTCTCGCCGTCACGAGTCCCGAGTCCGTATGTAAAAGGGATTAAACAGTCAAGCAATGGAGCACTATGGTACCAGTAAAAGGATGCTCAGGACATAGTTCTCACTATGTATCATGGAAAACCAGTTATAGAACTAAAGCACAATTCCACCGTTTATATAAAGTGTACATATAGCGGATGCCCAGGAACAAAATGAGATATGTATGCCAGTAACACTTGTTAGTGGAAAAACATTTCCCCTTTGCTTTTCTGCAAAACTTAGTTAAGATCCTTTTTGTGCTTGAGAACTCATTAACTACTGAGGTGTGGGAAGGGCAGAGGCAGGTGACAGCGGCTCCTAGTAGCCTAAGGCAGGTTCGAGGAGGGCATCCCCTTTGATGTCGTACCTTGGTTTTGCTCTTTTGACAATCCCATTAACACTCATAAAATTATTAACCTGTCAGAAGCACCCACATTTGCCTCCCCACAAGCATCTAAGACATGGACACAACCCTGGTAAATGCCTTCGCAGCCACTCAATGCAGACAGAAGTTCACATTTAAGGTCCTTCTGGTGGCTTAACATCCTAAGACAAACTCAATGGCAGGTGTCAGGATTGGAAACATCAGTTCCCTTTTTGTAGCAGGCCAGCATCTGAATTTCTGGTTGTTTCTAAGCTGGGAGGAGTCAAGCAATGACTGTGGTTAGGATATGTTTATCTTTAAAGACTGTTTGCTGCTCCCTGCTCCCCTGCAGTCATACAGGATCGTACAGGATCAACCCCAACACTTCTGAGTTCCAGCTGCCACTGGCAGTTCAGAGAATGACCCCAACCAAGGCTTCTGGTTGAGGAATGGTGATACTATAGCCATCCAATGACCCCAGGACAAAGAGCAGCCTGTGCAGGACAAGTGGCCCGTATCTGTATTCCCTGAGGGAGAACTACCATAAGCTCCATAGCAACCTGGGCTACAGTGTAAGAATGTCTCAAAATAAACAAACCCAAGCCAACAGTCTTACAAGTCTCCACACAGGAGAGCTCAGCCTTTGGTTGTTGGTAAGCCATTTCTAACACTGCATATATTCCTTATCGTTCTGTTGATACAACAGGGAGAACTTTGTAAGGAGAAAAACCAAAAGGTCCTAAGAGAAAAACAGGTGCAGAAACCAGGTAAGAAGCCAGGAAGAGGCTAAGATAAACCAGAGACAAGAAAGGTGGGTAGGTAAGCATGGTGATGCACACCTCTAATGCCGGAAACATTTGGGAAGCAGCTAGTAAATTCTAGGCCAGTCTGAGCTACATAGTGAATGAAACATTTTCTCAAAATATCAAAATAAGTAAACAGAAAAGTGTGGGTGGAGAGAAGCCCCCTCATCTGCTGCAGCAGCATTTAACCCTTGCAGTCCCAGAAGCCTAGACAGAAAGCTGCTGGGACACCCCATTCTGGCTTCTCAGTACAAGTGAGAGGTCACCGATAAGACAGATCCATCAGGAAAAGGAATACACACGTAGGAGCTGAGACAGCAGCCAGCCTTGCTGCTCTCAGGAAGAGTAAGGCCACTCCTCAGCCCCGCTTGATCTCAGGCCCACTCCAGTTCAAGACTCAGAACCAAGAGTTCCATACAGAGCCACAGGCTGCCCTCTGCTTTTAGCAAGCAGGCTCCAGTCCTAGCAGAGGCTGGTGGTGTTCTAAGGTCTAATCCGTCTAAGCGGCAGCGTTTTCTAGGTTTAATGACACACCACAGCCAAATTTAGAGCAGGCTGGCTCCCATGATGAATCAGCTACATACCCAGGAGTCCAAAGGCTTCTGACTACACCCTCCCATGGTAAAAAAACAAAAAAACCCTTCATCGTATACCAAAGGACAAAAGAAGCCCACTTACCTCCTTAGGCAGAGAGAATTAATGTTCAGACTGAAACTGAGCCCACACCAGCTTCCAAGAGTGAAAAAATGAAAAGCTCATACCATGCTAAGACATTTTCTCTAAACTTCATGAAAAACCATACTGTTTGGAATACAAACTAGGAATGTTCTAGATTACGGTTCAGAATACTCCCTTACCTGCAGTGCCATTATCCCATGTGACTTTGTGTATAGCCATTGCAAACCCCCAGTCCCACCCTCCTTGATAGTTGATAGGCTGTTTAGACCAGTTCTGCCTGGACGGTTACCTGCTCTACTGCTTCAATGTCAGCACTGGTGGTAGTGAATCTAGGCCTAACCATATGAAGGCAGAGTGACAGAGGCCGAGAATATAACAGCCATGACAATTCTAAGGAGCTTCAATCTCAAACCTTTATTTTGCTGTAAAGGGGAGAAAAATGATTAGTGGGGGGTTTGTACACAACACTTTCATACAAAGAAATGGGTGTCGCAGGCCTGATGTCCAGCTTTCTTCACATTTCCCCATTCCAACGTGACCAGCAAGCATGCTGCTGTTCCAATGACAGTGACCATGCCCTGGTCACACCATTTTTAAGCACACTCATAAAATGAATACACAAACAGGGTTTTCAGAGCCAATTTTTACAGAACATTATCTAGTAAGCGGTTCACGCCCAGCCCCCTGCCCTTGCCCGGTTTTCTTTTTTTTTTTTTTTTTTTTTTTTTGGTTCTTTTTTTTCCGGGGCTTGGGACCGAACCCCAGGGCCTTGCGCTTCCTAGGCCGGTTTTCACTTTTATTTCCCAAATGTTTTGACTGACAGTTTCCCCTCTGCTCGGGGTTTAAAGCACCATTCAAGCCCAGCCCACAATGTATTCAGCAGTGCAGCCTTAGCCAAGTACATGAGTGAGGTTTTCTACCAAACATCACAATGACCTCATAGCAAGCGCAAGACCATGTGCCCTAGTCACAATGAGTGATTTGAAAGGTTAAATAAGCAATCCCTGTTGACTTCTGGCCAATTCCAGAAATTCTAGACATGTTTTGAAGGCATGGCTCACACATTAAATTCCTGTATTGTAATAAGTCATAGATCACGCATTAGATCACGCATTAAATTCCTGTGTTGTAGAAGGCATGACTCCCACATTAAATTCGTTCAGATAGTAGCAGACTGTCCCCCTCCCCCAGCTAAGGACCCAGGGCCTTGCGCTGGCTGGGCAAGCGTTCTACAGAGCTAAATCCTGCGCCCACATTAGAATTCTTAATCGCACAGTAAGACAGAATTTGAATTAGAGACCCAGAAGCGTCCAGCAACCCCAAGTCAAACAAGAGCCCACAGTGTTGGCATTGACAAGCCTCTCCCCAGTTCTACTTCATGGAAATCAGCTCCCCAGCACTGCCCACACCCACAGGCCGGCCTGTGTCACGGTGTTGACACCATCTATTGAGTAAGAAAAGCTATTCAAACCCTTCCCCATGAATAGTGAAGCAAAACAATTTTGCTTTTCCCCTTGTAGGACTTTGGTATTTTCCAGGCAACTGTCTGTGCATCTCAACCTTCAGTCACCGCATGAAGGATTTTCATGGGTCTTTAGATTTTCATCTGAGTTATTTAGTTCCCAAGCTATTATTATTATTCCTACCAACCCACATTTCCAAGCACATCCCTTACTGGCACCAACTCCACCATCATCAATCCTCTGGACAATACACCATTGCCAAGCTGAGCCCAGCTCTCCCCAACACGTCCCAGTCCCACATTTGGTGCCAAAAGTACCACCAAGCTTGACCCAGTAAAACTCAAATTTCACCTCGGAAGGCCATGTGCACAGCCAGACCTGTCATTCAGCAGAGCAGCGCTTGCCCATCACCCAGTACCAAACCCACAGACAGAAACCCCAGGGACCACCGCAGGCCCACTGTTCCCTTAGTACAAAGCCATCCCAAGTTAGATATGCCATCTACAAACTACAGAATTTGCGGCTCACTCGTGCCTTCCCACATTTAAAAACACAACACCCCAACCCATTTAACAACAGGCTTCATCTAAGACTCTTCCACACCAGTCATTTAAAACCCAACAGTTTTCCCCAACACCCAAAAGTTCTGTTAAGAATTCCTCTGACCAATGCAGAGGCAGGAGGGCCGAAGACGAAGGGAAGGTGGCGAGGTCACTGGGCTCCTGCTGCAAAACCATCTACAAGGCATCATCAATCATGCTGGGCTGAAGTTAAAGTGCCCTACACCTTAAGCAATCTTCTCCAGGCCGAGTTCGTAGCACAGAACTAGAAAGGCTGGAGGCTTGCTCACAAGACGCCGCAACTGAACGCCTCTGCCCCCAGGAACGGGGGCGCCCGAGTCCGGAAAGAGCGATGCTCCCAGAACAAGACATTCATCTGGAACATTCATAGCCGACGGCCCCTCCAGCCGGAAGCACCCTCCCACCCCCCTACAAGCTGACTTAAACGATGGCCTTCGACACACAGGGATTCCTGAGAAAGGCCTGGACACGCGGCAGCGCAGAGCTTCCTAAGCCTCTGGAATTCACTGTGCAGACATCAACTTAGGCCGCTGTCTCCTCCAGGGTGTGCCCTCCTGTACTGCTACGACTCACACTGGCAGGGAGGGGGGCTCCATGTCTCCTGGCGCCATCTGCTTGCCTTGGTGAACGCTATAGTAACAAACCACGTCCATGAAGCATTTGGGTGACTGGAACCACGGCTGTGAACCCACCCAAGGGTCCACATTCAAGTCCCACCCTCTGTGAATCAATACCAACCCCTCCCCGCCCAGTCAGGGTGTCCTCCGACTTTACCAGTAATACCAAAATGCGGAGCCCAAGACTCCCACACGGGCTCTACATCTTCCCCAGGCTTACCAGATGACCCAGAGGCAAGGTTTTAAGTGAACCCTTAACCTCAGAGTGAGGGGGAAGAGTAGGGAAGAGTGAGACCACAGAAGAGGAAGCACGGAACCTAGGCAAAGTCCAGAGAGGGCACTGACATCTGAAAAATAAAGTCGTGATCAATGCGGCCCCAAGATGCGCGCCTTCGATCTCCATGGTCCCCGCCTGGCAGCCCTGGCAGCCAAAACTGTCTGTCTCTCAGCTACCCCTGGCACCCAGGAGTGGGTGCAGACAGGCCACATCCAAATTACATACCACCCTGGGCCACAGCTGTCGGCCCGGCCCAGCGAAGCTAAGTCCACTTTCCATAAGACCAGGCCTCATCCCCAGGTGGGTTCACAACCCCTTATCTGGAAAAAAAGCGATTTGCTGGTATTGTCAAGTTCAAAGTCGACCTCCACTGCACACCTAGTCCCTGCCCTCGCAGTCTGTCTTCCTTCATTTTCAGGGCCTCGAGGGCCCGAGAGTCTACTGCTGCTCTGCCACTCACGCTAGGACACTGGCCCCATGTAGGCCTGTGAAACTTGTACCCTCCTGGACGTCAAGTGCCCCCATGCCAGCAGACGGCAGGGATAGCCTGGTCTTGAAGGCTGCTGGCCCTGTGTTGTTTGACAAGGGCGGTTTGAAAGCTGCCTTCCACATACCCACTGTCCCGAAATCTAGTCTTCTTTATAGTTAGCCCCGCTTCTCCTCCCGCCCCCAACCTAGTAGCTGCCCCTAACTCGGCTAACTCTCTCATCTGAGCCCTGAACTGGCCACTGCCTCCCCACCAACTAGACCCAAGCCCCGGCCCTCCTTGTCACGAACTCCTGCAGGTGGAGGCCCCAACTTTGCTTTTATAGTCTTGTGTCGCGTCACCCGAACATTGCTAAACGGAACGATTCTTCCACGGACACTTAAAAAAAAAGTTCCTCCCCGACCTAGCCAAAGGAGCCCACGAGGGGCGGGTCATGGCCTCCATCAACGGCCACTCCCTCAGATTGCTCAACGATCCTTTTCTGCTCCTTGGCGGTGTGTCACGGGATGAAAAACACAACTGAAAATGACATTTGGGAGGTGAATACCACCAGGGATAGGTCCCCTTTGCGGCTGGGGTGGGCAGACGTGACCGCTTCCAGAAGGGTAGGGTCGGCTGTTGGGGGGTAGGGCCACATCAACTGGCAGGGCAGAAAGGAAAAGTACACGGGTCGCCTCAGGTCACCACGCCCCGATGAGGCTCGAAAGTAGGGCCGGCAGAGCGCCTGGAAAATTCCACCGAGTGGCGGAGGGATCTCTGCGGTGGTGAGTCAGGCATGGGGGGGTGGGGAGGGCCGAAGCGCATGACTTCTCGGGCGTTGCCACTGCTTGCTGCGGGAGGGAGGGGATGACGTCAGTGCGGGCAGCCTCAGGGTGGGGGTGGGGAAGAATTAGCCCAGCAGCTTGGGTGGAATGCTTAATTGGGTCTGAGGTTAATCTATGCGGGAAAGGTGGTTGGTTGCAAGCTATAGAATGAGTGTGCGTATGTAATGTGTAGGATTGAAGAGCGCGCAACACAGATAAGTCGTTTTTTCAAATCATTTTGCTTTTGGGTGTGGTATGGTGAGAAAAATATTTTTAAGCTGCATTTCTCTTTGACAATTTATGATGGAATCCAGGGAGTGGGTTTAATGACTACTGGGGGAGCCAGGCTGCCTGTCCACTTGGGGTGGGGTTCAGGCCAGGTCCAAAAGCAGGCCTTGTCCACTAAACAAGGGTTTAGTGTGGGTTTTGAAAAGGGAAACTGTCGCCACCCATGCCAGTGAGGAGCCAGGACAGTCTGAACCCCACTCCCTGCCCCCCGCCCGCCAAGAGGCATCTCGGCTCTTCTGCCACCTGCCTCCACACACCCCAAAATAAAAAAAAAAAAAAATCTGGAAGGCCAGCTCAAGTAAGCAGAATGAAAAGGGCAGCTGGCAGAATTACAGCCCGGAAGTCTCCTCCCAGCTCAACACCCACACTACAAACAAAACCACCCTGTGACAACAGGCTCCCTTAGCAACCGGAGGGGGAAAGGAGGGGGTTGTTCTCCTGCCTCTAGCATATGGAATCTGAAGGCGAGGCCAGGCCTCGCCTGCACCCTCCTCCCCGTTCCCGGAAAACTGGTGACTCTCTCTCATATGACCAGCAGTACTGAGGGTGATTATGTGGCAAGCGCTGGCTTGTTCGCTGGTTCTTATGCCGCGTAGATTTCTACCCCTCACCCTTCTCCAAGGGCTGACCTAGCCACCTTTTATTTATCTTCTTTTTTTTTTTTTTTTTTGAATTTTAGAAAGGGTCTCATAATTGTCCCATACCGGCCTGTACATCTCGGCAATCCTCCTGCCTCAACTTCTAGGGCTGGGATTACATTTACCATTGTGTCTGCCTTTGTCCCCTCTGGTGTAATGTTCCCTGGCATCAGTTCCAGGCGTGGGTGGTGGGTGGTGGTGACGGCCTGCAAGAACAGGGAGTTGCTTGTCAAAATGTTCTAGAAAGCCAGGGGGCGGCTACGAAACCAAGCCGGAGGGGGAGGCTTCCCTGTGGCTTCGCTGGCCTAGACCGTGGAGTCAGTCTTTTTCTTTCTGCCTTTAGAGGTGCTTGGGCAGTTGTTCAATCACCCTCAGAGCCGATGGTGTTTTCTTTACCTCTGATCTCAAAATTTCCCTTACATATCATTCCTCGGTCCCAGGGACAGCTTTTGAGACTTCTTTTTTTCTTTTTCTTTTAATTAGTAGGAGTAGAGTTCATTGGTGCCACCTAGGGCTGTGTGAAACTGGGCTGCTTGGTCTTGGGCAAATGAAGCATTCCTGTGCTAGGGGCCCGGTGACTGTCCCCATTCCTCAAGGGCAATATGGCAGTGTCAGGGGTTCCTGGTTTTCAAGGACAGTTTTCCTTGGGAACAGTGTTTTTGAGGGAAGAGGTGAGAGGGAACAGTGTTTTGGGGGGCTGTGTCCACCCTTTGTTGGTGTCTGTACACCAAGCTCTCTTCCTCCACAGATGACCTCCACCCTGCTGAAGGACAAGGGCAGAGCAACTTCCCCAACGGAGCTGTTTCCTGGAGATGGTTGTAAACAAGGCTGTGGGTGGGGCTGAAGGTGACTCCCTCAGAACTTGCCCTGTGTCTGTGGCAAGCCCCTTCCCAGCCAGCTATGGGATTCTGGGATGGAGGGGAAAGAGCAAAATGGGGTTCTCTTTGTAACATCCCATGGGCCTTGGTGGGGGCCCACTCTCCAATGTCCTTCTCAAGGACGTGGGCAGCCCCCACCGGCCTTGTCATCCTCTTTGGAAGTCAGCTCAGTCCTGTTGTTTCCAAACACAGGCAGACTCAGGGTTTCCTACAAAAACTCTTGGAATAGTGAGAAGGGACTCCAGGCGGGTCCAAGGGCAGGGCCATGCCAGGATCGCTACCACTAGAGAATATGCCTGAACTCCAGCCCCCTCCTCCACAGATCCAGTTGCTAGGCTGTAGCGTATTTTTTTAGGCTCCTTGCGCTTCTCTTGGTGCGAGAGCCCCCTCAGCCTGGGCTCCTTCAGAGTCCTGAGACAAGTGGGTCAGGAAACTGCACAGTCACTGTGTGCTGGCAGGAAACCTGCCCACCCCCACTCACGGCCCTGAAGAGCTGGAGCGGAAAAAGAAGCCCTGCTCCCAAACTGCCAGCCTCTTCCGGTGGGAGGGGCACTTCTCCCGCCCTTCCCCCACTGCCTCACAAATTTGGAAGCATACTGTTTTTATGAAAAACGATCTCACCCGCTGGCTTCCTGTCTCCCTTTAATCCTCAGCTCCTGTAGGCCAGGGCTGCAAAGTCACCTCTCAAGTGAGTGCCTTGGCTCTAGCAATAAGTCAGTCTGTCCCGTCCCTCCCCCCTCCCTACTTGATCTGTGGGGGCAGGGTTTCTGTCTAGTGTGCCCTAGATCTCTACCAAGAGGTAGGCTCCTGTGTGTATGACTTCACTGTTCATATTTTCTAAAGGTCACTCTGAATCCTGTGAGGCTCTTGGTAAATATTTGTGGACTGACTCAAACAAGGACCTTAACTTGGCTGCTGCACATGGTGTGAGCTCAAGGACTGGGGTGACTGGGGGGGGAGGGGTGCTTTGAGGACCCAACTGTAAGCAGAAGGGATTTGAGGGTGAGGTCATTGGAGGTAGAGGGGCTCTATTGTTCAGGGTTGTCAGGCCAAGGAGATCTGCTTTCTTTGCTCTTATTGGGCCCCTCTGGTCCAAATGCAGGAAGGAGGGGTATCTTCAGACAGCAGGAGGGTGCTCAGGTGTGGAGTCCGGGTTATTCCAAAGGGTCTGTGAGCTCCTTATCTCAGAAGCCCTTTGCTGGGCCCCCAGGGTGTGTCTTCCCCTTCACTAGGCCTCAAGCCATGACTTGCATGAAGTACTGTGGATGGTATTGGCCTCGGCCCAAAGCTCCCAGAACTGTGTTCCTGACCAGTCCTCTGTACATTCCCGAGTGTTTAGCGTGGCCCTGGCCCTAGGTTCTTGGGCCTCTTTGTCACTCCCCTTCCTAAACCTTTTCTGAGCTCACCCTTCTGCCACCATATCCTTCCTCAGCCCTAGATCTCTGGGCCCACAGGAGCTCTGGCAAGAGGTGGTAACTGACAGGCTTTGTTTACCCTAGGATTCAGTGACCCCCGTGACCCCACCCCTGGTGCTTGCCCACTAACGATAAGCAGGGTTCCTAAGGCATTTCCAGTCCTTCCTAGCCTTCTCCCTAAGTCCACCCACCAGGAACCCTGACAGCCAGTTCCTCTAGGGCCATCTGCTGGCCTCATACCTCACACAGACTTCCAAAAGCCCTTCCTCCTCCTCTGGGACCAGCACCCAAGTCACTCTTAAATGAGAACAGCCAGAACCGACGACCTGCTTGCCACTACAGGGATCCCACACCCTGGCTCACTGGACTCCTTGAGCCTTCTACAGCTCCGCTTTGGTCTGCGTGCTATCCATGAACAATCACAGAGCCAGGGCTTCGGCCCGCGGCACAGTGGGTGGAGCAATACCCCCTTGCTGATCTTGACATTGTATAGGAGGGCTGTGCTCATTGGCTGAGGGTGTCAGTGGCCTGACAAATGCCACTCAAATGCCTGCGGCAGGTGGCAAGAAACTGAGATCTTAGAGATGAATTTTAGTCTTCCTATTGTAAGTGACATTTATGTAAAATAATGTTAACTGGGACCGAGCTTGGCCATGGCAGCCCATGCATTTAATCCCAGCACTCAGGAGACAGAGGCAGGCAAGGCTCTGTGAGTTTGAGGCCAGCCTCGTCTACAGAACAAGTTCTAAGACAGCAAGGGCTACAAGGAGAAACCCTGTTTTTTGGTTTTACTTTTTTTTTTTTTCTTTTCTTTTTTTCGGAGCTGGGGACCGAACCCAGGGCCTTGAGCTTGCTAGGCAAGTGCTCTACCACTGAGCTAAATCCCCAACCCCTACTCTTTGTTTTTTTTAAGGGGGAAGGACAATGGTGTTCTTCAGTACTAGAGTTTTTACCCAGAGGTTACAAGGCCCTGGCCCTGCTTTTGCTCCCTGGCGTTAAAAGGGCAGATGAACTAGGTGAGGGCTCAGTGAGTAGGACAAGAGACAGCTGACTGGAAAAGGCCAGCAGCTGGGAAGAGGAAGGTGTGGGGTGGGTCCCAGGGACCTAGACAGCAGCTTCTGTGGGAACTGGGTGGAACACACGAGGGTCAAGATTTGCCCACTTCTGGATTTCCCCAAATAGACCTCCTGGCTTTGAATATTTGGACTGAGTTGACACCTTTACAGAAAAACAGGTTCCAAAGGAGAATCCATTTCATGGTCCTGGATCCTGGGGTTCTTAGAAATCTGGAATCCAGGGGCATGCGGAAGGTCCTGGCCATCAAGAGTGCATGTTTTTGCACAGGGTTCTGTCCCTGGATGTACACTCTGTTCCAGGCGCCAGAACTGGGCTGGGCCGGAAGTGCTGACTCACGATGCCTGCAGCCGGCCAGAAAGAGAGGACTCGGCTGCCCCCTGCTGGTCACAGCTGAACCTGCTGTTCTTCTGAACCTAGACACTGGACTTGCTGCTGAAAGCTGAACCCATGAGATCCAGGCACTGCCCTGTACCCCAATTCTGGATGCAGCTGGATAACCCACCTGTGTTCTCTGAAATGGGGGATGGATTTGGACAGGGTGGAAGTGCCAGGGAATTCTGAAGGGCTTCCCAAGGACGGGCAGTAAGAATCTGTCCTGAGATCCACTGGCTGCTCCTGTTTGCCAGGCTCCATTGAGATCGAAGCCAGGTTTCCCTGTGACCTCTCTGTTCCACTTATCTTGGAGCTGTCATCCCAGGACTCAGGAGGCTAACGGAACACCAAGGGTTTAAGGTGAGTCTGGGTAACTTGTTGAGACCCTGTCTCAAAAATAGGAAGGGACAGGAGCTAGAGAGATGGCTCTCACTGCTCCTCCAGAGGTCCTGAGTTCAATTCCCAGCAACCACATGGTGGCTCACAACCATCTGTAATGGGGTCTGATCCTCTCTTCTGGTGTGTCTGAAGACAGCTACAGTGTATATAAAATAAATAAATCTTAAAAAATAAGAAGGGTCGGGTTGGGGATTTAGCTCAGTGGTAGAGCGCTTGCCTAGCAAGCACAAGGCCCTGGGTTTGGTCCCCAGCTCCGAAAAAAAGAAAAGAAAAAAAAAAAGAAGGGTCAGGGCTGAAGAGAGGTCCAGGAACAAAGACCACTGGCTGCTCTTACAGAGACCTCTGGTTCAGTTCCCAGCAACTGCATGGTGGCTCACAACCATCTGTAATGGGATCCGGTACCTTCTCTTGGTGTGCACGAAGACAAAGCACTTACATAGATAAAATACATGCATATTTTTTACAAACCCACACATACACAGACAAAAGTGCTTATTTTCGGCTTGGTTTGGAGTACAGTTCACTGTGGTGAAGCCATGGTGGCAGGGGGGAGCTGTGTGGAGAGCTTTTGGAGCCATCTAGGAACGTGGCAGGAATCTGACATTAGGCTAGGACAGTGAAGTAGACTCACAGTAAATGAGCTGAGGGATGTACTATATTCCTTGCATCTTGGTCATCCTGATAAACCCCTAGACACAGTGACCACGGGACTTTATTGCCTGGTTTGACTATTTTATGTTTTATTGTTCCTTGACTATTATGTTTATGCCTTAGGACTGACCCTATTCTTTGTATGCACCAGAATGATACAAAAGCAGACTGGAATAAACCCACTTCAGCTTCAGAACTTGCTGGAGTCGTGTAATAGTGTTGTCTGTCTTTTCAGTCCTCACTTCCCCCTGGAGACCCTGTTGACCCACTGAGCTGGCTTGGTCAGAGCTGGTCGTGTCTAAAGTCGTAACATAGAGATGAACCAGGCTTAACTTGCTTTTTGGATGACACCTGATACAGCAGCAGTGTTGAGAGTCAGGCAGGGCCTGGAAACTCCTGAGGGAGCTGAGGGAACTGGCCACTGCTGGAGTCATTCCCTATGCAGGGTCCTCCCCAAGTCCGCTTTGGCTCTCAAGGGTGCTTGGAATTGATCTGGGATGCAGACTTCCTATGAAAGTTTCCTCTAGGGCTCAGCCTCTCATCTGTGCTGCCTCTTCTTGGGCCTCCACCTCCATGGTTGTCAAGGCAGAGCTGGTGCAAGGCAGGGTAGGGTACAATGCTCTCAACCATGTCACTAAGTGGGCACAGAGAGCTTCGAGGTCCTTGTGTGTATGTGAGACATATTTTGCTTATATCATCAAACAATCAGAGACCTGGATTGGGTCTTTGGGCAGAAACCTAATTGGGCTAGAGCCAAGCTCTGCCACTGTTCTGTGAGGATGTGAGGCAGCCACAGGCCAGGCGCTGTACACGGCCACATCCCTCCCACCTGGCTTCTGTGCGAGGCAACCAGCACGGGGAGTGTGACAAAGCCTGGTCAGAGACGGGCTGAGCGTGGTGGCACGCACCTCTAACCCCAGTAGGGGGCGTTGATACTGGCTGATCTGAGGTTGAGGGTAGTCTGATTGCAGTGACTTCCAGGACAGCCAGGACTACATGGTAAGACCGTCTCCCAGACAGGGAGGAGGCATTGGGGAACATCCAGGCAGTAGAGGGTGAGTGAAAGGATGGGCAGAGCAATGCCCGGCAGTGACACTGAACCCTGGTGCCTGTAGTTCTCCCAGGTCACATGGCTAGGATGTTAGCATTGAGAACTCGACGGGATCTGTAATCATGTAAGAGCGAAACCTCTGTGCGTGCGTGAGAATGAGAGTTCCTACATCTGCTTACGTGAGGTGGGAAGCCCCACCCAAAATATGGACAGCACCATCCTATGGACTAGGCTCCCAGGGGGAACACAGAGGAGACCGTTGAGCACAAGTGCACTTGCCCCTGACTAGATGCAATGCACCACATGGTCAAGCTTCCACTGCTGAGCTCCCATGGTGGGCAGGACCTGAAACCGAACCAAACACGCCTTCCTTCCTTAACCTGCTTTCTCAGGTATTTTTGTCCCAGCAACAAGACAAGAAAGGACAGTACCTTGGATTATCCCCAGTGTCGCAAGGTCCCAAGTCACAGAGAAGAACGGGCGTGGTGGTGGTGGTGGTGGTTATGTGATGTGAGGGCTCTTTGCCTTCACTAGATCTAAGAATGAGGGACCAAGAGACAAGGGACTGATGTAGTGTCCTTAGAAACTGGAAGCCAACCCCTGGTCCCCTGAAGTCTCAGGAAGTCCTCCTTGCCCACACCTCTCTTTGGCCCCTTGAGACTGTGCCTTCAGCATGCACTTATGAGATACTGAAAGGCTAGACTGAGCCAATGGGGTAATAGTCTCGTCACAGGAGCACATTGATTCTGGGCCTGGGCAGGAGAAAGGGGTGCCAGGCACACTGCCACACTGACCTAAGGCACTGGTGTGGTCCTGCCCACCCTCCCTCATTTCCCCAGTGGCAGAGGCACACAGGATCTTTGAGGTAGGTCAGTCAATTGCCTGAAAAAGCAAGAACCAGAGCCCTAAGTCTGTGTGTCAGGGTACCACTAGTCACCGCAGCCAGGCAGAGAGCCACGCAGAGGACGGCATCTCTAGCTAATAGGCATGACAGGTGGCAGGCTCCAGCTGCAAGATCACAGGGCCTCACTAGGTCCCTGTGACCTACACTAGGTGTTTCCACAGGACCCAGGAAGCCAAAGGATGGCAGAGGACGCAGAGCTCCTCCTAGACACAAGTGAGCTGAGTCTGCCCAGACCACTGGTTTCTATGGAGACCTTGAGAAGGGTCCCCAGGGGCTTCCAGATGAGGTTTTACTGGGGTGAAGTCCTGAGGCTGTACCATGGGCACACAGGACACGTGTGGTTACCATACCCTGGCCATTCCATATTATAACCATTCCAAAGTGTGCTAGGTGAGGATTTTATTAAGTCCAATGATAGGAAAGACCGAGAACACTCAAGACAGTTAGTAAAACAGTGCTCTGTCCTAGAGGGTTAAGGCACAAGTGGGAAATCCAGAGTTTGTGCTTACACACACACACACATCTGTGCCTCTCACGTAATGACCTAAAGCCATCAACAGCAGTCAAAATGACCAGAAGGTGGCCGAGAGTGGGCTGGTGGCTCAGGGAACACATGTGGCTCCAAAAGGGTTAACTATAAGTGGCAGGTGACATCATCTTACAGACATTGCGACAGGATAGGCGACAGGATAGGCGAGGCCAGCCTTTTCTCTCTGCTGCTAAGACTTCTGGAGTTCACTGGGCAGGCAAACTGCTTTCATTACAGAAATGTGGGGGTTTGCATTTCTGGGACTTTCCACTGAGAAGACACAGCTGTTCTCTGGGCTCTGTGGGGATTCCCAGGGAGTACCAAGGGCTTAAGGGCCTGGAAAACACCCTTCCTGGACCAGTCCCTCTCAGGAGCAATCAAGGCTACCCGGGGTGCAGAGCTGGGATAGGCCGCCTGTACAATGTCATCAGGAGACCAGAGGTGGCTTGAGCCTCTGTGGCTGGCCTCAGGGAATCCACAGTGTAGTGTAATTCTGAGTTTCCAGGTCCTAGGCTTTATCAGCTCAGAGCAAACAAGGCAAAATCTAACCCTGAGACCCAGATCACAGGAAAACAAGGGAGCTGGCCGGTATGGGACAGCCATGCCAGCCCAGGGACATGTAAGGGCTTCCTGTGTGCAGTGTGGATCCAGTTCCTAGGACAGCTACCATTCAGCAGAGACATCAGTAAAGGCCAACAAGAAGCCAGCCATGAGCTTATGTTGGCCTGCAGAGGCACCCTCCAGTTCCAGCATACCCTAGGAGAAAGGGTGGACGCCTGGCTGGGCAGCATGGTGGAATGTCAGCAGAAGGAATGCAAGGTAAGTCACCAAGGGCCCATGACAGAAGCACTGAACTTGATTTCAGTCACCTACATCGGAACTGCCAGCAGTCCCTCCAGAGAGACACAGTCCACTTGGGGAGGAGCAGAAGGGGCTGCTGGGCCTGGAGTTCAGGAAAGAGGCAGGCTGTAGAAAGGGCTGCAGGGCGGCTCTGCCCACGCCAGGCTCAGGGAAGGTTTGTGTGTCACTTTCCACGGTCTGAAACTCCAGCAGACCCTGCCTAGCTCCCACCCAGGCCCACAGCCTGAGACTAGTGTAGCTTGGTCCTGCCTAGGACTGTGCCTGGTCGTGTCCCCGGCACCCAGATGTCCTCCTGCTGCCAGCTGTGCCCCCTCTCAGCCCTGCTCTGGGTTGTCGTCGTTGGGCTGTACCACGGTGTAGCTTCCGTGGCTGGAGGAGAGCTGTCGGCTGAAGAAGGAGGTGGTTCGCTTCGGCTTCACCCGCTTGATCCCGCTGCCTGTGTGGGTGACAGAGAGGCTGAGAAGAGGCACTGGGTGGGTGGCCCACACCCCAGGAGGCTGGGCTCTGCTCCCACTGGGTCAGCTTCTCCTGGAATCTGTGGGAACTGAACTTTCCCATCAGAGCTGTTATCACTGACCCTGTCCATCCCGGGACTCCCATCATCAGTGACAGAAAAGGGACCCATGGTCATCCCTGAAGACAGAGTGTACTCACACATATAAAATAAATAAATACAAAAAAAGTTTGAGACCAGCCTGCTCTACAGAGCGAGTTCTAAGACAAGCCAGGGCTACGCAAAGAAGAAAATGTCTCTGAACACCCCCTCCAAAAGAAGTCTCCTTCCTGTTTTCCACATTCTGAAAGATGCTACAGTGGACAAGTTTGTCACTGCAGAAAAAGAAGGGACAGACAGGAAATGTCCCTGAGGGTCAAGGTCGCAGCCCTTCTCCCACACTCTGGAGTCCATGTGGCATATGTGTGAATGAGTGTGCTGTGTACACACTGCGTGCGTGGTGTCACACACCACAAGTAGCTTACCGTCTTCCACGTAGTCGATGGTGGAGAGATGCTGAATCCGGCTACACACCACGCTACCCTGCCTTCGCAGCTTGGGGCGCTGAGTGGGAGCTGAAGAGGGGCTGGGAGCTTCCTGAGGGCCGGATGCGCTCTCCTGGGGGAGAGCAGGCTCAGCGGCCTGGCTCAGCTCAATGCAATACTCAATGAGAACACTCATCAGCTCAGCCTAGGGAGGGAGAGGGGCTGGAATGAGGCCACAGAGCAGCAACTGTTAAGGGCCAACAATGAGACTCACAGCTCTAAAGCCTTTGCTTCCTGGTGGGGGCAGGTGGCAGAGCAGGGAGGAGAGAGCTTTCTGGGCCCAGAGGGCAGGGAAGGTGGGGTCTAGAAAGGTGGGTGATCTAGTCAGAGGCACAGCTTAGGAAGGCTGTGGACTGGGCTGCCACAGACAAGGTGACTGATGAGAGGTGGCTGCACTGAGCTTTGGCCTAAGGAGGAGGGTGAGGTCACTGGCTGGGGTGGTGTGAGTAACACCTCATGGGTCTAGAAACAACAGACGAAGCAGTAATACACCTGGAAGCACAAGTGGGCACCATGACAGCAGCCTAGGGCTTTGCTCAAGTTACAGAGGAGGCCTTTTTGTCAAGAAACACAGTTACTGGGGTTGGGGATTTAGCTCAGTGGTAGAGCACTTGCCTAGCAAGCGCAAGGCCCTGGGTTCAGTCCCCAGTTCCGAAAAAAAGAAAAAAGAAAAAAAAAAAAAGAAAAAAGAAACAGTTACTGAGCACCTACTGTGTGAGTGGCCCTGCAAAGGGCTGGGTATATTAGACCCTGTGTGCTTACAGGTCAGGAGCCTGGGGAAGACATCACAGATGCTGGTCTAGCCGCTGCTGCCTGTCCAGTGTTGCCTGTGGCCTCGACAGCAGCCTAGCCCAGTCTGGGGAGGAACAGGAGAGTAGGCAGTCTCCCAGACTTTAGGCCTCAGTCTCCACATCCCGTCCTGACCTGCCTAAACAAAAGCGCAGATACTGCCGTTCAACACATCCTCTCCGGAGCCGCACCGACACCACTGGATCCCTGGCCAGTGGGATGGAAGGGCATCTCCCTAACCTGCTCAAGGCATCCAGGAAGCACTGAACTAACTAACCCACACTGCTGAGGGGGACTTTTCCCTCAGGTCAGAGGAGACCAGAGACACCTGTCTATTCAGCACTGTCCGGACTGTCTGTCATCCAACTCTGCAAGCGCAGGAGCAAAAGCATGTCAAGTGCAGGTGAGAAACCAGGCTTCACCATTCACAGACAACACAACCAGCTCCACGGAAAACTCCAAAGAACCCAGAAACCTGCACAAGTGCAGGCTGTGGCATGCATGAGGAACACATCCATTGTACCTTTTCTGTCCCTCCCTCGCTCCCTCCTTTTCCTTCTGGTCTCAGCTTCCCCAGTGCTGGATGACAGATGTGTGGCACCTGGTTTCAAACTTCTTGTTAAATAGTTCAGAATTCCACATGAGGAATGCCCAACTGATAAAAGCATATGAAAACACTCAAGGGGCTGGAGAGATGGCTCAGCGGTTAAGAGCACTGACTGCTCTTCCACAGGTCCTGAGTTCAATTCTCAACAACCCCATGGTGGCTCACAACCATCTGTAATGGGATCTGATGCCCTCTTCTGGTGTGTCTGAAGACAGAGACAGTGTACTCACATAAAATAAATAAAAATAAATCTTAAGGGGTCGGGGATTTAGCTCAGTGGTAGAGCACTTGCCTAGGAAGCGCAAGGCCCTGGGTTCGGTCCCCAGCTCCGAAAAAAAGAAAAAAAAATATCCTAAAACACTCAAAGACCAAGAACCACCAAAATCTGACACATTTCCTCTCTTTTTGAGTTATTCTTATTTTATATGTATTAGTGTTTTGCCTACATGTGTGTATGTATGTAGTGTGTGTGTGTGTGTGTGTGTGTGTGTGTGTGTGTGTGTGTGTGTGCGCACGCGCGCGTGCGAGCGCGCCTGGGGAACATGGAGGTCAGAAGAGTGTTCAGTTCCCTAGAACTGGAGCTGAAGGCAGTTATGAGTCACCATGGAGGGAGGGCGTTTGCAAACAAACCCAAGTCCTCTCTAAGTCTTAACCCTCTGTTTTTCCAGCCACTTTCTCCTTAACTCTTTCATTTTTTTTTTCTTTTTTCTGTTTTTCGGAGCTGGGGACCGAACCCAGGGCCTTAGCGCTCTACGACTGAGCTAAATCCCCAACCCAACTCTTTCATTTTTTAAAAAACAAATTTGCATGTGTGTGTGTGCATGTGTATGTGTGCCTGTGCGTGGAGACAATGTGTAGGTGTATCTATGTATGTAATGTGTGTGTGTGCATGTGTATGTGTGCCTGTGCGTGGAGACAATGTGTAGGTGTATCTATGTATGTAATGTGTGTGTGTGCGTGTGTATGTGTGCCTGTGCGTGGAGACAATGTGTAGGTGTATCTATGTGAACAGATGCCACCCTGCTCCTCCCTTCCACCTCACTTCTTTTTTCCTCAGCTTTGCCAAGTACCCCATGCTAGCTGATCCATGAGTTTCTAGGCCATTCTCTTGTCTGCAAGAGGAAAACAAACAATGTGGAGGCAGAGGCAGTACAGTCATCCTCAGCTAAATAGCAAGTCTGAGGCTAGCCTGGGTTACATGAGACTCCCCACATAAAGGTGTGTGTGTGTGTGTGTGTGTGTGTGTGTGTGTGTGTGTGTGTGTAAGAGAAAGAAATAGAGACAGTTAGACAATTTCATTAGAATCAAAACATCTTGCCAGGTAGTGGTGGCTCACGCCTTTAATTTATGCCACAATTTATGAGGCAGAGGCAGGCGACTCTGGTCTACAGAATGAGTTCAAGGATGGCCAGGGCTACAGAGAAACCTTGACTTGAAAAACCAAAAAAGAATTAAAACATCTCTTCAGGGGGCATTGTTAAGAAAATGAAAAGCCAGGGGTTGGGGATTTAGCTCAGTGGTAGAGCGCTTGCCTAGTGCTCAAGGCCCTGGGTTCGTCCCCAGCTCGAAAAAAAAAAAAAAAAAAAAAAAAAAAACAAGAAAAAAAAAAAAAGAAAATGAAAAGCCGGGCTGGAGAGATGGCTCAGTGGTTAAGAGCACTGACTGCTCTTCCACAGGTCCTGAGTTCAATTCTCAACAACCACATGGTGGCTCACAATCATCTGTAATGGGATCTGATGCCCTCTTCTGGTGTGTCTGAAGAAAGTAACAGTGTACTCACATAAATAAATAAACAAGGGGTTGGGGATTTAGCTCAGTGGTAGAGCGCTTGCCTAGCAAGCGCAAGGCCCTGGGTTTGGTCCCCAGCTTGGGGGGGGGGGGAAAAATTTAAAAAAAAAAAAAAAAAAAAAAAAAAAAAGGAAAGGAAAAGCCAGCCAGACTGGTGACACACCCCTTTAATCCCAGCACTTGGGAGGCAAAGGCACGCCCACCTCTGAGTTTGAGGCCAGCCTGGTCTTCAGAGTGAGTTTCAGGACAACCAGAGAAATGCTGTCTCAAAAATGAATAAATTAAAACAAGACAGAAAAGAGAGAAAACAAAAGGCCAGAGTACACACTGAAAGAGAACATGTACCGAGGGACCTCGTGCATGGAAGGTAGAATCAACTCTCACCATCTGTCAACCACTACCACCACCAACACAAAGGACAAAGCTGGCCATGGTGTATTGCCAGCAAAGGCAGGTGGATTTCTCTGAGTTCTAGGCCATCAGGGCCTATGTTGGTTCCAGGCCCATCAGGGCTACAGAATCTCACCCAAGACACACATACAGACACACACACACACACACACACACACACACACACACACACACACAGAGAGAGAGAGAGAGAGAAAGAGAGGGAGCGAGAGAGAGAGACAGACAGAGACAGATCGATCTGAGCTGACCCGACCTTGACCTGTGGGCAGGACTAACCAGTGTGGAGAGGAAACATCCTTCGTCTCTAGAAAAGTGCATCTCGGGCTGGAGAGATGGCTCAGTGGTTAAGAGCACCCGACTGCTCTTCCAGAGGTCATGAGTTCAATTCCCAGCAACCACATGGTGGCTCACAACCATCTGTAAAAAGATCTGATGCCCTCTTCTGGTGTATCTGAAGACAGCTACAGTGTACTTATATATATAATAAAATAAAATAAATCTTTAAAAAAAAAAAAGAAAAGAAAAGTGCATCTCAAACCTGCAGTGCCCCACCCCACTAAGCTGTTACAACAGCAAACAAGAGTTGACGATGCCCGTGATCACCGCAGTGGGGAGCAACTACAGAAACATGAACCTGAGGCGTGTGGCGCTCTGGAAGACAGGCTGGCTGCGTCTAATAAGTCACATCCTATGCTCACTGCTCACTCCAGCAATCCAAATCTAAGTAAAACCCCTGAGTCTTTTAATATGACTTAAAAGGAGAGGGTCAGGGACTGGAGACATGGCTCCCCATCAGGAGTACTATCTGCTCTTCCAGAAGACCTGGGTTTACCCCTAGAACCCACATGGCAGCTCACAACTGCCTGTAACTCCAGTTCCACAGGATCCATCTCCCTCACACAGACACACACACAATAAAACACTGATGCACATAAAAAATGTTAAGAGGGACTAGACTGACGTAAAAGCCTGTGCACAAATGCTCAGGACGGCTTCCCGGCCACAGTCCGAGTGGGAACAGCTCACATGCTGATCAGTGGGTGTCTGAGCTCTGCACTTGTCCAGCTGACAGCGTTAGCCTACGTGTATGGCCTGGGGTTTCCCCAGCAGCGGAAGTAAATAAGTAATAAGAAAGCAATAGGGTTGGGGATTTAGCTCAGTGGTAGAGCGCTTGCCTAGCAAGCGCAAGGCCCTGGGCTCGGTCCCCAGCTCCGAAAAAAAGAAAAAAGAAAAAAAAAAAAAAAAAAAGAAAGCAATAATCAATAAGACAATGGGCAGACACCAGGGACGAGTCTGAAAAGCGTGTCTCCTAGTTTAGAGCTTCTGCCCTCCGCAGCTCCACATTACACAGGGCCAAATACAGCTCGTGTTTCTATTTGCGGGGTGGGTATCCAAGTACTCAATTTGTGGGAAGGCCACAGGGAGAGGACATATGTTTTCAAAGGAGTCCTTGGAATTTGTCTATGTGCTAAAAGAAGAAGGGGGAGGGGGGCAAGAACAGTCCCCAGAGAGGCTCAGAGTAGGGTGTGGCTCTGACAAGATGGAGGAGGAGGTGGTGGATGGATGGGTGGTGGGCAGAAAGGACAGAACGGATCTAAGCAACACAGGCGCTCCCGGCCTCCATCCTTTGCGCCTGCTCCTCAGCTGTCCTCTCGGGGCCTCTGCAGCTGGTGCGATGTACACAGCATGGGCAGGCCCTCAGGGGACGCCACCCCTGGTATGTGACCACAGAGTTCTGCAGAGCTCACCAGGGTGATACAGGCCAGCTGAAGGCAGACACCTACCCCTGGGCCCTGGGCAGCCCTGCAACCTCCTTCCCCAGCACCGGGGAGCCTCCCGGGGTTTGGAATCCACTGGAGACCTGGAACTGGCCCCTTAGTCCAAGTGTGTGTGACCACATCACTACCTGCTTGGAGTAGATCCTCAGTAGCTTGTTGACAGGGGTGCCCTCACTGTCACCATCAAACTCCAGCCACAGGACAGGCTCCTCCTCCTCAGGGGAAGTGTGATCCCATGACAGCTCCTGAAAGCGTAGACCCAGCAGCACATGCTGGCCAGAGGGAGACAAAGAACAGAGTTGAGGCCTCTGCTTCCCACAGGGCCCGTCAGGTTCCAGCTGAGGGAGACTTCCCCGGGCTGCTTTCCCCTCTGTACGGATTGTTTGCCTTTCTGAGAGGGGGTCTCACTATGCAGCCCTGACTAGCCTCAGGCTCACAGACATCTGGCTGCCTCTGCCTCCCTCTGCAGGGGATAGAGGACATTGATTGTTCTTGTTTGTCCTGTGGCACTGAGAACTGAACGAGAGCCTTATATATACAAGGCAGGCATGAAATGTGCCCGACCTCCACGCTAAGTCTGCATTTCCTATGTGAAGCCAGGACCTGGACTCTGCAGTGCTCTCCTCCAATAGTAAGGCCCGATGGCCATCCGGTGCAGGCAACTGCCACACAGGGAGGACTGGTGACACCATTGCCTACATGGTGACCCAGAGATAAGGCAGCCACCAAATACTGGGAGGAGCAGGTCTTGGCCAGCCTAGGGAGCTCCTGGCAGGCGTCTCTGTGGAAAATGGCCAGCCAGCGCTGGCAGACACTACCCGGTCAGAATCACAGCTGCCACCCCTCTGCCTCAGCTGAGTGCGTGGATCAGGAAAACAGACCCAGAACAGGCTCAACGAAGGTTTTAGAGTACGTGAGCAGACTTCAGGGACATGAGGGAGGCAGTCTCCTCCATTCTACTCAACGCTGTTCCTAGGATGTCCATAGTCCTAGGGGAACCAGGAAGGCATGGACAAGACCCCACTCCCTTCTACCCCACCACGGACAATTCAGTCCCACCCTGAGGAGCTCAAGGTACCTTCTCCCTGTTGTCGATGACATGCACACCCTCCAAACTGATGGCCACGGTCACTGGTTTGCGCCCACCCCGATGCAAGAAGCCCTGGGCTGGCTTGTCAACCTCGCCATGGAAGAAGGCACACCTGCAAAGGGGACCAGTGTCAGCACCTAGCACACAAGGGAAGTCTGCTCTGGATACCCAAGAAGCTTAAGCCGTTGGGGTGGCTGACTGGTAAATTGAAAAAGGCCTGTCCCAAGGATTGAGGGACAGAGGCAGAAACAGGAACTAACATGGGTAGCTGGGGTGGTGACACCCGACTGGCCAGGCATAACTAGACTGAGTGGGTGGAAGGACCTAGGTAACAGTACAGGACGGGCACTGTGGGCAGAGGAAAGCACACATCCAAGGAAGAGGACAGAGCAAGCTGCCTGAGAGAACCTGGGGCCTCAGAAAGAGCTAAGGTTGAGCCTGTAGCTCTGTCCACGGTGAAGTCCTTCAGTAGCAGGGACTTGCTGGGCATGCAGAAGTGGCGGCTGCCTAGCAAGTGGCTTCTGGGCTAAGACTAAAGGGGAAAGTGAAGTGGTTTAAGGGGAGCAAGACACTCAGTGGCTGTCCTCATGGCAGACCGTGACCTCACTTGTACTGAGGCTCACCCTTGCCGAAGTCACAGGCCAAGTCAAAGCCAGCTCTCTGTACAGGAGGGGACTACAGGTGAGTCTGCTCGCCTCCTCGAAAATTCTACAGCCCTTCCCGGCTCTGAGGTTCAGGTGATGAGGAAATTGAAGCTCTGTCATAAGACCCGTCCACTTCCATCCACTTTTTACTCAAAAGTGCTCAGTGCGTGTACACACGCACACACACACACACGCACACCCCTCCTGCTCCACTGTCCAGTACAACTCCCTAAGAGTTCTGCACACTCGCTGTTCCTAACCTTCTTCTCATACTATCCTCCTCCCACCTCCATTAGGCTGAGGCCAATCCACAGCCCAAAGGGGAGCTCAGTGCAAAATCGACATGACCTTGAAGATGCGGCACTTGCCCGGAAGAGCTCCTTCCTGCCTGGAAGGTGCCCCCACCCCACGCTGTTCTTCTCTACTTATCCCCCTGGCCATTTCACAGGGCTCCAGGTTTGAAACAATTCACTAATCATATTTTTAGACCCAGATCAGGAACCCAAATGCCCGTGTAGAGTCAGCATTCATCTAATGGACACCTTTCAGCTGGTACATACAAGGCCAAGTTCCCATGGTAACGAACCTGCTTCACTGCAGCCTGCAGCCCAGCGAAGGGCAACTGGTCAATACAGCAGGCTCCGAGTTTGGGAATTCACTTATGTCTAGGTTGCTGTTCCCACCTCCTCTGCTCTCCTGGCTGCTATTAACAGTGGTTCTCTACCTCTGGTTTCCCATTCAAAGGGAAGCTCCTTCTGTGTGGGGCATACCCATCAGGAGAGAACTACCGGTTACACAGCATGTGTGTGAGCAAGAGCCAGGCCAGTGAGTGGCTGTAGCTGGTAGGAAGAGCGGACCGATGAAGGAATCCTAGCCAGAGATGGGGACAACAGGTATTCCCCTTGGGACACTGGCTTGGCAGCTCTTTAGCAGATGGAAGGTGCCACTGGAACACAGGTGGGATGCAGGCTGCCACGTGTCAGGGGACTGGGGCAGTCTGGAGGGTACTGAGAGAGGGGGCAGGAGCTCCCAAGATGCATCACTTACCCGTAGAAGGGCAGCTCATGGCACTTGAGGAGGTATGCGCGATAGTGGGAGCCCAAGGTGGTCTCACGCTCACTGTCACCGCCTGCCATTTCCTTTACCTGGCGGTAGGCATTCAGCAGGCCTTGCTCACATGGCCCAGTCTTGGCTCCACGGCCCGGAAGGCAGCAAAGAGGCCGTGGCCTCGCTTGCAGAGGTGGGCAGGGAGGAAGGAGTCCAACTTCTCTCTGAAGGGGAAGGAAAATGGGTAGTAGTGGCCGCTCCCGGGTGTGGAGGTCTTCAGGGTATGAGTACCATGCTCATAGGGTAGGCAAGCCTTAGGGACCTTCAAGGCTTGACCTCACCAAGGCCCATTGCTCTGTGTGTGTGTGTGTGTGTGTGTGTGTGTGTGTGTGACGCCAAGACGCTTGGTTGGAGAGTGACGGGTCCTGAACACAGACTGCAGAGATCCCCACTACTCCCAACCAGCTGTGGCTTGCTCAGAGTCAACCCTGGCTGATATGCAAGGCCTACCACTAAGCTGGGGTGGGATGCTCTTCCTCTTAAGAGAAAAATAGGGAGGCAAAGGCATGTGGATCTCTGAGGGTTCAAGGCCAGCTTGGTCTACAAAGCCAGTTATAGCACAGCCAGGACTTTTACACAGAGAAACCCTTTCTTGAAAGAAAAAAAAAAAAACAAAAAAAAAGGAGAAAGAAGAAAGAAACCCAGAGTATACACGGGAGAGCTCAGGGCAGCAGGCCCAGGAGTGGTTGGATCAAAGCTCTTGTGCAGGCGGGTTCTGAGGCATTGTCTTCAGAGCCAGCTGTGAGACCAGAAGGGGCGCCTGCCTATCTGAAGAGTAGGGAAAGAGATGATACCATCTCTGTTTCTGGTAACAGTTACCCTGACACTAAGACACGGTAAAGCTCTGAAGCCCTGGCCCAGGACAGGGGAAGTCACCCCACACAGAAAGGCTAGGCAGGGTTACCGCTGAAGGTTCCTACTGCACCACAGACAAAACCTCTCTCCTTGTCAGCAATGCTTTCACACAGGAAACTCAAGAGAATGCTCCAAGCTGACAGAGCGCAGACAGAGTGTCGCCAAGACCAATCTTCACCCAAGAGGAAGAAGATACGGGGTTGGGGATTTAGCTCAGTGGTAGAGCGCTTGCCTAGGAAGCGCAAGGCCCTGGGTTCGTCCCCAGCTCCGAAAAAAAAAGAACCAAAAAAAAAAAAAAAAAAAAGAAGAAGGAAGAACAGAGGGAAGAAGACACCGCCTTATGGCCATGCCAGGCACTGTGGGACTCCCTTCCCATCAAATGAGGTCTGGCTGACACTCAGGACCAGGGGGGGGCAGAGGGGCTTGGGACGTGCTCGGGTCAGGATGGGAAGCCAGAAAAAGGCCGAGGAACAGCCTGGGTGGAGCAGGTATCAGAACAACACCCATGTTCTGAGGCTGGACAATTGAGTTTTCTAATTGAATGCAACTTTCTCCATCCAAACGAATATGAATGGTGTGACACTATGTTCGGGCTAGTTTTATGTCAATGTGACAAAAGCTGGAATCAACTGAGAAAATACTCCTTAAAATCCAATTATAGTTAAGTTTGTAGGACATTTAAATTAGTGATTGATGTGGGAGGGCCCAGCCCTTTGTGGGTGGTGTCATCCCTGGGCTGGTGGTCCTGGTTCTATAAGAAAGCAAACTGAGCAATCCATGGGGAGCAAGCCAGTAAGCAGCATCCTCCATGGCCTCCGCATCAGCTCCTGCCTCCTCCTGATTTGAGTTCCCACCTTGGCTTCCCTCAGTGGACAGTGACTGAGGATGTGTAAGCCACATAAACTTTTCTTCCCCGGGCTGCTTTTGGTCATGGTGTTTCAACACAGCAATAGTGACCCCACTAAGACATACAAACGCCCAGTGTTCTATTCACATCATCACAGACTCATGGGGAAAAGGCCGCCCTCCTACACAGCCAGAGCCTGAGGCTCGCTCAGCGGCTCACAGCCTCGTCCCAGGCCCACTCTACAGACTTGCCTATAGCCTGACTGTCGGGTCCCCTCCTCTCAGATGATGGCAGCTTGTGTCAAGTAGACATAAGAGTGGCCAGCACTGGTGGGGCTGGAGAAATGGCTCTGCGGGTAAGAGCACTGGCTGCTCTTCCAGAGGACCCAAGTTCAATTCCTAGCGCTCACGTGGCAGATGACAACTGTCTTTAATTCTAGCTTCAGGGGATCTGACGCCCTCACACAGACAGGCATGCACGCAGAACACCAATATAAATAAAATAGTAAAAAGACAAAACAAAACAAAGTAGCCAACACCGAATATCACACCAGTTTTGAGTGGGAGAGGCCCATTCACTCGGAGACCAGGGAGGCTCTCGGCTAAAACGTGACCATTTTCTACCTTAGACCGCCTGGGCTCCTGCTGGCAGAGAACCGACCACTCCGACAGAATACTTCTGGAGTTCTGGGTCTGAGGCCGCAAGGTCAGCATCTATGTCCAGGCCCTGCTACAACAGGACCACAAGTCCCAAGGGCACAGAGAAACCCCAACATGGCCCTTGGCTTCAGGTTAATTTGGTAAAAACCTCCATGGTGTTACCTTTTCCAGAGAGGACTCCTGCTAGGGCATTTGTAGCCTAAACACCCAGGAAGGAAGGAACTTGTTAATCTGAGTCACTGGGTGTATGAGGGGTCTCCAGAAACCTGGCCGCCCTCCATTCTCAGGACAGCCATGCCCATTTCACTCTCTGTGTCCCACCCTTACCCAAGTCCTAGTTTAACAGTAGTTTCTGCTTGTCACGGAAAAGCCTGCCTCAGCTTTGGGTGTGTGCAGACTCACAGTGGTGTCCCTCAAGGCCGAGCTGCAGCCCATCAGTGGCCGAGCCACAGACTTCTATCCTCTGGGTGGGCCTGGGACTCAGCTACGTGCCACAAGCGAGCCTGGGGGCTGTAGCTGGGTAAGGTAAGAGGGGCCTCTCCTCTGCAACAGACAGTTGCTGCAGCCACCCGGCCACAGGGCTAACATGTCTGAGCTTGTGCTGGCCAAGAAATCAAGGGCTGAATGACCAGAAAGAGAACAGGGTCTGGGACACAGCTGGCCTTGCATGTCACGTGAGTGAGAAAAGCAACTTCCTGTGCAAATCAGTTGAGTTTGCCAGGCCCAAGAAAAACAGGCCAGCCCATCTTAAGGTCCAGGATCCCAGGGCCATGGCCACTAGCCTTACACAGCTCAGTTATAAGCCTTCAGGGGACTGTATACCCAGGGCAAACATCAGTCATCAGCACTGGGTCTCTGGTCCCGTCAACTGCTTTGCTGACTTCCCCACTAGCTGCAGGGTTGGGGAAACAAAGAGCCCAGATTAGAAACAGTCTGCAGTGCGAGTTTACAGTTACCGGAAGTTTTGTTTACGACAGGGTTCCAATGTAGTGCAGGCTGACTCACTCTAGTGGTTAAGAACGACCTTGAACTCCTGATATCACTGTTTTCCCCAACTATGACTATAGCCACCAAGCCTGGCTCACAATGCTTTAGCCTTGGCCAGAACTAGCTCTTTAGGCTGGCTTGGAATTCACCGCAATCCTGTCTGTCTCCTGAGTGCTGGCATTACAGGTGTGACTCGCACCTGACCCCTGGGATTATTCCAAACCTCAGGGTCACATCAATGGAGGCAGAACCCAACCTCGTCTGTTATTAGGCAGACTCATTCTCACCTTTTCTCTTCTCTTTTCAAGGCAGGGTTTCTCTGTGTCGTCTGGGCTGTTCTGGGACTCACTCTGTAGACCAGGCTGCCCTTGAACTCACTGAGATCCACCTGCCTCTGTCTCCTAGCCTAACCCTGAGTACTGGGATCAAAGGTGTGCGCCACCACTGCCCTCTAACGCTCATCTTTCTAGACAGACCAGCAGCAGCCAGTGGGGCTTGGTAAGTGCCCGGGAAACAGGAGTCTACTCTTGGAGTTTGGAGCTTAATTATCTGTGGTTACTGGGGGATCAACACATAGTCAGTTCCTGGCCGTTCCTCCAGACTTCAGCTAGAGATGGGGCTCCGCCTGCATGTGTCTGTGCATCCTTGTGCTGAGGACCCCTCTTAGACATCACTTCATGTGAGTATCCACTGTTATGAAGGAAAAGGAAGCTCAGAGAAGTGGAGAACTCACGAAGGCCATCCAGTGAGCATGCATGCACCAGAGGCCTGACTGCGGACCATCCACCTTGCAGGCCCAGGCCCACTCCTCGGTAGAATCTCGCACAGCAGCTTTCCCATGGGTGCCCATCTCAAGCTGCACTGCTCTTACCTCAGCGTACAGGCAGCAGGCTGGCCAGGCTGGTAGGGCCCAAGCTGCACACGGCACACGAGGCCACCCAGCACCTCACAGTCCTCCAAGTCACAAGGGTACCGAGCGGTCAGCACATTGCCCTTGGCTTCCTCATAGAGCAGCCGCAAGACCTCCTCATCATGGACCTGCATGAAGAAGATGGCTCAGAGGAGCTGGGCAAAGGTGACCGTCTAGGTGTCTAGGGGTTGGGGGCGGGGGGAATGGCACTGGGCATGCAGGAACCCAGGGGCACTACCTGGACTCTGCCTTACCTGGAGCTCTCGGCGCTTTGGGAAAAACACATTCCTTCGGAACTGAAGGGAAGGCTCATCTGGAGAGAGGAGCTAGAGTCATTTTCTGGTCCCCTTGCTTAAGGCAGCCCCATCCTGTCCTACCCTGCACAGCCCTCGCCCCAGTTCCCTACCTCACTCTTCTCCATGGACAGAGCCCTCCTGACCAGACAGCACACAGTGCATCTCTGTTCACAGCCCCTCCCAGCCCACCCTTCACAAGGTGCCCTTCAGATGCCCCTGCCCCACCAACACTGACCCATGGCTATGTCATCGTCCGAGGCGTCGGTGAAGCGCAGCAGGAGCTCTGGCCACTGGCGGCCCAGTTTGTAGGGCTGGTGCTTGGGTTTCAACTGTACCTCTGCAGAGCAAGAGAGAAGCCATGAAGCTGTGGACCAGGCCAGTGGTGCCTAGCACCTACTATACTGTCACCCAACAATGAGGACAGCCACAACCGACAACAACTGCAGGTCCAGAGCCATCCAAAGGGTTCGAGTGTCTTCACCCTGGAATAACCCTGACCTCCATTCTTCCTTGGAGAGAGCCAGGCTCAGGGTGGTTAGGTCATCTATGCCCAAGTCATGGTATGTGATAGATTCAACTTGTACAACACCAGGGCCTATGAAGTGGGTGACTGGCCACCTGAGAGCTGAGGTGTTGGTGAGCTCACAGACGGATGTATGGAGATGTGTGGTGAGGATGCTACTAGTGCTTGCCAGCCTCCTGACACGAATATCCTCCCTCTAGCTGTCCCCGTCCCCACAAACGGCAGGGCACCTTGTCCTGCCAGCCAGATGCTGATGACTCCCTTGACACTTGGACCTTCCTCCTGGACCCTGACCAGATAGCAACCCTGCCTTCAGGTCCTTCTGCCTCATCACCTCCATCTAATCTCTGCATCAGTTCCTGTCCCTTCCTGTCATATCTCTGTCCACAGCCATCATTTCCTTCACCTCCCCCACTGCCCCCATCCACAGGTTCATGAGAGGGAGCCATGGGGCAGCAACGTCACTCACTTCACCTGAAGCCCACAAGGGATGGCAGTGTCCTAGGACCATACAGAAACAAGTGGCTACACAAGTCCAGAGCTTAGGTTCCCAAGCCTCTCTCCAGTGCATACGCTTGGACTCTGTCAGAGGAACCCCTGGTCTGATTCCCTGTTTGTCCCAGCATTCACAGTGTGGGACAGTAGATGGCAGACAGGTGTGTGTTCCTCCTGTTCATTCCCAAGTCCCAGAGATCCTGCCATTAAAATAGGGCTATCCCCACACCAGCCTCAGACTTCTGAGTGGGGACCTCTTCCCTAGCCACCGTCATCCAAGTAAGACTAACGGTTCGTGAGGCCCGTTCCATGCAGAGGATGGGGAGAAGGCCAGACATCAAACTGAGGAAGAGCAATGAAAGCCCCCGCTTCACAGGCACTGTGTGTGTCGGTGTGTGTGTGTGTCTGTGTGAGATAGAGAGTGTGTGTGAGAGAGTGTGTGTGTGTGTGTATGAGAGAGAGAGTGTTTGTGTGTGAGTGTGTGTGTATCTGTCTGTGTGAATGTGAGTGTGTGTGTGTGTGTGTGTGTGTGAGTGTGTGTGTGTGTGAGTGTGTGTGTGTGTGAATGTGAGTGTGTGTGTGCGTGTGTGCATCCGTCTCAGGATCCCAGCCTTTCAGCTTCCCACCCCAGCCTGGGAAGAACATGGGTGTTGAGTGTGCTGTGGCCTCAGGCATCTCCTGCCAGGCCGGGCCACACAGGCAATGCTTTCAGTTCTAGCCACAGGCGGGCTGCAGGAATGTGAGGGAGTGGGATGGATGAGGTGGAGGAGGAGCAGGCTGCCCGGCAGCAGCACTGAGAGCCTCCTGTGGCAGAGCAGTGGCCACCCACCAGGGCCTGCTATCCCCAGCTTTCCACAGCCAAGGGGCCCACAGCCCTGACCAGAGGCTCAGAGGGCAAAGGAGGGGCTGGGCCAGCAGGAAGAGTGTGGGCGTGAGCCTGGGAACAACAACTGTGCAGGAAGTGAAGGGGCAGGGGGGCAGAGAGGGACAACGATGGGGCTGGAGCTCCTCCAAACACCCACAGGACAGAGGCAGAAACTTTTTTTTTTTTTTTTTTTGGTTCTTTTTTTTTCGCTAGGCAAGCGCTCTTCCGCTGAGCTAAATCCCCAACCCCTAAAGTATACTTTTTAAACCCCCCTCAGGACCAGGAACACAGCTCACTGGTAGAGTTGTTGCCTGTGCACAGTCCAGGTTCAGTCTCCAGTGTTGAAAACGACAGCCAGGCTGTGGTGGGTGGTGCATACTTTTAATCCCAGCATTTGGGAGGCAGAAGCAGACAAATCTCTGGGTTCAAGGTCAGCTCGGTCTACAGAGTGAGTTCCAAGATGACCAGGGCTACACAGAGAAACCCTGTCTTGGGATTAAAAAAAAAAAAAAAAAAAGGAAACATCAAAAAAGTGACCTTTCCCCTTGCTGTGGAGGAAGGGGGCACACTTGGTCTCAATAATTTGATCAAGACTACCTGGGTCAGGCCCTAGGGGTGGGGAGCTGTGGGGGTGTCTGTTTGCAAGCCCTAAAGTTTCTGCCTCTGGGGTTGGGGATTTAGCTCAGTGGTAGAGCGCTTGCCTAGGAAGCGCAAGGTCCTGGGTTCGGTCCCCAGCTCCGAAAAAAAAGAAAAAAGAAAAAAAAAAAAGTATACTTTAGTATGTGTTCAACCTCAAAAATTATGTCATTATTATTACATATGCATGTGTCATCATGAATGTGGAAGTCAGAGTATTACTTGGAGGAACTGGCTTTTTCCTTCCACCATACAGGTTCCAGGGATCAAACTAGGGTCACCAGGCTTAGGGACAAGCACCTTTACCCACTGAGCCACCATGCCAGCCCTTAAGGGGAAATTTAAGCCAAGAAAACATCCCCAGTGCCAGCACTGATTTATTTCCCCAGATGACGACACTGAGCCTCCTTTTGTCTCTTTACTTCCATGTCAACAGACTCAGGGACCATAATGAGGGACTTTATTCACTGGCCTGAGAGTCTATAAAACTCTGTCTTCATTCCCATTACACAGTGGGGCCCCAGCCTACAGGGGCAGGAAGTGTGTGGTCATGGTGCCAGATACCAGGTAGGGTGGAGGCCCCAGACAGAAAACCCATGTTCCTCTTCTCCCTGCAGCCCACACCTAAGCAAAGGAGTCACTGTACAAGGCCACTTCCTAAGCTTCATCTACCCTCTTCCCCACTGCCAGCAACACACGCAGTCCTGACACCCACCAGTCCGCTGCTCCAGATCCCAGAACTTCACACGATAGGACGGACCGCGCCATGGGGAACACTGAAGTTATGCTCCCCAGGCGGGGCCCAGACTGCATGCCCTGTAGGCAGGGGACCCTCCTGCTGCTCTGAAGGTCGGGGCTCTGGCAGCACTGCACCAGCACAAGAAAAACGAGGCAGGGACAAAGGATTCCGACCCCTCCTCAGGACTCTGGGACACACTGGGTCCCCTCATCCCTGACAGGGAGTGGCCACAGGTTCTGGTCCCTAAACCCTCTTTCTGTACCAGCTAAGTGTCCTGGCCTCCCCAGTACGTTCCCTCACAGCCAGACCTTACCCAGCAGAGGGGAGACAAGCCAGAGTGCAAAGGCCTCCAGGGCCATGTCTGGGAGCTGCAGGACTTCACGGACTGCACGGTGCAGCTCATGGGCACTGATCGAGGACAGGTTCTCCACGGCCAGGGGCACTACTGTGTCATCAGCCAGGTACACCAGTACATCAGCTGCTGGAATACAGGTCGGGCAGGGTCAGTTGAGGTCCACCACCAGGCCAATCAGCATTCTCCAACAACCTTTGTTCCTTATCATGACCCTGGCCACAATGACACATTCCTCAAGACTCCACTAACAGGGATGCTTATGGATTATGGTGACATACACCTGTAGCCCAAGGCAGGACGCAGGAGGCTAAAGCTGGAGGATTTCAAGTTCCAGGCCAGCCTGGGCTACATAGCAAGACCCAGCATTTTTAGTGTATGTCTTTTTTTTTAAATAATTATTTATTTTATGTATATGACTACGCTGTAGCTTTTTTCAGACACACCAGAAGAGATTATCCGGTCCCATTACAGATGGTTATGAACCACCATGTAGTTGCTGGAATTTGAACTCAGGACCTCTGGAGGAGCAGTCAGTGCTCTTAACTGCTGAGCCATCTCTCCAGCCCACAAGTCAGTGTCAAGACCCAGTACTTTAAAATTAAATAAATAAAAGTGCTGCCTTTAAGGACTTCTTGAGACCTCAAAGCACTCAGAAACTATGGCCCAGGTACCAGCCCTATTTCACCCCTAAGGCTCAAAGTCGGGTGATAAAAACTAACTCCCTTCCACTGCAGCACCAAGCACTGCTGTTTCCAGTATTTCTCAGGTGGAGAGATAGGACGGGATAACCCATCCTGAGGTCACAATTCCCTATCAGGCTGGGAGCAAGGCCAACTAGTGACCTGACTCTGTCTGGGTCACACTAAGAGGACAATCAGGATTTCTATGGTCACCCTGGGTTACAGCGGGTTCCAGGTCTCAGCTTCATTAGGACTCTTCAGAACTTTAAGGATTAATGCTGTGGCTTCTGCAGATAGCTTTAAGCAGTCTAGGAAGGAAAGACGCCTCAAACAGCCAAGTATTTCCTTGTAACAATCTGGATTCCCATTTGAAGCTAGAGCCATAGGGAGATGCTTCGCAGGCTGGCCAGACTCAAACACCCTATCCCTAAACCACAGGTACAGTAACGGTACAGTCCTGAGTTTGGAGGCCCACGTTCTCAACTTGCAGTCCTTTTCTGCTTCTTAGCTGACTCCAGCGAGTCTCTGTGTCAGCTGTAAATCTGTAAGAACAATAACGCTTCTTCAAAAGGTCATCACCAACCCAATGAGGCTGGTTAGTGCATACGGTCAGCACAGTGAAGCAGTCTTTTAGATTCTGGTCTCTTCTGCTCCAACAGCTCCTGGGAGACCAGGAGACTGAGGATCAGGTCCACTTTACAGGCAGAAAAACCAGCCCCAAAGGCTCAAGTTCATGATCAACCTTGGTCTGCTTCAGTAGTCGGAGACCTAACAACCTCTCTAGGGCCTAATTTCCTCCCAATAAAACGAAGAGGTGGAGAATCCCTGCTTTCAAAGAGTTGTCCGCAAGAAAGAAACGGGACAAAGAAAGTAGTGTCACTTTCCAAGCATGTGTCTTCGTTTGGAAACATGCCTTTTCACAAAGTGGAGAAGGTTCAGGAGTATGGATGGCTCAGTTACTAAGCTAGTGAGACGGCCCAGCTAAGTCCTTTGACGTCTATGAGTCTGCTACACCTTAACACATCTTATCACTTACTACATGATTAACTTACTGAAAAAGACAAACTGGAGTCACGTCCCCAGGGCTGGAACCAAAAGGGGTATGGAAGAGACGAAAAACCAAGTAGAGACCTACCTCGGGCACCCACCGAGGAGACGCTACTTCGGTGGGAACGCTCCGCAGGGCCGGGCTGCCCCGCGTTGCCTTCTGCCCCCTCCATCTGCAAGAGGAGCGTCAGACAATTAATGGAGGTCTTGAGATGGTCTCCTCAAGCTCTCAACCAAGAAGCAAAGGGGTCCCGGGCTCGGTCTACAATTCTTAATCTATGTACAGGGATCAAATGTGCTAAAAGTACAGAGTGACCCGCAGCCGAGTGCAGATCAGGGTGGGCTGGGTCAGGGCAGTGACCGTCAGGTGCAGGGGTCTTAAGTCTCTCCTAAGAAATAGCCAGACAAGTCAAGGCGCGCCCCTGTCAAGGGCGGGGACACGGGCAGGGTGTGGCCACGCTCTCACCTCCCAGGGTCGCAGAGTCCGCTGCCTCACTCCAGAATGCCACCCGACTAGGCCTCCAGTTCTGGACCCACCACTACGCCCGCCGGCGGGGTCTCAGGTCCCGCTGAGGGTCGACTTGCTTGCGTTGCGCCGGGGACGCTGCCGCGGGAGGAAGCACAAACCCGAGGCCCTGCCTCCCAGACTGAAGGAGCCAATCGGAGCCGGGAGATTCGGCGCACGCGTACTCACGCGTTTCGTCCTTCGGTCCCTCCTACCCCGATTCTTCGCTTAGTTATGTCAGGCAAGTCCAAAATCCGCGGTCTAGCCAGGCCCCTGACATACCCGGTCCTGTGTGGTCCGTACCCCGTCGCTCCCACCCCCTCATAGCCACCTACATGAACAATGTTGCTCCATGCATAAGACTCTTTTTTTTTTTTAAGATTTATTCATTTATTATATATAAGTACACTGTAACAGTCTTCAGACACACCAGAAGAGGGCATCGGATCTCTTTACAGATGGTTGTGAGCCACCATGTGGTTGCTGGGAATTGAACTCAGGACCTCTGGAAGAGCAGTCGGGTGCCCTTAACCACTGAGCCATCTCTCCAGCCCCCATGCATAAGACTCTTGATCTATAATAGGAGGTGGGGAAGATTCATGAAAACCAAGGATGAGGGCACGAACTGTGCAGTTACCTCTGACTTGGCTGGGCCCCTCTCTGAATTGGAGATGCTTCCTTGGGACTCCACCTGGTGGGCTGTGGTGTCGCAGTCCTCTTGGGCCTGTTGGCCTTGGATAGGAGTCAGGGCCCTGGACAAGTGTCTTGCCCTCCGGTAACATGAGACTGTATTTGACTCTCAACAATCCCTGTCACTCTCAAATTATGTGTGAACGTTGGAAACATAGGACTTGCTGTGCTTCCACTCCCATAAGCCTGGCTATCCCATAAGCCATAGCCTCTAAGAACATGAGGTTCCAGGCATTGTGGTTCCCAAAGTCTTACCATCGAATTGTTCTGACAAACCATCACGTGTGTGCCTAAGGCCTGGAATGTGTGGAGAAAAACAAGTCCACGGGCCATATACATGCCACTAGAATCAGAAATTGTTCCTGGTGGCAACAGTGGCTTGGGATGAGGAGCAGGGACATGAGTGCTCCTTGCCACCTGGTTTCTCTGCTGGAAAGCAGATGAAAGCTCCTGGCCTCTCTTCCCTGCTTGTTTTTGTTTTGTAGAGCTCTTCAATTTAATTCGTTTAGGGACAAACCTGATGGCACACAAGCCTTTAATCCTAGCAAGAGAGACAGAGACAGGCAGATCTCTGATTTCCAGGGCAGCCAGAGCTAAACTATACAGGGAGACCTTGTATGGGGGTTAGGGGGCGGGCTGGGCAGGGCAGGGAACCAGCAAAACTATAGTAGGCGGGCCGACCACGGGGGCAAATGCTTGTAATAATAGCGCTGGATGATGCAGCAGGAAGATCAGCACAAATCAAGGCCATACTGGGCCACATAGCTAGTCCAAAATCAGTCTAGGATATGTGAGGCTCTGTCTCAAAACAAAACAGAACAACAAACAAACAGCAGCAGCAGCAACAACAACAGATGTTACAGAGGGCCACAGGGTGGCTGTAGGAGATACAAACCGCTACAGGCAGAGAGGAGAAAGTCTTCAGTTCCTTCTTATCTGCTATGTGCTGGGCCTAGGCCAAGTCCTTTCCTCTGTGTCACGTGTCACCTATGGGCTCTGTGAGTGGAATCAAGAGGATTAGTAGTCACCATTTATATGTTGAATGCTTTAAAAATTCTGTGTGTGTGTGCGTGCGTGTGTGTGTGTGTGTGTGCGTGTGTGTGTGTGCATGTGTGCGTGTGAGTGTGTGTGTGCATGTGTGCGTGTGTGTGTGTGAGTGTGTGTGTGTGTGTGTGTGTGTGTGTGTGTGTGTGTGTGCGTGTGTGTGTGTGTGCGTGTGTGTGTGTGTGTGTGTGTGTGTGTGTGTGTGCGTGTGTGTGTGTGTGTGTGTGTGTGTGTGTGTGTGTGTGTCTCAGGTTCAACCCAGGGCCTCGTACATGTGAACAGAGCTGAGCTACTCCTGAGAGAAACAGGGAGGGAAAACACTCAAAACACATAAATCTTATAAGAATGAAAGTGTGTGTGTGTGTGTGTGTGTGTACTCTAAAATTAAATATCTGTCTATGAGAAAGTGTGTGATACTTATCTTTCTGAGGTCAGCTTACTTTGTTTAGCATGATGATCTTCTAGTTCTAACCATTTACTTGCAAATGGCACCATTTTATTGTCCTTTACACCTTAAAACTGCACCGTGTACATGTGTGTGCCACACTGTCTCTGTCCACTCCTCTGTTGCTCTTTTTCATTCTTTTGGCCACTGATGCTGTTCCTGACCTTTCTATGCATCCATCCATTGGTCATTCATTAGCATGTGTTCCATCTACCCTGCGCCATGCTCTCTAACCTTTAAACATGTAAGGGACGTAAGTGGTCAAGCAGTCACAGATCCTCAGCTGTACAGACAACCCGTTAGCTGCTTATGATAGGTCAGCAACAAGAGCAAGGGCAAGGGACTTGTCCAGGGCCCAACTTCTGTCCGAGGTCAAGGGCCAGTGCCCCTTCAGGCCTTCAGAACAGGCCTGAGAGGACTGCGACACCAGGTGGGTCCCGGGGAAGCATCTCCACTTCAGAGAGGGGCCCAGTCAAGTCACACGGAGCGGTAGCTGCACAGTTCGCGCCCTCATCCTTGGTTTTCATGAATCTTCCCCACCTCCTATTACAGATCAAGGGTCTTGTGCATGTGCAAGGGCTGTGCAGAGGCGAGGGCTGCGTGGGGAGCGAATACAATTCTCCATGAGATGCCTTGTGGAGAAAGGACTCACTCAGAAGAGGAGGTTTCAGCCCCAGCTTGAAGGAGGCCCAAGACAGTATATCCAGAAGGAGGAAGCGGCATTAGGGCCTGGAGGCTGAGAGCCCTTTTCAGTGGAGCAGGAAGCAGGACATGAGGTCAGAGGAGAAGGGCGGTACAGTGAGGACTCAGCGTAGAAGAGACTCGGCCTCTTCCTTTTTAATTATTAAAGAAAGGAAATGTGCTTGTTGCAGTTTAGAGACAGTTTAGAAATCTAAATCTAAGGCCTGGCATCTGCTAAGGGCCTTCTTGCCCCATCGTCCTGAGGTGGAGAGGCAGGAGAGCAGGATTTTGATGTAGTGTAGCGGGGGCCACTGTACGGTCAGAAGCCCCATTGTTTTCCCCTGGGCAAGAGGAGGCTGCGACTCTGATTCATGGCTGTAAACAACTCTGGAGAGAGTAGACAAACAGGCTTCAGGGCCTGGTGAGTCACTTCTGGGGCCAGGGCCTCTCTTTCTCGGGTTATTCTCATCCTGACTAGGCTTAGGTGGCTGCTGCAGGCCACTGTAGCCTGGGACTGCCACCTCGTGGCCACGTTCTGACTTCACATAGCCACAGCTTGTCAGGGTGGGTGGGAATGAATGGGAATTTGCTATGAACCGGCTGGTCAAGCAGGCCTTCATCCTTGCACACTAAGGCAGCTGTGGAGAGGCTCACTAAACTAGGACTCGCTTGCCATCCTCTGTGACCCAGCATGGCTGTCACTGTCTAGGCACGGAACTCAGCCTAGCTGCGGCTGTCAACCTGCCCCTAGAGATTCCGTACTTCTCAGGCCTCTTCCAGTCTCAGGCTCACAGACGTTGGCTCACTCTCGCTAATGGTTGCCTGAGGTCTGGGCACTGGGCCACCAGTCACCCTCCAGCCAGGGTTAAACATTAGTGGGAGGTTATCGAGTTTGGAAAGGGGGTGGGGAATCGCACTTGCAACAGTCTCCCGCGGGCCTGCTTGGAGTACCAGTTTCCACCGGAGCCCATAAAATGCCTGTGGAAGAGTTTGTGGCTGGCTGGATCTCTGGTGAGACATTTTTCTTCTTTCTGTCATATCATCCCTAAGGGTGGATCACTTTCCTGGGAGGATGGGTTGTTGAGAGGAGTTTTTCTCTCTGGAGCACCCAGCAGCCAGCTGTCCCCAGAGCCTTCTAGGAATGACCAAGGAGGCAGAGGAGAAAGAAGCAAGGAGGAATGCTTCTGTATCCGGAGGCCATGCTGTCAGAAAGTGGTAGGGATCTGACAGCCAAAGCACAGCCTCAGCCAAGCCCTTCTCCCAGACCAGTGTGAGGGGCCTGGAACACGTTCACCTTTGACCTCTCCGGCTGTCCTTATTTTACCTTTGGAAATCTGCCCTGCCTGGCAGTGGGTGCACTCCTGGGCCTTGAGAAAGGACACTATGAACCTGCCCCTGGTGGTGCACCCCAAACCCCAGAAACAGCATCTTCTGCAGAGAATAAGACTGCTAGTGGGTGGCTTTCTCCCCTGGGTCTGGTAGGACGCTAAGAAGGGCTCTCCGCTCTGTTCTGATAATTGTGACAAGGTAGAAGGCAGGAGGGACAGGCCAGCAGGGCCTGTTCTCATTCAAGGCCACAGAATTCTTCAAGGAAGGCAGAAGGACAGGCTGACACAATTTGGAATAGTAGCCACTTCTTCTAGAGCAGTTATTCTCCACCTTCTTAATGCTGTGACCCTTTAATATAGTTCCTTCTGTTATGGTGAATCCCAACCATAACATCATTTTGTTGTTACTTTATAACTAGGTTTGCGACTATTATGAATTATAACATATATATCTGATATACAGGCTATCTGATATGCAACCCCCTTGGGGTCACCACCCACATGTTGAGAAACACTGGCCTAGAGCTTCATCTTCCGTAGTCAAAGCTGGGGATAGTGTTACACCTGGCTCTTTCCCATTGTCTGTGTGGCCTCAAGTGAGGCCATGGGTCTCCTTCCTTTGTCCCAGGACCTTAGTGACCCAGTCCCAGGTGTGGTACAGTGGGGTAGGCAGCTGAAATATTTGTGGAGCCCCAAGAATGTAGATGGTGGGTGTCTGAGTACACACAGGCTTCCTGCTCCAGCCTGCACCCTTCTTTCCTCTAGCAGAGACTTGCTTCCTAGACTTTGGCACACAGGCCTCACTCATACCACCTTCTTGCCACTGCAGGAGCCGTGGGCCTGGTCCTGGGGCACCCGTTTGACACTGTAAAGGTGAGTGTAGCAAAGACACCAGAGGAGTAGATGGTCTGGCTAGATCCTGGGTGAGAGCCTGGGCCTGGCTGACCATCGGCTCACTGGCGTGCCTGCCAGCGTCTGCTGTGTGGGTGACCTGGCTGCAACTGTGGGAGCAGCCCTGGCTTGCCCATCTGCCTCACATGCCCAGCACTTTCCATCCAGGTGCGGTTACAGACCCAAAACACGTACCAGGGCATTGTGGACTGCGTGGTCAAGACTTATCGCCATGAGTCAGTAGGTAGCCCACTTCTTTGGGGTGAGAGTCATCTGGGGCAGGTGGTGCCTATTTCCTTTTGCTTGCTGCTTGCAAACAACTTCTAAGTCTTCACCCTTGAGGCTATCTAGTAGTCATTTAGCACCTCAAAAGTGGAGCCGAAGTCCTCACAGCCTCCTCCACCTGCTGTCTGTCTGGGACAGGGCTTGGGTAGAAGTGCTGTACAGCTCAGAGGCCTGGCCAGAGCTGGAAGTGGGACACAGAAACCCACCATGACTAATGGTGCTACCATGTTGTTCTGCAGGTCCTGGGCTTCTTCAAAGGAATGAGCTTCCCCATTGCCAGTGTAGCCCTGGTCAACTCTGTCCTGTTCGGAGTGTACAGCAACACTTTGCTGGCACTTACAGCCACCTCCCATCAGGAGCGACGGGCTCAGCCACCCAGCTACACAAACATCTTCATAGCAGGTTGTACTGGGGGGCTCCTGCAGGTGAGAGGGTCGTGCACGGGCACACATGTAGGTGGCACAGTGACAGATCTGAGTTGTCCACCCCTAGGGATTCCCAGCCGTGTAGAAGGTCATCCTAAGAGATGCTAGTAGACGTTGCTCCCATTGGTCTAGCCATGCTGTGCCTTGCCAGGCTGGAGGTGGAAGGTCATAGAGACCAGGGGTTGGGATGAGGAGCAAAAAGCAGAAAGTTGGGGGTCCGTGTGAAGAAGGTGCCAGGCAGAAGCAGCTAATGCCTGCTCTCAGGTTTGTCTACCTTCAAAGGGCTCTACCAGTCCCAGAGTTGTGGGAAGACTATACAGCATGGTGACCTTTGACCCTGAGGAGCTGTCATACTCAGTAGGGTTGAGTTTTGTCCTGAAGCGATCCTAAGTGGTCCTAGAGATCATCCTACCTGTTCTACCAGGCCTTTGCCTGCAGCACCGAGTAACCATAATCAATCTCCGAGCCTCCCACAGGTCACAGATGTCATGGCCAGCCAATCCCTGCGTGAGTCGTTCCCATCATTTATGTCGGTCTTTGTTCTCAGCACTGTAGTGACCAGGTTTCTGTGGGGTGTGGTGAAGACTAGGAGAGCTTCTAGGTCCCAGAAGGAACCCGAGCTAAAGGGAGTGTCTGAGCTGAACAGAACAAAGGGGCAAGTGCCAGCTCAGCTCTACACCCCAGATGGGCTCCTAGGTGACCCTCTAATGGGTACCTGCCCTGATGCCACTGATACTTCATGGGGCAGAGAGCAAGCTCAGAGGACAAAGTCAGGGTGTGCATAGCAGTGGTTAATGATTACAGAGGCCTCGGAGACAAGTGCTCGCTTCTCTTCCCTTCTCTTCCTCCTCTCCCACCTCCTAGGTTTTTTTATTTACTTATTTTTTCATTTTATGTGTGTGAGCACTTTGCCTACATATATACACTTATGTACGCCAAGTGCCTGCAGAGGCCTGAGGGTGTTGTATCTCCTGGAACAAAAGTTACTACAGACGGTTGTGAGCTGCCATGTGGGTGCTGGGAACTGAACTCCAGTCCTCTGCAAGAGCAGCGTGTGTTCTTAACCACTGCACTGTCTCGCCAACCCCCTTCCCTTTAGTGTTTTCAAAACAGGATCTTGCTATGTAGCCCTGGTTGGCCTGTAATTTACCATGTAGATCAGGCTAACCTAAATTTATGACAAAACCCTCTTGCCTTTTCCACAAATTCTGGGATTATAGCTCTACGCCACCCGACCAAGCTCTGTGCTCCTTATTAGATACACACGTCTTAAACTCAGAGGCCTGTAACCCCCAACACAGAAAGAGGCTTAAGAACCTCGGCAAAGTAGCCTGACGTAGGCCCAGCCAGGCTCTACTTCTCAGTGACCTCCTCATTTCTCTGAAAAGCAGAACCAGGAACTATTAGGGCCACAAATGGTGCCTGGGTTCAGGAACCTGCTACAGCCAGGGTGTCCTGGGACATCCGTCAACAGGGTTTCGGAGCCAATTGTTTCAATGAGGAAGTGAGAGGAAGGGGCAGGAGCCGAAGGCTTTTGTTGGCACGGAACTTTTGCTTGGGCCTTGGTTGAAGCTGCCTTGGTTAGGGGTTAAGTAACCTTTAGGCTCCATGGTTCCCAAACCACAAGATGCCCCTGCTTCAGCCCTGGAGCTCCAGATCAGGAACCCATCTCTGAATGTCTCAGCTTAGCCCTGCTGGCAGGCTCTAGAAGAAACATCAGCCCCATCTTACGAAGGGGCTTCATCCTCTGCTGCAGCAGAAGCACGCGATGTGGCCTGCACCTGCTCAAACCTGGCACCAGTCAGCCTCCAGCCCCTCCACTACCAACCAGGCCTAGAGCTGAACAAGAGTTCACATGCTTCTAGCCACCCTAAGTGCTGGGACACAGCATGTGAGAGTGCAAGCAGGTTTCATTCATTAAAAAAGGATTTATCTTAATTCTACACTTGATGTTAGCCAAAAGGCCAAGAAGTGATTTCTCTTCATTCTAAAATTAAATTTAAATTCTGCCTCTGAAAGCCAGAAGAGGGTGTACGATACCCCACAACTGGAGTTGCAGACAGTTGTGAGCTGTCCCAGATGAGTACTGGTATCCTTTGGACAGCACTACGAACTCTAATCCACTGAGTCATCTCTCCAGCTCTGGTTGGCTTTTGTTTTCCTTTCGTAGTGAATGTTTTTAAATTAATTATTATTTTATGCAAATGGATGTTTTGCCTGCATGCATGCCTGTGCCTACAGGAGCCAGAAGAGGGTGTTGGATCCCCTGCAACTGGAGATGCAGATGGCTATTCAGGGCCACCATGTGGATGCTGGGAATTGAGTCCGGGTCCTCTGGAGGTGTAGCCAGTGTTCTTAACTGCTGAGCCCCCATCTCTCCAGCCCCAGTCACTGGGTTACTGAGACAGTTTCAGTCTGCTGTAGCCCACACTGGCCTGGAGCTCACTATGTAGCCTTGACTGGCCTTGAACTCTTTGTAGTTCTTTTTTTTGCAGCCTTAGGTTACAGACATGAGCCCAGCACAACCAGCCAGAACACCAGCTACAGGCAGGAGCCCAACACACCCAGCCAGAATCTCATTTGAGCTTCAGTAGTTTCTCTTGCTTTGTCTGGGTCTCACTCTTAGCACTGGCTGGCCTGGAATTGCTCTGTAGACCAAGCTGGCCTGGAATTCACAGAGATCTGCCTGCCTTTGCCTTCCTAGTGCTGAGATTAAAGGCACACCCTGGACGCCTAGCTGCTTGACTTGGTTACATCCCTGACTCAAATCTCACTGGTGTGGTGACCTCCTCTTTCCCACATCCTCTCAGCTCAGTCCAGGCTCACCCCAGATCTGTATCCTGGCTGTCGAAGGGCTCTGTGCCTACCAAATCCCACCTGTTACCACCATCTTGCCCCATAAGCCTTTTTGGTCAGAGGCAAGGAGGGCTGACCTGGGGCTTCAAAGAGGTGTGATGCAGAAGGGAGAGAGCATTCGTTTTTGTTCTGATGATGTTGGGTCTGTTCTGCAGCTTCAGCTCCTTACTGTTTCCTGCTGCTGAAACTTTACTGAGCCCCAGACACTGCAAACATGTGGTCCTCCCTGGAATCAGGGAGCCCAGGAGCCAGGCCCACATGTCCTTGAACGCCTGTGCCTGCTATCTCAGGAGGAGGGGCCAGTGCTGAGCCTATCAGGCCTGATAATAAGGGAGGCATCGTGTTCTCAATTGCACCCAGACGGTTGGCCAAACCCAACTCCCATGTGGGAGGCTAGGAGTTGAAGTCAGGACCCTCTCTGTCCTGTTATGATTAAAAGCAGACATTTTCCAAGCCTAAGCCCCACCCAGTCCTCCCCATGTCTTTCTCCACAGGCCTACTGCCTGGCTCCTTTTGACCTCATCAAAGTCCGTCTACAAAACCAAACAGAGCCAAGGATGCAGATAGGGAGCTCTACACCCCGGTACCGGGGACCTGTGCACTGTGCAGCCTCCATCTTGAAAGAAGAAGGACCTCAGGGACTGTTCAGAGGATCCTGGGCCCTGGTGTTGAGAGACACTCCTACGTTGGGAATGTACTTTGTCACCTATGAAGGGCTATGTCGCCAGTACACACCAGAAGGCCAGAATCCCAGTAAGTGGGGTGGGGTGGGGTGGGGTGGGGGTACAGCCGAGGCTATAGAGGGTACTGAAGACTGGGATCGGAAGATGCCCTGTTCCAGTCTGACTCAACCTTGGCTCCCTCTATCCCAGGTTCAGCCACAGTTCTGGTGGCAGGGGGCTTTGCAGGCATAGCCTCCTGGATCACAGCCACCCCTTTTGACGTGATCAAGTCCCGGATGCAGATGGATGGGCTGAAGGGGAGAAAGTATGGAGGGATGCTGGACTGTATGGCAAGCAGCTTCCGGCAGGAGGGGATAGGAGTCTTTTTCAAGGGCATGACACTCAATAGTGCCCGTGCCTTTCCTGTCAATGCTGCCACCTTCCTCAGCTATGAATACCTACTGCGCTTGTGGAGATGAGCCTGGCCCAGTGACACTGGCAGCTCTACAGCAGAATTATGGCTGACAGCAGCTTGGAAAACCAAGCTAAAGCACCCAGCTTTTAGGTGCAAAAGCAAGAGGCGCCTTGTTAAGGAGCCAATGTGCAAGAAACCAAAGAACCTGGCCCTGTACAGACTCCAAGACACACACACCCTCCAGCCCACCTCACCAGGCCACTTCCGTCCAGGAAGCAGGGGCACAAAGTACATGAAAATCATCCAGGCCACCATGCCATAACTGTCCCTGTGAAGGAGCTCTCAGAGAGCAGCCACTGTCCTGGCTTTACCTAGCCCTGGAGTTCAAAACACTCCCTGGATAGGAGAATGGCTTTTGTCTTCTTCATGTCCAGAAACCTTTAGGGAAACCCAGGTCCAGGCTCCTGGCTGTCCTGCCCGACTGGGTGGCCTTCTCTTGGTTACTTCCTGGTGTGGTCCCTCATGTCCCAGGAGTTCGGTGGGTGGTGTTATTGTCCTCCAGTGGCCCACTCTCCTCAAGATCCAGGCAGAGTTCTTTATCTGGGGGTCCTTCCAGCCCCATCTGTGCTGACTGTGGGGTACCCAAGCACCCCAGCCCTCCTGCCTACCTCAGTCAAACCTCTGTGAACAGTACTTCGTGGTTAGTTTTTTGCTCCTCTGAGTTGTTAGTCTGTGAGAGTCTTATGGTCAAGGTCATACTTCTGTCTCTTGAACAGATACATGCAATAAAGTTTCATTTGATGCAGTACTGATGGTCCCTTTCTGTCTCTGCTCCCACCACACACATGGCTGTGAGCCTTCCAACCTCCATGTCTGTGCCCTGGCCCCTCTCCAGGTTGTCTGTCCCTCACTCACATCTTTCCTTGTATTTGTCTGATTATCCATCCCAATTGCTGAATTAGATTTTAAAACTGCCTGAGGGGCTGGAGAGATAGCCAAGTGATTAAGGTCACTGCTTCCAGAGGAACCAGTTTCAAATCCCAACATTCAAAGGGCAGCTCGCTCATCTGTAACTCTGGGGGATCCAGTGCCCTCTCTGGCTTCTGTGGAAACTGCATGCACTTGGAGGCAAAATTCCCATACACACAAAACAATAAATAAAACATTTTGAAGGAGGGTTCAAGACAGCATTTCTCTGTGTAGCCCTGGCTGTCCTGGAACTCACTCTGTAGACCAGGTTGACCTTGCTAGGCTGATCTGGTAGTCTATGCCTCTTGAGTACTGGGGTTAAAGGCATTAGCCCAGCATAAAAATATTAAAAACCAGGGGTTGGGGATTTAGCTCAGTGGTAGAGCGCTTGCCTAGCAAGCGCAAGGCCCTAGGTTCGGTCCCCAGTTCCAAAAAAAAAGAAAAGAAAAAAAATATTAAAAACCAGAATGATACCCAACAACAACAAACTAACTGAGAGCTGGGCACTGGTGGCACAGACCTTTAATCCAGCACTCAGGAGACATATATCTAAGTCAGCAGGCAAATATCTAAGTTCAAGGTCAGCCTGGTCTACAGAGTGAGTTACAGGACAACCAGGGCTACACAGAGTAACTCTGTCTCGAAAGAAAAACCATAACTAGCTAGCTAGCTAGACTGTACTCTTTAACAGCCTCTAGTTTCTCTGAACTCCTTTCCCCAGCAGGGGATGCCTGTAGACATTTGCTTTTGATAAATGTTTTAACCTACTTCTGCTGAGCACATCTGGGTCTCTCCCACAAGGATTTGCTCTTGCTCTTCTCCCTGAGTTTGTACCTCCCCACCTTTCAGTTCTTGGCTCCTCCTTTGTAACATCTTTCTGTTTCCTCCAGCTATGCCAATGGTTCCGAAGCAACTGGAGGGTTTGTTCAAACAGTTTGCTGAGCCAAACCTCGAGGTTGCCAAGTCAGTAGGCTTTTGGAGGGTAAGAGGATGCATACTTCCCTAAGTTCCCAGCCAGGTGTGGGCCACATACTGAGAACCAATTGACACATTTTTTTCATGTCACTCCTCTTCCTTGGTTTGTCATTACATGCTCACCTCTGAGTGTCTTTTCTGTGTGATTCTATTTGTCTCTCTAAACCATGAACTCTGCCTTTTAATTTTTTTTTTTTCTGGATCTGGGGACCGAACCCAGGGCCTTGCACTTGCTAGGCAAGCGCTCTACCACTGAGCTAAATCCCCAACCCCGCCTTTTAATCTTTTAAAGTGCCTTTTAGCACTTGGGAGGCTAGCCTGGCCTACAGAGCAAGTACCAGAACTGCCAAGGCTATGCAGAGAAACCCTGTCTCAAAAAACCAAACTAAACCAAACTAAAAAGACAAAAACAAACAAACAGGGCTGGAGAGATGGCTCAGCGGTTAAGAGCACCCGACTGCTCTTCCAGAGGTCCTGAGTTCAATTCCCAGCAACCACATGGTGGCTCACAACCATCTGTAAAGAGATCTGATGCCCTCTTCTGGTGTATCTGAAGACAGCTACAGTGTACTTATATATAATAAATGAATAAATCTCTAAAAAACAAAACAAAAAACAAGCAAACAAACAAACAAACCCCAAACCATGAACTCCATGGTTCACTCCTAATTCCTTATCATCAAAGCTAGAGTTGCACAGAGGGTTGTCTAAGAAATCGTTCTGAGAGTCTAGGGATGCAGCTCAGTTGGTAGAGTGCTTGTCATGCAAAAATCTCTGGACTGATCTCCTGTACACATAGGTATGGTGACACACCTACAATCCTAGCACTAGGTAGGTGGAGACAAAAGATCAGAAGTTCAAGGTTTGTTAGATACCAAGTTCAAAGCCAGATTGGGTTACAAGAGACTCTGTCTCAGAAAAATAAAGTTTTACAAACATAACTTTAAGCTTGCTAACTGATCAAGAAGTGAGGGAACTTCCCAAAGTCCCAGAAATAGGGGATATGAGGCAAGGCTGTGAGGTCAGGGCTGCCTCCAGGAGTAAACACTGACTCCATGACCTGGGACACACAGAACCATGAGGAGAGAAACTTGGGAGCAGTATTCTAATGATTTATTTATTTTCTATGAATACACTGTAGCTGTCTTCAGACAAATTCAGAAGAGGGTTGTGAGCCACCATGTGGTTGCTGGGATTTGAACTCAGGACCTCTGGAAGAGCAGTCAGTGCTCTTAACTGCCCAGGAGCAGCATGCTAAACCTTAAGTTATTAGGTCTTGGGGAAGCTGAGTCCAAGACTCAGAAACTGAGCCAAGATCCTCAAGGGACTACACCAGTACAAGGTCGGACTAGAAAACCTTCGGCCACCAGCAAAAGAAAAAGAAGACTGCTTCTCTACCATAGGTAGAGCCACAAGCCACAAGGTCTGGCTCCCCTAGAGAACCAGGAACCACATTCCTGTTCCCTAGAGCCTGCTTCTGAAAAGCTAACGTTGCATCTTATTTATGACCCCTTCTGTTCGGAAGAAGCAATTACACATTTTTCTAGAGGCAAGCCACTGAGTGTTTCACAGGTTTAAGCTGGAACAGTGAAGATTTCCCCAGTACAGACGTAATGCCCATGATGACATAAGCAGAGTACCTAACCATACAGCCTCCCCTTCTTCCTTTGAGACAGTCATACCTAGCTCTGCGCAGACATTTTTCACGAACAAGATACAGAGAGCCCGAAAGAACAGGACAAAGGGCTGGGTCAGGTGTGTGTGCCTTTAATCTCAGTTGGAGGCAAAGGCATCGTCTGTGTGAATTAGAGGCTAGCCTGGTTTACATAGTGAGTCCCAGGTCAGTCAGAGGCACATGGTGAGTCTCCTTCTCAAAACAACAACCAACCAACCAACCAACCAACAAACAATTTGCTGGGTGAGGCAGTACACATCTGTAATCCACCATTCTAGGTAGTGTACTCAGACAAAAGTTCAAGGCTAACGTGGATTAAACACAAACAGAAAGATGCAGGAACTTTAAACGACTTTCCACATTATTAAGAGAAGTGGAAAGAGGGCTGGAGAGATGGCTCAGTGGTTAAGAGCATCCGACTAGGGGCTGGGGATTTAGCTCAGTGGTAGAGCGCTTGCCTAGGAAGCGCAAGGCCCTGGGTTCGGTCCCCAGCTCCGAAAAAAAAGAACTTAAAAAAAAAAAAAAAGAGCACCCGACTACTCTTCCAGAGGTCCTGAGTTCAATTCCCAGCAACCACATGGTGGCTCACAACCATCTGTAATGGGATCTGATGCCCTCTTCTGGTGTATCTGAAGACAGCTACAGTGTACTTATATATAATACATAAATAAATCTTAAAAAAACAAAAGAGAGAGAGAAGTGGAAAGAAACCTGTAATGGTACAATGTGTCCCTTGTCACCTCTATTACAATGGCTGTAATAAAGACAAAAGATGAGCTGAGGGGATGGCCCAATGATAAGAACTCTTGCTGCATAGCCCTGCTTTAATCTCTGGAACCCACAGAGAAAGCCTGATGCAGTGCTGAGGATCTGTGAACCAGCATTCCTACAGTGAGAGGAGAAGCTGCGCCAGAGGGACAGTTAGGTGTTAAGAGCCTTTGTGCTCTTACAGAGGACCCAGGTTCAATTCCTAGCACCAATGGTGGCTTACAACTATTTGTAACCCCAGTTGCAGGAGCTTCAATAAGCACGAATGTGGAACCCATACATACATGCATAACAGAACCTTCTTATACAGGAAGTAAAAATAAATAAATCTAAAAAAAAAATTACTAAAACCTTCCACATCTTAAAAAAAATAAAGACAAAAGCAAAAGGATATAGTGGTCCTGGTTTCATTCCCAATTGAATGAATGAATATTCATTCCCCTATGTGTCACACTAGCATCCATCCTGTGAGACTGACCTCTCCACTGGGGAGAACACAGTCTAGCCCTGAGTGACACAGTGACTGATAAACTTGACATGGAACACACAAGAGATACAGGGTATCTGCCAATATAAACAAGTTCCCCGTGTAATGAATGACCTGGTCATAGGTCAAAGTACTAGACCTCAAATGGCTCTGAGTTAAGTGTCCCATTACAGTGTCTGCAATATACCCATACTGGAAACACCTATAGCCAACCACTGCTAACACAGGATAACCAGCTGCTCAGTTTACTGGGGGCTCTCAGAACGTCTCCCCTTCACACATCATACTCCAGGGTGCTCCCTCACCCCCCACTGGCCTGGGCTTGCTATCCTTTGGTTGGCTATCTTTCCCACTTTTCTCCCTATTCAGCAGTCTAAATATCAAAACTCACCACTGGGTGGTGAGACAGCTCAGCAGGTAAAAGCACTTGCCACAAAGGCCTGGAGACCTGAGTTTGATTCCCAGAACCCACATAGAAGAGAAAGGAGAGAACAGCATCCACAAAGTTGTCCTCTGATCTTCATGTATGCATGGTAGCAAGTGTGCATGTATGTGTGTGCTTCCCCCACCCCACATAAATAATAAATAAAAATGAAAAAGAAATACAAGGTTGGGCATGGTTGAGCCTGGTGGCACACACTTTTAATGCCAGCACTCAGAAGGTGGAAGCAGGTGGATCTCTGAGATGTTAAGGCTAGCCTGCTCTACATAGTAAGACCGTGTCTCAAAACCAAAAACAACATCCACACACAAACAGCAGCAAAACCAGCTCACCACTACTGGGTTTCACTAGGCTTTGTGGAGCCAAAGCACTCTGCATAAGTCTGTTACCACTTTCTGGTCCTGCTTGGTGGAGATGTCATCTTTGCAATCTTGTCACATAGGAGGTCATGATGAGGGAACTATGATGAAATGAATAAATGGATGAAAAAGTGTAGTGAGTGAACGAGTGTTCCAGAGCTTATTTCCCTGCCCTGCCTCTGGCCACTGCACTACACACAGTCTGATGCTGAAGCTATGCTAAGAACTGCAAAGGTCTGGATTGTCCTGAGACATGGTCTTCAAGTTTTCTTCTTGTAAGTGTGGTCCAAGAGGAAGGTCCATGTGTGAAGGATTCTTCCTTATAGAAAGACTTCACCCTTCTCTCATGTAAACCATGCCTTGTGAAGGTCGGGAGCAACTCAGTTGGTAATTCGCTAGCTCAGTCTGCTCAGAGCCCTGGGTTAAGTTTAATCCCTAGCATCACATAAATCAGAGAAGGGTGGTGAACCCCTGTAATCCTGGCCCTGGGAGGGGAAGGCAAGCAGATCAAGACATTCAAAATTATCTTCAGTTATAGAGCATGTTCGAGGCCAGGCCAGGCTACACAAGACCACATTCCCAAAAGAAAGAAAGTAAAAAGAAAATACACACCCTGACTTTCTGGTTAAAAACTTTATTTCCTGAAGCAGAATTGGTTTTGACACAAAATTCAAGGAATGGGGCCACTGTTAGGAAGTCTACCTTTCTAGGTTCTACCCTATTTAGACTAACTCCCCACAAAGCTCTAGAAGTTTCACCAGGGCCTAGAAGCTACACAGCTCAGATTCCTATTCTTGAGGCCCCATCTATAGAAACTCTAGGCTTCAACAACTTTTACTCTGATCTTAGACTTTGTGCTCCAACTTCCTTCCCTTCTACACCCTCCACATATAATTTCCACAGGAAAGAGCCAGTCTGCCTCTGGAGAGGCGTTTCCATGGGAAACAGGAGAGGGAGACTACAGGCAGCCATGCCTCCTCACAGACAGCAGAGCTGCTCTACCTCCACCTCACAGTCATAGAATTTCTCGAAGAGTTCTGGAGAGGTGCTGTTGCATTCAAGCCACCTCCTCAAGGTGCACAGTGCCCTCAGGGCATCAGCTTTGGTGGGCAGGGACTCAAAGCCATCTTCTTCTCTCCCATTGTCTTCAGTACTGGTCTCCTCTTTGCATACTCTAGGCCCTGGGTCCTCATCCTCCAGGTCCACAAAGTGAGAAAACTCCTCTTGGCTCAGCCCACTAGGGACTGGTGACATCTCAGTATCTTTGTCCAGAGACAGTGGTGTTTTGCCTGGAGCGAGCCCTTCTTGAATGAAGCTGGTCAAAATGAGCTGGCGAGGTACTTTGGCCCAAGCTGCAGCCACCATATGCAGAGCATCCAAAACTGTGATGTTGGCCCTGGCCTCAGCAAGTGAGGTACCCTCTTTCCCACTCTGCATGGCAGCTAGTTTGCTCAGCAGACGGTGACGGTAATGGGCCTTAAAGGCCAAAACCACAGAGCCAGGCAGGGAAGGAGTGGTGCTGGAGGTGGAGAGAGGCAGGAGTCGCACGTGGTGGAGTCCAGGAGGGCTGGCCCATTCCTCTACCACTCCAGAAGCCAACAGCAAGGCTACCTGTCGGCCCTGCTGTCCCATGTCCTGGTCAAACTGTGCCAGCCACTCTGACCAGGGAATGGCTAAGTCAGGGTGATAGGAGGCAGGCAGTGCCTCACTGTTGACCCCAAAGAAGCATCTTGGGGCAGGCTGGAGCCCACCCACAAATACCCTTCTCTTTTCTGTGCCTCTGCTGTTGGCGCACAGCAATACTTGCAACCGATCACATTCAAACACTCTGCCGGGCACTGCTCGATACAACAAGGGTACTTCAGCACAGCCAAAAACATCTTCTGGTGAGAAGTCTTTAAGAGAAAGAGGTGGCTGGGCCTGAGAGGGGAAAACTGCAGGAGGTGGTTCAGGAGGGAACAGAGGGACAAGGACCTGGCGAGTCCCAAAGCCCACATTGTTTCGGCGTTTCCAGCGGACCAGCCATCCAATGCTGGGCACGAAATCCTGGCCCATGATATCGGCTAGTTCCTTGGCCTTGTGGAGCAACATGGGCCCTGTTACATCCCAGGCCTTGGCTCGGGCAATGTGGTACCAGCAGAGTAGAGCCTCATCGATCCCACTGTATTTGGATTCACGCTTCCGCTTCCGCTCATGGTTGGCTGTGCCACTGCACCAGTCTGCCAACAGCTTCTCCTTATTCTTGCAGATACGTGAGATCTGGGGCTGTGAGACCTGGAAGCGCCGAGCCACCTCTGACTGGGACATCTTGGACTCATCCAAGAGTTCCAGAACCTGGATTTTCTCAGCCAGGGACAGGGCGTGAAGCTTCTTCTTGGTGTTTAGCTCCATGGCTCCCTGGGAACCTGCTGGGGGAAGAAAAGTAGGAGAGCGTGCCAGAGGCTGAGGGCAAGAGGACCAGAAGAGTACAGGATGCCTGAGGACAGGGCAATCAGCTGTAATGCAGAAGGCTAATCTAGACCAGCTGAAAGAGACACGGGATGGCCAGATGGAGGGAAGAGAGGAATAGACTGCCAGAACAGACAGAGCTGACAGAATGTCTCTGGTCCCAGGCAGAGGGAATTCTGGGCTGGGGTTTGGTATTGATGGGATGGAAGGATGAATAGAGGTCAAAGGACAGCTGTAAAGACAACCAGAAGACAACTGTAGAGACAACAAAGGAGCAACAACAGGGAGGCCTGGGGCTGAGGCTGAGTGAGGCAGGTGTGGGTACAGGGTGACAGGAAGGGGACCCCTGAGAGGAGATGACGAGGGCCTAGGTTGAAATTTGATGGTTGAATGAAGGCTGGTGGTAGACTGAAGGGACAGAGTCGAGGTGAACAGGTGAGATGGTACAGATGACAAAGCCAGATAGATGAGGTCTGAAGGCGCTAGTCCAATTTGGTGCTGGCAAGGCGGGTGGTAAAGCTAGTCAATGGTTCAACCTGAAGGAGAGAGTGAAGGTGCCAAGACGACAAAGGGCAGGCGACAGGGCGAGGAGGCTGAGGGCAGCAAAAGGGAAGAAGTGTCCTCTGCCTGGAGGGATATCAGAGAGAAGAGAGCACCGCAGGGTGCAGGCAGCTCTAGAGCTGGGCTCTACACCCCGGCTCGTTCCGCCCCTAGTCAGTCAGCTGGACCGACCCAGGCGTTGACCCAGCCCGCCCGCCCACCCCGCCACCCAACCACCCGGCTTCCCGCTCTGCACCCACCTCCAGGCGCCGTCCCGCGGCTCCAGTCCCTGCCCCAGCTAGGTTCCAGGGCCTTGACAGAACCAGAGAGGGACGGGCGCCGCGACCCTGAGGGCAGAACGCACCGAGGGACTGGTCGGGAGCGGGCGCGCGCAAAGCAGGGCCCAGCGCGCGCCACCGGCGCCCGGGTCTCTCAAGGCTGGGAAAACCTCGTCCCCGCCCCTCCACAGCCCCGCCCAAACAAACCTGATTAGCCAGCAGCAGAAACTTGTCCCGCCTCCAGTTGCATCTGATTGGACGCTGTGGAAGTGGCGGTTCGTCAGCCCTCTGGAGGAGGAGCTTCCTGAGCTGTGGAGCGGGAGCAAGGGTCTGGCGGGAAGACCCGGCCTTAGTGCCTATCTCTTGTCGACTAGTGCGCCTTGCCTGTGACCCGGGTGGTTTTGACCTCATCCCTACAGGGTACCAAACAGGGATGCCGGCCCTCCCGGATTTGTTTTGGAAACAAGATGAAAGGAGGAAATGAATGTAAGCTTTTAGTCACAAAACTAGTTACCATGGACAGCGCTGGCCTCCAGTCTGGCCAACCGGCTACAGAATAAACAGGTAGCAAAAAGGACTTTTTTTTTTTTTTTTAAAGCCAGTTTTGGTGACTCACGGCAAGATCTAAATCCCTAGGTTAGTCATTTCCTTCCTTAACATTTCATCTATGTGTAGATAACTTAGCCCTCCCTGCCCCATAAACAGTCAGGACCCCCACTTTTCTGTCTTTTCCATAGGTTTAGAGCCCATCCATTTACCAGTGGATGCTGTCAGTCTCTCCAAGTGTGGTCTCCTACGAACCTAAAATTTTTTCTTAAACCTATTTTAAGTGGTCGCATTTGCACATTTCTTTTTTGGCCCTCAAGACTGCTCAGTTGCCAAGGATAACTGCTTCACTCCCTGTACTCCTATTCTTTTTTTTTTTTTTTTTTCGGAGCTGGGAACCGAACCCAGGGCCTTGCGCTTGCTAGGCAAAGTGCTCTACCACTGAGCCAAATCCCCAACCACTCCCTGTACCCCTGACCTACACAGTAGACAAGCAGTGCATAGTACAGACCACTCTGTGCAGTAGCAGGCCAGGGCTCAGCTTTCTATTGGCAATTATGACCTCAGGGTGTTCCAGAAAATTTGAGGGTACTTCGGGTGGTAACTGAATCTTTAAAAAAAAAAAAAAAAAAAAAAAAAAAAAAAAAGGGGTTGGGGGATTTAGCTCAGTGGTAGAGCACTTGCCTAGCAATCTCAAGGCCCTGGGTTCGGTCCCCAGCTCCGGGGGAAAAAAAAAAAGTCAGGCATGGTAGCATGTAATTCCAGCACTTCTGGAGGGTGAGAGAGGATTACAAGTTTGAGACCATCCTAGCCAACAAATAAAACAAACAAAAGCGTCAAATATATGTAAACATGAATGTGTTTGTAGTATGTGTGTAGGTATACACATGATCCAATGCCCTCTTCTGGTGTGTCTGAAGACTGCTACAGTGTACTTATTAAAAAAAAAATTTTAAAAAGGATCTCCATATTTAGCATAGCTGTCCTGGAACTTGCCCTGCTCACCAGCCTAGCCTTGATTTCTGAGTGCTGGGACCAAAGGCCTGTGCCACCATGGCAAAGCTCATGTTTTTTTGTTTTCTTTTCTATTTTTTGGAGCTGGGGACCAAACCCAGGGCCTTGCGCTTGCTAGGCAAGCGCTCTACCACTGAGCTAAATCCCCAACCCCAAGCTCATGTTTTTAAAATGTTAATATATGGGCTGGAGAGATGGCTCAGTGGTTAAGAGCACTGGGTGCTCTTCCAAAAGTCCTGAGTTCAATTCTCAGCAACTACACAGTGGCTCACAACCATCTCTGATGTGATCTAATGGCCTCTTCTGGTGTGTCTGAAGACAGCTACAGTGTACTCATATATAATAAAACTTTTTTTAAAGAAGGTACATCAGATGACAAAACTTGAGGTAGGTTACTCCTCCAGCAGCCTTCATCATCTGTCCAAAACCTTCTCTAGTTCCATGATGGCATTAGTAGGCTTGTATATGGATGAAGATGAGTGGGCAGGTGGGATTTTGCAGGAGCACAGGTGACCAAACAAACCACAGAGCCCTCTGATCCCCTGGAACTGGAGTTCAGGTGGCTGTGAGCCACCTGAGTTGAGAGCTGGGAATTGAACTTGGCCCTCAGCACCTCAGCAAGATAATGAGCATCCATCCCTCTTCCTGCTGAGCTACCAGGCCCAGCTCTAAAACAAACAAGCTTCTGGGCCCACTTTAACTACGAGACATTGCAATGTCACAGATCTGTCCCACCTCCACTTACACATTCACATCTACTAAAGTTTTCCCAACCGGCCAAAATCACAAATATAGAGAGGGTGCTAAAGTTGATTTTAACCCAATTTTTCTATTAATTAAAATAGTTTCATTCTTTATAACAACTGCTATTAATTTGAATTTACATAACAAAACTAACAAAATAACTAATTTAATATGTTTTACATGGAGTTTAACAAAAACTTTGATTTGGGGAGGAAAAAGTTGTTTCAATTTAAAACAAAACAAAACAAACAAAACAAAACAAAACAAAAAAAAAACCCAAAAACAAAAAAACCCACTGTCCTAACTAAGTAAGTCTGAAATGAAATGACCTTTCAACAACAAGTCAGGAAACAAACAATCCAGCAGAGGGCTCTGTAAAAATGTTTATTTTTACTAATGTTTTGAATACAGGAACTAAATATGTGAAGAGGGGGCCTCAACTTTGCAGAAAACAACAGTTAGGGCCTGCCTGCCCACAGCCAAGGGGGAAGCCCACTCCAGAGTATCTGGGCATGGACTGTCCCCTCCTACTTAATGTCAGTGCCACTAAGCAGGAAACAGAAAAATCAGGGTGTGAAGACCTTACCAGCTACTAGCTAGCGTGCAAGGAAAGGGGACCAACCTGTGACCTGGGAACCAGGATGCACAGACAGGAGGCAGAGGCTCCTGATTCAGTTAAGGGCAGGAGGCTGAATGCCCAGGTTCAGGAAGAACGAAAAGGGGATTTTGGAGGTAGGCTTTTTTATCGAGTTAAAAAACAGGCACATTATCCAACCTCTCCCTGCGGCCCCAAGCTGCTGGCACAGCCCCTGACACTATCCCTCTCCCTACAAAACCAAAGGGAACAAGGAAGGAGGCAGAAGACAGTAGGTTCTGAGGATGGGAAATGTTTGGGTAGCCAGAGAGCACCTGTGAGCAAGCCAGCCAAGCACAGGAAGGACAGGTTGAAGCTGCTTGTCCCTTTGTGGGACAGGGAGAGCCAGGAGGTTCTGAGAGCACTCCAGCTCAAGCACAGAGCCTCATGTAGCATGGCAGAGGACAGGGGACTGCTTTGGCAGGAGGCAAAGGGAAGCAGACTAGGATATGAAAAGGTCCTGGCAAGTGCCACTTCAGCCAGCTCACTCCAGCTGCTTCAGAAAAGGCCCAGCCTGGCTCATCTCTGGGGCAAAACCCAGGAAACCAAAGGGGGTGGGGGGTGAGGCTAGGCAAGGCTTGAGACAGTGAGCTGCTCTCATATTCCTTCTCAGAGGACCCTATTTGAGCCCTGTAATCACCAGGGTCTTGGGCCCAAGGCAAGCAGAGTGAATGCACTTCTTGGAGAACAGAGAGAAGTTGGGCCCACAGGTCAGTCCTGGGGCAGCATGCTGCTCCTTACTCCCTGAGGGCTTGGGGCCAGAGGCAGTCAAAGCTGCCACCTCCCTGTGCTGTTGCCAAAGGCAGGTTGGTAGGACTACAGGGTGAAAGAGGAGAGAGGGGGAATGAAAACCAAGGTAAAGAGAGAGCAACGGCCTTCGATGCAGGGGAGCTGGGTGGCACATCAGGAGGAGTTCTGGTTCTGGTAGATGGACGCTTTCTCCTTCAGCAGATCCAAACACAGGTGGCAACTCCAACTTCCTACAAAGAAGTAGAGGGTCAGAGTGGATCCTACAAGAACTGTCTTCTACTCCTCAGACCTCACCCAAAGCAGGACAGGGAACGTTCTGCAGCAGCAACTTCATGGTTATCCTGAGCTGAGGGAACTGCTTGGTCTTCAAACCATGAAAACTGGAACTGGAGAGATGGCTCAGCAGGTAAAGAGAATCTGGTTCAGCTCCCAGCACCCACATGGTGGTTCACAACTATCCATAATCCATTTACAGGGGATCTGATGCCTCCTCCTCCTGTCCTCCAAGAGCACCAGGTACTCATGTAGTACTCTAACATACACGTAGACAAAAGACGCTTAACATATACTAAAAATACACACAAAACTCATTCTCCATGGAGATGGATACACTGAGTGTAAGGACAGACCCCAAACATGCCAGACCCTGTCTGTCTTGTCACATCAGTGGCCCAGGGACTCACAGGATACTCTGGGCAGACACAAGTGTTTTGCTTTTTTTTTTGTAATTTATTATATTTATTTATTTGGGGGCATTGCCACAGCATGCATGTGAAAGGCAGCTGTGGGGGTCTCTTCTGTCTTTCCTCATATGTTTTGAGGGTTAAACTCTTAAAACTCAGTGTCCAGACTTGGTTGCAAGTAAACTTTACCTACTGAACCATCTTGCCAATCCAGTCACAGGTTTTTAAAATGCTCCCAACTTAAGACAAAAAAAAGAGTCATTGCCTAAAGTAGAAAAGGGCTGGAGAGATGGCTCAGCAGGTAAGAGCACTGACTGCTCTTCCAGAGGTCCTGAGTTCAATTCCCAGCAACCACATGGTGGCTCACAACCATCTGTAGTGGGATCTGATGCCCTCTTCTGGCGTGTCTGAAGACAGCGACAGTGTACTCACATACATTAAGTAAATAAATAAATCTTCAAAGGTAGAAAAAAGGTCATGAAAAGAGGATCCAGAGAAACTACTACATTTTCCTCCAAGACAGGGTTTCTCTGTTTAGTCCTGGCTGTCCTGAAACTCACTCTGTAGTCCAGGCTGACCTTGAACTCAGAGATTCCATCTGCATCTGCCTCTCAAGTGTCCAGAATAAAGACATGTGCCACCATGCCTGGTTTGAGAAAGTCGGAAATCCCAACATCTCTGGTGTTTAAGCAGAAGTCAGAGGAAAGGAGTAAGCTTGTGTATCCTACCACTCATCGCCCAAGTCTAATCGCACAGAAAAACAGGAAATAACCAGGCACGGTGGTGCACACCTACAATTACAGTTCTTGGGGAGCAGAGATGAATCTCTTTTAAGTAATGAGACCTTGCCTAAAAAAAACTAAACAACAACAAAAATAAAAATTAAAAAAAAGGGGTTGGGGATTTAGCTCAGTGGTAGAGTGCTTGCCTAGGAAGCACAAGGCCCTGGGTTCGATCCCCAGCTCCGAAAAAAAAAAGAACCAAAAAAAAAAAATTAAAAAAAAAAAAGAAAATTGATAAACAGAAAATAATTGTTTTGTGCAAGAAAAATAACTGGATAAAACACTATTGGTATTTATTACAGTTTGACCCATTTTTTTGAGAAGTAAAACTACTTATTTTTAGGGAGAAATATGACTACATCAAGCCCAACCCAGCTGCTCTAGAGGTTGAGACAGGAGGACTGCAAGTTCAAGGGCTGGCTACCTGGCCTACCAAGCTAGCTCAGGCTACTTATGCAATGTAGTGAGACCCTATCTCAAAACAAACAAACAAACAAACAAACAAACAAACAAACAAAGTGTGGGACCATAAGATGGCTCAAAGCCTGATGACTCGATAATCTCCAGAACCCATGGTGAAAGTGGACTTGACTAGTTCTCAACTTTGCCCTCTGACCTCTACACAAGTGCTATGGATCAACTACACAACACTCTGGGTAACAAAAAATTGAAGGGCTGGAGAAATGGCTCAGTGGTTAAGAGTTCCGACTGCTCTTCCAGAGGTCCTGAGTTCAATTCCCAGCAACCACATGGTAGCTCACAACCATCTGTAATGAGGTCTGGTGTGTCTGAAGACAGCTACAGTGTACTTGTATACATTAAATAAATAAATAAATCTTAAAAAAAAAAAAATTGAAGAGTTAGGGACAACAGAGATATAGCTCAGGGGTGGGGCATTTGGCCAGCATGTACAGGGTTCTGGGTTCTACCTCTAGTACTACAAAAAGCAAAAGAAAAAAATGTAAAGCTTTTTGTAGCACTAGAGATAGAAAATATCTGTGCACATGTGCATGTCTGGTGTCTGCAGAGGCCAGAGGAGATTCTCTGGCACTGGAATTTTAGACCATGGTGAATGGCCAATGGGTGCTAGAAACTGACCCAAGGCCTCTGGAGGGTCACTCCGTTTCTCTCTTTCTCTCTCTCTCTCTCTCTCTCTCTCTCTCTCTCTCTCTCTCTCTCTCTCTCTCTCCCTCTCTTTTAAAGATTTATTTATTTATTTATTTATTATATACACTGTAGCTGTCCTCAGACACACCAGAAGAGGGCATCAGATCCCATTACAGATGGTTGTGAGTCACCATGTGGTTGTTGGGATTTGAACTCAGAACCTGTGGAAGAGCAGTCAGTGCTCTTAACCATGGAGCTACCTCTCCAGCTCCCCACTCAGTGCTCTTAACTGCCGAGCCCATTAAATTTTTTTTTAAGATTTATTAATTTTTATTTATATGAGTACACTGTTGCTATCTTCAGACACACCAGAAGGGGACATTAGATCCCATTACAGATGGTTGTGAGCCACCAAGTGTTGCTGAGAATTGAACTCAGGGCCTCTGGAAGAGCAACTGGTGCTCTTTTTTTTTTTTTCCCCTCTTTCTTTTTTTCGGAGCTGGGGACCGAACCCAGGGCCTTGCGTTTGCTAGGCAAGCGCTCTACCACTGAGCTAAATCCCCAACCCCGCAACTGGTGCTCTTAACCACTGAGCCATCTCTCCAGTACCTAAGTTTTTGTTTTAATCCACAACATTTTGTTATGAAATCTATGCTGCTAGACATAAGAATGCTGAAACTACACAACTACACACAAATCTATAACAAGTCATAAATCTCAGTGTCAATGTTTTACTTGGGTGTGCAGAGCTGTCTGGGATAAATATTTTGAGTAGATCAAGGCCATTTACCTTCAGGAGGCTCAGACATGGAAGGGGTGAGACAGTACATGTGGTAGCCACGGTCACAGTCATCACAGAAAAGCAGCTGGTCCTGCAGAAGGCAAGAAGAAAGAACAAAGGTGCAATGGTTTATGTACCTAAGTTATGACACTGATGCTACTTCCAAGAGGGACTAGAAGCAGCTAAGATCAGTGGTCAGTCTGTCCATCTCCATCCATTCAGAGTCTAACTGATTACAAAGCCTACTATTTCCCTATAATCTTTTCTCCACAAAGCTGCCAGTTACCTTTTGAAAAGACTGTATTACCTACCCCCTGCCCAATAAAAAGCCTCAGACAACATCCTCAAGGTCTAAGCATGAGGCAGATCTTTAGGTCCTTAATGTGCAGCAGATCGAGGACTCCTCACTGAGCTCAAAAGGTTGTCCCAAGATCCTACAAACTAGGATCTGCCTCTCTGATCTGCCTCCCTGACACAGGAAGGGTCTAGTGGGTAACAATGGCCTCACTACAGCCAGCTTGCCCACCATAAGGCCTCTGCACTAGCCATACTTTCTGGGACTGGATCCTTGTAATGTCCAAACTCCAATACCAACCTCACTTCCTCCAGAAGCAAATACAACTACAAACCTCTCTCGGCATCCAGTTACCTCTTGGCACATCACTAGTTTAATTTTCCTCAAGGTGTATCACACAAAACTCTGTTCCCCAAGTATCGAAATTCTATCAAAGTATAAACTTCTCTGTTCTTTGTTTACCGACACGAAAGCTAAGAACACTGTCTTGCTGTTGATGCCCAAGAAACAAGATTTTTTTTTTTTTAAATGAGTATAAAGTTCCCTGGGGGGGTTAGGGAGGAACGGGTGCAGTCTGACAGAAAGCGGGCACGCACGTCGTTCTCTGAAGTGCCGCAGAGGTTGCAGCACTTGCACTCGATGCACTGCCAGCGGTAGGTCTTCACGGCTGCCATCATCACAGGGGTGAACTGCAGGCAGGACGGATGCCCTGTGGAGGGAGTCAGACAGTGGCTGGAGACCAGGGTGGGAGTGGGTAAGGGAGGCTGCCTGACTATAAGAGCACTCAAGGAAGCAGGCCAGGAGGGTTCTGGGTACTGAGTACACCCTGATTTTTGAGGATGGAGGTACCTGAGCGGCCACAGTCAGAACAGGACACTAGCTCCTCAGGCTGCCCTGTCTTCTTGTTGATTTTTGAGTCTCCCAGGCAGAAGTCACAGTAGTTGTTAGGCAGGGCCAACCCATCAGGTCCTTTCTTGGCTACAGAAAAAGAAAAAGACTCTGATGATGGTCAAGGGAGCTCTGGGCTACCTTACATTCTCTAAACGGAGGATTTTTATAAACAGGCTGGTTCCTCTCCTGATTGCCTGCCCCGACAGCTCAGCTTACATTTCTGCTCCTCAGACCTCTGGGACACAGGAGTGGGTGGTTGGGAGTCTTCTTTGTCCTCTCCTTCCTCTTCAGCCAGGTGGGAATGGGCATAGTGGTAACTGAGGCCAGGTCGGTTCTTGTAACGTTTTCCACAAACTGGGTGGGAAAAAGATTGCAGAGAAATATTAGGACACAAAGGTGCTACTTTCCCACTGTGACAAGTTATGAAGCTCCAAAAGAGGCCCAAGGGAAACCTCTGCCCCAGTGTCCCTACTCTGGCACAAGCTTTAGTGACAGCCCCTTCCCTTTAGCCAAGAGCATCAAGCCCTGGGCCTCTTTAATTTCTGGGACTCTCTTCCCTCTCTAAAACACAGACCCATAGCTACCAACATTTTTCCATGCTGGCTCGTAGAAGGACTTAGCCTCTGCCGCATTAACTTGCCCAAGAAATAGTAACATCTGGGAGCTCCAGGTCGGGAATGTTCTACAGTGTAGTCTTATGGCAAAAAGGGGGATGTGACAAGGAGAGACCAGGCTCTTTTTCTGCTATGTAGATGTGTCAGGCTCATGCCACCCTGTGCATGCCAATCCCAGGTGAACAGACAAAGGGCTGAGGGTGGGTCTCCTGGTGAGCACCTACTAACTGCCAGCCAGGATAAGTTCCCCCAAAGAAACTGAAATACATTCCCACACTAGTGCCCTGCCCAGCCCCTGCCAACCAGCAAGGAAAGATTACATGGCATTTTATCTTGAACAATGACACCAAGAGGGACAAGGAGGCCAGCAGGAAGGAATAGGAGGATGGGAGGAGATGGTGGTGTTGACGGTGGAAATGTGAGTTGACTGCCTGCTGTCTGGTTTGGGGAACATCGGATGAATCTAGCCATAATGGGTTTCTGTTAACACTAGGCCAAGTGGCCATAGGAGGCAGTCTGTGATGCAATGGTAAAGACAGCTGCTAGGACTGAGAACGGAGCACAAACCGGGTACCACAGCACTACCCTCATACCGTTGCAGATTCCAAAGCTAGTATCACAGGAAATGAGAAAGGTAGGAGGAACAAGGGAAGAGGGGAAAGGGATAGGAAAACCACAAGTCTGAAAAGTTGAGAGAGCTACCTCTCTGGGGCGCTTTCGAGGTATGCTTTTGTTTGAAACTATCTGAAAGACAGAAAGAAAAGTCATGAGAAGAAGGCCTTGATACATTTGAGACAGGGCAGCAGCAGCAGGAAAACAGAGCAAGTGAGAGAGAACCCCAGCAGTGGCACTTCAGGCTGGAGGCACGGAAGTAGGGTAAGCCAAAGCAAAGGGAGAGAGGACAGACACTAACCCTCAGGGCTGGCCGGCCCCCTGTGCCCTGCCCTGATGGGTCAGCAGATCTAGATGCTGCCCACTATGAGGCCAACACTGCCTGCTTTGAGTTCCCTCATTCTCCCACCCCAGGACCCACAGAAATCTCTCCCCAGAGCATGCAGGTGCCACCCACTATGAAGCGAAGGCCAGGTTGGCAGGCAGGACAAGAACCCAGGCTTGTTTTACCATTCAGTGCAAGAACATGACCCCCCCCCCCCAACCCCCACATCCAGAGCAGGGGCTGGGTCTGGGGCAAGAACTCCCCACCCCTCAGGTGGCACTCACTGTCACAGGCATAGGGCTTATCCCGGTCCTCCAGGATGGAAGCATCCAGCTTCTTCCGGGCACTGCTCACACCCTTACTCTGCCAAGAAAACCAAAAAGATGATGCCCTCACTAACACTAAGTTCTCTTGGCCAGAAGAGCAAGGCAGAAAGCAAGAAATGTCATAAGATTGGCCTCCACAGACCAGCCTACTTCATTATTCCCTCCTCACCTTGGATTTCCCCTTTCCCCGACGCTTTGGAGTATCTTCTTCATAGTCCTCGTCATCAAGGTCGTCTAGGAAGTCATCGGGTTCAAGGATTCGCTGAGTGGAGCAGGAGATTGGAATGAGCAGAAGTCAAGAACCTCCCAAAGCACCCTCATGAGATAGAATTAGCCCCCTGGAACTACCCAGAAGCCTCTCTGAGGCTTAATCCGCAATCATTCTTCACCCTGCAATCCCATCACTGCTTCCCCAAATGCTTTCTTTCTCCTGTGCCTCTTCAAGTTGCTCCCCTAGCCTAGAATGACTGTCCTCCATCTCTCAGGAGCCAAACACTGTTTCCATAAAGCTCTCCTGGCACCCCAGGCAGCCTCGCCCTGTTCTGCCTGCTCTGCTTCCAACATGCATGTCCTACTTTAAATGAGGTTTTCTGCTTACTTGACCTTGGGAAGTTTTAACCGCTTTGCTTCTGCCTCCCTGTCAATGAAATGGGAACCACAGGACCTACCTCATGAGGCTGCACAAGAGGAAGCATATGGGAAATACTTAGCAGTGTACCTGGCTCATCTGTAGCTCTTCTCATCTTTAAACTTAGCATTAACTTCCCAGTTGACAGGTGGGAACCAAGTGTGCTTCACCTATGTCACAGCAGGTATCTAAGTCTCTAATAGTCAGTCTCGCCTTGTGTGAGAGAGAATGAGTGCGTGAGCCTGTGCTGGGAAGGAGTGTGGAAGGCTAGACGGAGCCGGGCTGGGGCCGGCAGAGCCCAGGACTGCAGGGCAGCCTTCGCCTCCATTTCAGCTATTTCTGTTTTTTGTGTTAGGGCTTACACATCAACAGGCATGTATTCTACCATGATCTGCTTCAGTTCTACTAATTGGACCCAAAAATTGGCTCAGAGGTTAAGAGCTCGGAATGCTCTTCCAGAGGTCCTGAGTTCAATTCCCAGCAGCACTTGGTGGCACACGATTAGTGGTTCAATTAGTAGACCCAAAAGAGGCTGATCCTTATTAAAGTCCTTTAGCCATAGATAGGAACAACATACCTTCCGTGCTCGACTGTTGGTAACAGGAAACTCGCCCAGGCTGTCATCATCAACTCGGGGATCTGGGGCACCCCGTTTCTCCAGGGGATCAGTACGCAGCAGAGCCTCTAAACTGCTGCCATCCTGAGAGATAAGGCCCTCTTTCTTCAGAGTCTGGTCCGTGTCTGCAACAAGTCAAGATGAAGCTAACTCAGAAGGTCTAAAGCTGAATCTACACCACGAGGGGCCAAGTCAAACCCAGCCACTTCTGTTCTCCAGGAACCAAGATGTATCTGTTCAGCCGGCACTGGAATAAGCTGCATTACCTGTTTTCACTAACAGTGAGCTCCTTGAAGGACGGAAGCAGAGTATGTGCAAGCTCAACAGAGCCTGGGGAGAGCCGGCAATCAGCAAGCCTCCCGTCATACAGACCATGGCCTTCCTAAGAAGGGAGCCCCTTACTTGGTTTATTTACTCTGGATTATTTTAGTCATGACATATAAGACATAGTCATATATGTCTATATGGCGCATGAACACATGTGGGTACACACGTTGGGAGAAGGACACTGGGGGCTCTGCCTTATTGCCTTGGAGTCTCTCACTGAATTAGATTGGTAGCTAGAAGCGCCAGCTCTGTACTCAGAGTTTTGGGATTACAGGAACATGTTGGCCTTGGCTACACTAAGCTTTGTATAAATGCTAGACTAGAATTTAGGTCCTTGTGTTCACACAAGCACTGGGACTTCTCTCCAACCCATATCATTTTGAGGGAATTTCATAGTTTTTGAGGCTCTCATGTAGCCCAGGCTGGTCTCAGACTCTCTATTAGTAGAGAATGACCCTGAATTTCTAATCCTCCTGCCCCAACCTCCTCAATGATATTGTTGTATAGGAATATACAACCATGTTCAGTTTATGCAAAGCAGGATATTAAACCCAGGGCCCAGTGTATGCTGGGTGACACTCTAGCAACTGAGCTACCCCAGCCTCTACCTGGCTTAATAGACGGGAAAGAAAGCCTGGGATCCTCAGGTGGGTGGGCTCGACGCTTTTTTCGCCAGCGTCGGGCAGGGTAGGAGTACAACTGTCCAGAGGCCAATCCTGTGGAAGGAAGGAAGGGAAGGAAGAACTATTAAGCCCTAATCCAGCCTAAAAACAATGGCAAACATCTTGTAGATGAGAACTTTATTGAGTTCTAGAGCAAGGGTACAGAACAAGTGAGCCTGGGCCGGGTGGGGATACTTCATGGTAAAGAAAAACAGATGTCAGCTGAAGTACACAGCTGTTCTTAGTCCTCGGAAGATCATAGCGCCTCAGAGGCTGAAAACAAAGGCCAGCTGCTACATCCCCCCTGGTTCTCATCTACCAGTGTGAACAGTGGAGGAGCCTTCTACTGCCTAAGGAGCATCTCCTAGGGGACAGCAGATGCTTCCTCGTGCTCCTGAAGTCTGCGACCTTACCTGGGCCCCGGTGCCGCTTTTCCATCCAGATGTAACAATTGCTCTGGGCTACTCCAGTCTGAGAGTCCAAGAAAGGCAGACGCACGCTACGCTCGGCACACAGGCGGGCATTATAATTGTGGCACTGTTCCATGGCATCTTTGTAGTACTGCTCCCCAAGGCTGCAGGAAGGTAAAACAGAGGGATGGGGTCAAATCATCCTTCTTCCCTGTCAACTGCTTCTCTCAAAGGCTCAGGGATCTAAGAGACTCTCTTTCTGTCATCTGCCTCCTATTCTGCCTGAAGGGACATGAAGAACCTTCACTAAGCTATCTCATGAGGAAAGATAAGTTACAGAGCCCCTGAATAATAATCATGGGACACTCAAATTTATCATGTGTATAGTCAGACATAAGCTTTTTAAATATTTGTTTGTTCTGAGACAAGGTCTCTTTCATTCTTCAGCCCAAGTGCTAAACTCATGAAAATCCTCCTGCCAAGTCAAACTTAAATCTTAATCTACATAGAGTGAAGAATGGTCAAGGAAACAGGTGTGGTAGAGAGCTTGCTCAGCCCGAACAGGGCTCTGGATTCAATCTGTCACTACTGGGGGAGGAAGAGACAAGAAAGAAATGAATGGCTCATTCTGTGGTTCCCATATGTCCAGCTCAAGCTGGTTAATGTTACCTGTCTTAGCCTAAGCATCTGAGCTGCAGACATTACTGTAGATATTAACTTCCTGACAAATGGGGAAAACAACAAGATCTAGGACTCGTCACAAGATTTTTAGTGCACTATTAGTAGATTCACCCGTCAAAACGCTATTCAGTTCTAGAAAATGGTACATATGTCTAATATTAAGACTAAGGTAGGTATATTACCCTAACTTCAAAGCCAGTTGAGCCAGATAGCAAAACTCTGCCTCAAAACTCAAACCAGGCTGTATGGTGTCACACACCTGTGATCCTAGCACACAGGAGGTATAGGTGTTAAGTCATCCTCAGCTAGATATGTAGTTCAAGGACAGCCTCAACTACATAAGACTAAAAAACCAACCAACCAAAACAACAACAAAAAACCAATAAAACACAACAGAAATGCCTCAAGAAGCAGAGGCAGGTGGAACTCTGGGTTCGAGGCCTGTCTCATCTGGATAGAGTTCCAGGCCAACCAAACACTACAGAGAGACCCTGTCTTGGGGTTGGGGATTTAGCTCAGTGGTAGAGCGCTTGCCTAGCAAGCGCAAGGCCCTGGGTTCGGTCCCCAGCTCCAAAAAAAAAAAAAAAAAAAAAAAAAAAAGAGACCCTGTCTCAAAAAATAAAAAAAAAAACAAAAACAAAAAAACCAAACCAAACCAAACCAACAAACCCAAAACACCTGTTCTCTGGTTCCCAGAATCCATATATATAGTGGTTCCCAGTTAGAAGGATCTAATTCCCTCTTCTGGTGTCTGTGGGGACCAGTCACACATGTGGCACACATACATACAGGCAAAACACTCATACAAATAAGATAAAATTTAAAAGCTCTTCATGTACAAACAATCCAAAGGTAATTAGGGGAAAAGAAAGGCAGGCACAGTACTGAGAAGTGCCATGGGATAGGACCACTTTTACTAAGCACTACGACTAGTAATAGAAAATCTGTTACACTAAAGCCCACCTCAGGCTCTTCCCAACTGACACCAAGAATGTTCTGGTCTTGGAGGAGGCAATCTGAAATCTGAGGGGCTCTCTAAGTACTTTATGACAAGACAGGAAACTGGAGAGCGAGGGGTTTTGTGGTTCTAAGCATGTTCAACGACCCCCACCTTGTTTTGGTTCAGTAAGTTTGTAAGGACTCATTCTTTTTTTTCTTTTCTTTTTTTCAGAGCTGGGGACCGAACCCAGGGCCTTAGCAAGCGCTCTACCACTGAGCTAAATCCCCAACCCGAAGGACTCATATTTTTAATCAATCAATCAGTCAATCAATCTTTTTGTTGTTCTGGGGCTCATATGCAGAACCTCCAAAGTGCTATATGTATTCTACCACTGAGCTATATCCCAGTCACATATTCAATCTTTTTTTAAAACGATTTATTTGTTTATTATATATAAATACACTGTAGCTATCTTCAGACACACCAGAAGAGAGCTTTACAGATAGTTGTGAACCACATGTGATTGCTGGGATTTGAACTCAGGACCTCTGGAAGAGCAGTCAATGCTCTTAACCACTGAGCCATCTCTCCAGCCCTCAATCTTTTTTTTTTTTTTTAATAGTGGCTCGTGTAGCTCATTCTCACCTCCAACCCCATATGCAGTCAATAGTGACCTTGAATTTCTGATCTTCCTGCCTCTACCTCCCCAAAAGGCATGCACTACCACATCCGGTTTTATGTGGTGCTCGCTAATCAAACCAGGATCTCTTGCATGCTAAGCAAGTATTCCACCAACTGAGCCACGTTCCAACCCCCACCCCCAAAAAACAAACACTGAGGGCAGAAGAGACTTCTTTCCCATAGCATCCCATTACCCATGAAGGTGTCGTCTAGATCACATCAGGATGGATTTGGGAGTAAAAAAGACTGATTTCGGTACAGGCACCACATGGACAGAGTCATGTAATTAACCTGTATGAACCTCCATTCCTCTCCTATAGATTGGGGCAGTTAGATTAGATGATCTCTGGCCTGCCAGGATTATGATGGAGAGAGTAGGGATGAGGAGGCATGAAAAGCAAGAGGGAGAAGGTCTCAGTCTCAGTGGCCAATACCTACAACTAAAGCTGTATGGACAAGCACTAACATAGGATCTGATGGGGACTTTCACTGAGCAGTCACAGGAGACCACTGCATAGCTTAATAAAAACACACACACAGCAACACTACAAGTACAGCCTGAGTTGATTCAGTGAGCAGTAATAACTATAATTAAGGTATGAATGTGTTGGAGTGCACAGCACAGAAGAGAGCAGGCTCACATTTGCTCGCCTTTAGGAGGCAGCCTTGTCCTTACCACACAGGAAAAACCGATAAACAAGGCTGAGTGCAGCAGCTCCTTTGTTTCTGCTGATGGAATTGATGCTGACACTGGAAGTCAAACGGAAGGAAGGACCAGCCCAGTGGGGCTGAAGACTGCAAAGTCAGAGCATAGAGGCTGAAGAAGGCCTGGAAGAAGGACTGGAATGTCCGATCGGCTCCTGCAGGTCAGGTAAGATTTTAGAAGGTGAAGCAAGTGCTCTAGTAGGAGAAATGACCAGATGAAATTATGTACATGTATGTGTGTGCGTGTGTGTGAAGAGAGCAGCAAAGGGGAGAATACATGAAGTCAAGACTCTGTAGCAAAAAATCTCAAGCTTCTGTTATTCTACAGATAGCCTTATATAACTCATATAAAGTTTTAAAAACTAGTTGGCAGTCATGGTTATTTTTTAGACTAGTATTTACTCTATACTCTAAAGACTATGTCAACCATGATAATGTATTTGAGAAAAGCAGAAAATTAAGACAGAAAGTCTTCTCACAAGGCAAAAATCAAAGAAAAAGATGAACTAGTGGTCTTTCCCTCAATGAGTGATGTCAGCTGCCAGAAGACTTAAGCACACTATAATAAAAAAGAAATTATCAGAAAGGCATCTTTCCAGAGTGAGAATGGTGTGAGAACCAAAGTCTTCTCTATAAAGGGAAAGTTCTGAGAGGTACGTGTTAGTGGTGTCTAGTCTTCTGCACCTACAAATGGGAAGAATCAACTCAGTATCTTGCTGACACTAGGAACCATTCAGTGGCTAAAGAGGCAGGAACAGCACTGCTCTATTTAAATGGGCAACCAACACTTAAAATACTACACCAATGAGTTGGCAACTCCATTCTCTGCAAGACCATTTTTCAATATGAAGAGCTCCATTAACATGTAATTCTGAAAATCTAGGCAACACGTTCTAGAAAGTAAGATTTCCAGGGTAAAAGCTGTGGCTCCTCTTTTCACAGGAAACCTGTGGGGTAGGAGTGGGGGCACAGGACAACTCCCCTTCCACCGGGAATAGGGGAGGTCAACAAAGAAAGGCAGAGTAACAAAGACCTAACAGCTGAGTCTAGAAGGAGAACCATAAAAATGTTAAATTAACAGCTTCATTTCTAAATTGAGGGAAATGTCAGCCTAAAGAGGGCTGGGGAAGCCGGAGGGGGCAGATCAGAAGGATAATAGTGTTGGGAGGAGTGGTGGTTGAAAGAGGCAGCAGGATGAAGCCAAAAGCAAGTTAAAAAAAAAAAAAAAAAAAAGCCACAAGAGAAGGCACTTAGCTTAATGGAGGTGGGAAAGCATTCTCGAAGAAAAGGGCTCCAAGCAGCGGGGGAGAAGCAACTTAACCTTAAAAAAAAAGCCTCTTGGGACTATGGGGGCTCAGCCCACGACAAAGACAGATGAAGCTGCGAAAAGTCCTCCAGAATAGTTCCTAAACCATTACTTTGCCATCCAGAATCCAAAAGCTTTGACTGGACACCTGAACACTTCCATTTTTCTACTCTTACATCACGCCCAACATGGCCATTAAAGGAAGAGAAGGCCATTCTTAAACCCAACGGGCATTTTTAACCCCGTTCCAAAACTCTCGATTCTTCTTCAAGAAGGAAGAAGGAGACTCATCAAAACCCCAAACATCTCTAACTCGGGGGAAGCGGCTAACAGGCCAGTCCCCGTTCCCAGTGTTTCCCAACAACCGTTAACTTCAGCTCTGCTCGAAATCTGACCCACACAATGGCATCTAGGGTACAGAGAACGCCCACCTCGGGGCTCCTGCGGACCAGAAGGCTGTCTGGTTCCGGTCTAGTTGCCCACTCCCCGAAGTTCTTTCCCTTCTGTATCTGCTCTTGGAACAATTCTTCCCAAGAACAGTTTTAGTTTCGTGTACCCTGGATTTCCCGGTTAATGTCACCGGGCTGCTTAAATCTTAGGATCCCAGCAGGTACGGCGGAGCCTGTAGTCCCAGGGAGGGCGGTGGGCGGGGAGGGGACCCCGATCTCCCAGGGCCGCCGGCCTCAGCTCGACGGGACTGAGGGGCCAGGGACCGTGAGCCTCTCGTTCGCAGTCCGCAGCTCCGCTCGGGGCTCTGCCCGCGAGAAGGACGCTCGTCGGGGGCTCTAGTGTGCCCCCCTCCCGGTCTCCACAAGTTTCCAAAAGAAGCCCAGCGCCTTCTCCAGAGTCTCCTGTTGCCCTCCCTACCAGCAGTCGCACAGCAAGGACTTCCCGGGCATGTCCTTCTCTCTGTCTTTTCTCTTCCCGCACTTCCCTCTCCACTCCCAGGCCCCACTACAAGATTTCCTGTACAGGAGAGATTTTTAAAAAGAAAAAGAAAAAAGAAGACCACTCACAGCTTCACTACATTCTCCACCACAGCCGCCATCTTCCCAGTTCCTCTCCCTCAGGCCGGGAGGCCCCGAAGCCCGCAACGCGCAGGCGCTAAGCCTTCTCTGGACACACGGTCCTCGATCCTTTGCGCAGGCGCAGCCCGAGGGTGCGCGCACGCACAGGCTCACGAGAGCGAGCGCTAAAAAAAAAAACGACCGGACCTTGAGCCTAGGGGGATCCCGATGCGCAGGCGCGATTGGAAAACTATGCGCCCTCTGCAGCTCATTCTGGAGATCTGTCTCCCCTCCATTTAGTAGAGTCTACATGGCTTGGTTGGAAAGTGAGAAAGTGAAAAGGCCACGCAGATGAGCTAGAAGGAGCAACAGTGTCCTGCCTAGCTGACCGTTAGCCACATGGTTGACTCATAGGGAAGGATTGGAAAGTTCAGGGAGGTACCCAGTCCTTTAGGTACCTCTGTCCGAAACCCCCTTTGCCTATTAACCTGCCTTTTTCCCTACCTCTCGTCGGTGGGCTAAAAGGGAGGTTGAAGCATTTAAGAACCCTAAATAAAGTAGGTTTTGAAAAACCTAAGCTTACACTACATAGAGGCTCAGAACTGTCTGTAACGGGGTTGGGGATTTAGCTCAGGGGTAGAGCGCTTGCCTAGCAAGCAAAAGGCCCTGGGTTCGGTCCCCAGCTCCGAAAAAAAGAAAAAAAAAAAAAAAAAAACTGTCTGTAACTCCAACTCCAGGATCCCACAGTTCTTTTGACCTACTTATGGACACCCTGGCTCAATGGAACCCTATCTTAGGGTTTCTACGCCTGTGGAGAGATACTATGACCAAGGCAACTCGTATAAAGCATAGTATTTAATTGGGGCTGGCTTATAGTTTTAGAGGTTCAGTCCATTATCATCATGGCAGGAAGCATGGGAGCATTCAGGTAGGCATGGCTCTGGAGGAGCTGAGAGTTTGACATCTTCTTCAGAAGACAAACAGGAGAAGACTGGCTTCTAAGTAGCTAGGAGGAAGGTCTCTCCAAGGCTACCCCCACAGTGACACACCTCCCCCAACAAGGCCACTCCCTGGGCCAACCATATTCAAACCACCACAGACCCCCAAAGCTTACACATGGCTACCAACTGTATGCAGGATTAACTGCAGGCCCTGGCAGAGTCTGTAATGTCTCACTTTCCTGCAGCCTCAGTGCTGACGTAGCCTCTCTTCTGACGGGGTGGGGAAGGGTAAAAGAGAGGCACCTTTCTTATGTTCTTACTCATGCAGTCTCACTCGAGACCTGAGCTGAAGCTAGAGGAGCCACAGGTAGAGGACATTATTGCCTTGGGTTCTGGGACAGACACCAGCCATACGTGGAGCTCCTGTGTCAGAGTGATAACCTGAGGCTTTGAACTCATTGACCTCAGGCACCTCCTTACACTGAGGTAGCTAGAAGTAGAAGGACCTTCCCTCCTTAGCTTGTCTAGGCACCAGACCTTCAAATATACCATAATCAGAAGGAAGTCCCAAAGCACACACAAGTGTTTAATGGACAGCTAACAATGTCAAGTGTTCCTACAGTACACTGGCTTTTTTTTTTCTTTTTTTTTTTTTTTTTTTTTTTTTCGAGCTGGGGACCGAACCCAGCTTGCTTTGCACTTGCTAGGCAAGTGCAATACCACTGAGCTACATCCCCAACCCCAGTACACTGACTTTTAAAATTTGTATTTGTTTTTGTTTTTTGAAAGAGGGTCGGGTTTGGGGATTTAGCTCAGTGGTAGAGCACTTGCCTAGCAAGCACAAGGCCCTGGGTTCCGTCCCCAGCTCCGAAAAAAAGAAAAAAAAATAAAAAAGAAAGAAAGAAAAAAGAAAGAGGATCTGTCTACATAGCCCTGGCTGTACCTGAACTCACTATGTAGACCAGGTTAGCTTCAAACTCACAAAGATCCACCTGCTTCTGCCTCTCAAGTACTAGCACTAAAGGCATGGGCATCTGCTGTTTGTTGTTTTAAAGATTTAGTTTGTGTATGTGTGTGTGAATGTGTTCTGTAAGTGTCCTCTGGAGAACAACAAATACTCTTAACCATTGAGACATCTCTCTCAAGTGCGGGGTTTTTTTGTTAAATTTGATTTTATGCGTATGAATGTTTTGTTTGCAGGAATTGTCTGTGAATCACTTATGTGCTTGGTGCTGGGGTGTGGGGTAGTAGGAAGACCAGAAGAGGGCATCATACGGTTGTGAGCTGTCCTTTGGGTTCCGGGAATTGAACCCTCATCCTCTGGAAGAGGAGCCAATTCTCTTAAGCAGTGAGCCATCTCTAGTCCTCTGCAATTTTTTTTTTTTTTTGGTTCTTTTTTTCGGAGCTGGGGACCGAACCCAGGGCCTTGCGCTTCCTAGGCAAGTGCTCTACCACTGAGCTAAATCCCCAGCCCCAGTCCTCTGCAATTTAAAAAAAAAAGTATACGGACCCACGGTTTGCCCAGTTCATGAATGCAGAACCCATAGATACACAGGACAGTGCATCTTTCTTCCTGTCAGAAAACACAAAGGTCTTACCACAAGTACAGAGCTTCTGCCCATTCCTGTGGCCATTCCCTTATCAGCTCATCTCCATCTTTTGTAATTTAGAAACTATGGCATAGCATTAATTGAAGGGCAAACATGTAGCTCAGTTGATAGAGTACCAGCCTAACATGGGAGACGTTCTGAGTTCAATCCACAGCACCACATCAACTGAGCCCAGTCCCTCTGTAAGAACAGAGCATTCTTAGCTAGTGGGCCATCTCTCTCCAGCCCCTGCCAGCCCCTCCCTGCCACACATCTAAATCAATGTCCAATAGCCACCATGGACACTTGGTTTGGATGGTAGTTAGTCTTGGTGGTCAACTTAATGAGATCAGACTTAGTATGGAAACTCTGGAGATATCTGTGAAGGACTTTCTAGATCTAGTTAATGGTGGGGGGACGACCACCCTGACTGTGGGTGGCACCATCCCATGGACTGAAGTCCCAGACTGAATAAAAGAGAAAGTAATTGAAACACCCACAGTCATCACTTTTGGCTTCCTGGCTGTGGACACAAGGTGACTGGCTGCCTCAAGCCTGCTCTCATGTCTCTTCTACATAATGGACTGGACTGTACCCAGGAACCAGGAACCAAGGTAAACCTTCCAGAAGCTGTTTTCATCAGCTATCTGTCACAGTGACAAAGTAACCAGGGCAGATTAGTCTATTTCCTTCCCACTGTGGGTGCAGTATAACCCCTGGAGGGAAGGTCCAACCGCTACAGAATCTTCTAGGGTGGGCTGTTCCCATGTAGCACAGCGTTCATGGAGACTGGCCCACCTTCAGGAGGAAACCAGGGAAAAGGGAACAGGATGCTCAGCCAACAGCAGCAGCACGTTTTATTGCAACCAGAATCCCCTGGTCAGGTAAGGAAGGGACAGAACAGGACACAGACAGGAGATGGCATGCTTTATGGACCAGCGCACACAGACCGGTGGGAAGCATACCCAATGATGCTGACATGGAAGGTAGTTGGAGAGGAGGTGGGCTCCATTTTAGCAGAGTCTTCCCCACAAGGGACCTGAGGGAAAGGGGGCAGTTGACAGTGCGGGTCAAATGACCAAAGAGACTCAGCAGTCTCTAGGGCAACTTCTGCATGGGTCCCCTGTGGATGTTGTTAGATGAAAACAAAGATATACTCTGTCCATTGAGAGTAGGGAAAACAAAGGCTCAAAATGACAGTCACTGGCCAGCACCCATAGGTGTGACCTGAGACCCTGACTCCTAGGTTAGGGCCATTGTCCATAGATGTCTCCAGGCATCACCACAGCCTGGGTGACCTGCCTGGTCAGCCAAGGGTCTTATGTGGGGATCTGCACACGGCCTAGGTCCTGATCCATAATCTGGAGGACGTCATCTAGGATAGAAGGCCCCAGGTCCACATGCAGGGACAGCAGAGAGCTGGCATGGGACAGGAAGGGCTCCTCGGCCTCTGGCTCAGGGCTCATCCCATTGTGGGGCGAGCCAGCCTCTGGAACCCTCCAGACGTCCACATTGCCTGCCTCCTGTGGGGAGGACTTTGGAGAAGGCTGTGGTGATTCAAGGTGCAGGCGCGGAGGCTTAGGTGGAGCCTGGGCTGTGGGCAGAGTGAGGGCCTGAGGTCCACCAATTACTGGAAGGGAGATGGCATTTTTGAGCAAAGGTGACAGCCCACCAGGGAGCTCTCGCCCACACACCGTGGTAGTGCGGGTAAACTGGAAGGGAAGGTCGAAGCTGCCATCCTCCTCAGCCTCTTCCACTGCTGTTCCTGGAAGGAGATGGAACTTGCCCTGAAGGAAGGAGATGTCCCCGAACATGTCATCTCCACCACCACTGCCGATGTGGATAGTGTGACGGAAGTCCCCAAGTGGCGGGCTGATCATGTCTGAGGAGAGCAGGTCCCGAAGCTTCTCTTTCTTGCCTTTGCGGCTGCCACGTTTCAAATAGATGGGGACCTTGGTGGACATGGTGACTTCAGCACACAGTCCTGGCTGCTCAGTCCTCAGTGCCTCTCAACACCGTCTGCCTACAACAGGCTCCAGAGGCCAATGTCCACTGTTGCCAAAAACAAAACAAAAACCGGAGGGTGAGATGTGATCAAGTTGGCCCAAGATATCAGAACAAGCTAAAGGCCAACAAAAACAGGGTCGTGAACGCACCCCACTCTCTTCCCAGGTGGATGAAATTCCTGTTGGAGAACCGGAGGCAGAAAGGTGAGATCTTCTCAGCAGCGATGTGTTTTGCTCTTGTTCCAAGATTCTCTCCTTAGTCCAGAGTTGAGAAGCTGAAATAAAGGAACACATACGTGAGGAACAGGAAGATGACAGACAAAGCAACTGTTAAGTTGAAGTGAGGTGTATACCAATAACCCCAACACTCAGAAGGCATAGACAGGAGGATCAGGAGTTCAAGGCCGGCCTAGGCTACATAAGACCCTGCCTCAAAACAATACACAACAAGAAGCGTAGGGGGTGTAGCTCAGTCACAGTGATTGCCTCATGTGCAGGAGCCCAAGCTTAGCCCTGGTCCTATATTCATGCATGCCTGGTGTTCTTCGAACTTGCAAGGTAGAGGCAAAGAGCTCATCCCTGACTACATACCAACTTCTGGCTGTGACGCTGCAGGTATACAGGGATCCGTCTGAAGGGATGGAGAAAACTAAATGAGTGGAAAGGGGCAGGTGAGATGGCTCAGTGGGGAAAACACTTGCTGGTAGAGAAAGCCTGGAGACCTGAGTTCCGGGAGTTGTTCTCGGACCTCCTCATGGAGGCTATGACGTGTGCCTACACTCTCAAACACAATATAATAATAAAATTAACTTTTAAAAAAGCCAACTCTCCTGTGGGGCTTGGTGGATTACACCTTTAATCCTAGCACAAGGAAAGCAGAGGCAGGTAGACCTCTAACTCTGAGGCCAGCCAGGTCTATGTAGTTCAACTCTATTTTGAAAAAGAAAAAAAAAAGTCGGGTGGTGTAAACTTCTAATCCCAGCAATCAGGAGGCAGAGCCAGGCTGATCTCTGTGAGTTCAAGGCCAGCCTGGTCTAAACAGAATTCCAGGACATTCAGGACTACACAAAGAAGCACTGTCTCAGGAAGAAAAAAAGAGGCATCTCTGATAACTTTTTTCATTTCTACTCTCCCTGTATCAGTGCTCTCTTTAGGGGACACCTAATAAAAAGTACGTGTCTTTACAGGCCCATGGTGTCTTACAGAATGATGCCAGGCCCCTCAATCCTGTTTTGTTTTGTTTTGTTTTTAAACAGCCTTTCACTCTGTAGCCCTGGTTGACTTAGCACTCGCCGGTGATCTGGAACACAATGAGATCCACCTGCCTTTGCCTCTCAAATGCTGCAATTAAAATGTTAGCCCTCCCCAAGACTCTCTTGAGGGGAAACTGAGGCCCAGAGTCTGAACGGTAGATCCTACAGACTCCTTTCCCTGGTTCCTGGCTCTGCTCATTGCTCCTGCCCAGGTATTCACTTGCATCCGGGACCTCCACCAGGTATGTTCTGCCACACAGGAAGTGCCTCATTGTATGGGAGTCTCATCATTGCTCTTAATCCCCTACTCAACTGAGGGTGGAGCGTTTGGAAACTGCCTCTCCTACCTGGGCCTGGTCCAGAGCTGGGAACAGGTCCATCCTAGTGAATGGTCAGTACCTCACACTGGATCCATCACTTCCTAGTTGGAGGTTTCCCTTTTCTCCTCCGTGAGGTCAGGTCCTTAGCAGCGAGGCTGGGTCTAATGGAATCTGTTTGAACCCCCTTCCAGTCCCAGCACTGAGAGAGATGAAGTAGGGTGTACAAATATTTTGTGAGTGGTTGGCATTCTGCTGAGATTTTGCAAACACGTTATCACAACCCTCCTATGATCCCCCACCCGAACATTAAAACTCTCTGGGCTGCCATGCAGCCCCAGGCAGAGCCATGCCTACGGAGGAACGGAGGAGCAGAGCGAGGCAAGTGTGAAGCATCAGCTATGTGTTGGGTTCCCACAGGAAAATTCGGAAACGTGGTCAAAAGGAGGCTATTAACTTTTGCTTTTAGATTCACGTGTATGAGTGGCTGCCTGCAAGGTTGTGAGTGTACCACATGCACAGCTGGTGCCCACAGGTCAGAAGAGGGCATCGCATGTCCTGGAACTGGAGTTACAGAGGGTTGTGAACTACCATGTGGGTTCAGGGAACCCAACCTCTGCAAAAGCAACAAGTGTTTTTAACCACTGAGCCATCTCTCCAGCCCTGAGAGGGCACCATGTATTAAGAGTATTGACTACCAGTGTACCTGCTGTCCACCTCCATATATGCCAGCCTGGATACGGTCCTGTCTTTTGTTTGTTTTGTTGAGACAGAGTTCCTTTGTGTAGCTCTGGCTGTCCTTGAACTCACTCTGAAGACCAGGCTGGCCTTGAACTCGGAGATCCTCCTGCCTCTGACTCCTTTTCATTTTTTTAACCTTTATTTTTATTTCATGGGTGTTCTGCCTACATGTGCGTCTGTACACTCTGCGTGTTGGATATCCTGGGACTGGAGTTATAGACAGGTGTGAGCTGCCATATGGGTGCTGAAAATTGAACCCAGATCCTCTGGCAGAGCAACTAATCCTCTTAACCCTTGAGCCATCTCTCCAGCCCCATAGGATCCTGTCTTATGAGAAATGAGAAAGAACAGGAAGGTCGCCACACGGGTTGAGAGAGAGGTGTGTGGTCACTGCGTTGGAAGGAAGGTTGTCCCCGGTAGCTGAGTGATCTGCTACACTTTGCCCCACTGCTATAATAAAGTAATGTATATAATACACATGTGTGTGAGGGGCTGTAATGGTATCATTTCAGACTGACTTTCCCTCTCTTGTTTAGACCTTTTTGGGGGACTGAGACTCACTAGGTAGTTTTGACTAGCCTAGAACTCAGAGATTTATCTGTATCTGCCTCCTGGATGTTGGGATTAAAGGTGAGCATCACCACACCCAGATTAATAATAATAATAAGGCAGGGGGTGCACTGAATAATGATATGGCTTGGTGGTTAAGAGCATTTACTGGGGCTGGAGAAATGGCTCAGTGGTTAAGAGCACTGACTGCTCTTCCAGAGGTCCTGAGTTCAACTCCCAGCAACCACATGGTGGCTCACAACCATCTGTAATGGGATCTGATGCCCTCTTCTGGTGTGTCTGAAGACAGCGACAGTGTACTCATATCTCATGTCCATCAAAAAAAAAAACAAAAACAAAAACAAAAAAAAACCATTTACTGCTACTCCAGGGGACTTGGGTTCAGTTCCCAGACCCCACATGGCAACTGCAGATTCCATGAGATCTGATGCCACAGGTGTCCAGACTTATACACACTTACACGCATAAATAAAATTAGAAATCTTGTTTATTTATTTAGGGGTTTTGTTGTGTTTTAAGACAGGGTTTCTCTCTGTAGCCCTGGCTGTCCTAGAACTCTGTAGACCAGACTGGCCTCAGACTCAGAGATCTGCCTGCCTCTGCCTCCTGAGTGCTGGGGTCAAAGGCGTGCACAGCCGCCAATGCTACTACCAGGCTTGAGAAATCTTTTTAAAAAACAATGTGTGATGCCTTGCAAGTGTGAGTGTCATCCTTGCACAGGGGTCACACTGAGCACCTCTGTATTGTCTAATTTAGTGTATATGCTGTTACAGTGTTCAGAGTTTTATATAAATGCAATTTTCTTTTTTGAGATGCTGTCTAAAAACACAAAACAAAATAAATACAAATAAAAAAAGAAGAAAGAAAGAAAGAAAGAAAGGAAGAGCTACACCCCAGCCATCGGGTTTCTTAATGTTTATGTAGTCAGGAAAAAAAACCAAAGCTATTTTTAAGGTGGAAAAAAATGCACTGTGAACGTGTGTCGTGCTGATTTAACAAAGAAGGAAGTGGAGCGGTACCCTCCAGTTCCTTGGGAGGGGTTGGCATGTGGAGGGCTTGACTGGTCCCCTCAAGCTCATTTAAGTCTACATGCAGAATCCTGTACAAAAGGCAAAGAAACTTGTCCAAGCTCACATAGCAGCTAGGGGCAGGGCCAGGATTGAAGCCAGAGGAGCCCATCCTCCTCCACACCTGAGCAAAAGAGGCATTTACCATTTCTTCTGCCTAGGCTAAGGGCGAGCAGGAAGAAGGTGGCAGTATGCAGGGCAGGGCAGAGTCCTAACTGTCTTCATCCCTGAACAAGACCTTGCTCAGGAAACTCTGCCCCAAGGCCAGACGTCCCAGGCCAGTCATGAGCCATAGAAGCTGACACCTCCAACCCCAGAGCACCTGCAGCCAGCAGGAAACAAAGGAATGACTTTCTAGTGGCAGATTCCACCTAAGTCTAGGGAAGACACACCCTAAGTCTTAGGATCTTGCGGCCACCACACCAAACTAGAGGCTGACAATATCCTAGTCTGTTCAGTTTGCCGGTGTGAGGCACTGGGTGACTCTCCCTTCCTTTCCACTGAGGGAGAGTTGGGATGACTGGTGAGACTTGAGAACCTGGGCCAGGTCCTTCCCTACCCTCACTCCATCACACTAGATCGACAAGACAGCTTGGGTTTTTCCACAGCAAACTGGGTGTCCCTGACAGCTGTCCCACTCTGAGCCAGATGTTCCCGCCCAAATCCAGATGTGAGGAGAACAGAGGCTAAAGGGAAGGGTGGGGCCAATATCAACCACCCAGGAGAAAGCTGGGAATAACAACCAGCAAAATAGAAGATCTGGCCACCTCGGGACCCGGGACTCCAGCCTGCCATGGAGTTCTTACATGTTAACTCTATAAGGCACGTCGTGGTGGGTGCCACTACTGCCGTGGATAGCTGCTGGAGGGGAACCGCAGAGATATTAAGGAACTTTACCAAGGTCATCAAACTAGCAAGGGAAAACTCTGGTGCCAAGGCCAGTCCATGTGGTTCCAAGGCAAGGGACCATACCCATGGTGATAGGAATGGGGGACAGGAGAGAAGCGATCATGTCTCCAGGCTTCGTCCATATAGTCAGATCTCCTGGCTGCCACTTCCCCAGCTTGCAATTGTGCTGTGCTAAAAGGAGCTCCGATTAGGGCAAGGCTGCCAGGAGGAGCTTCCTCCACCACTGGAAGGCAGAGATGAAAGCATTCCAGTTGTATGGGTTACCCTGGACAAGCCCCGCCTCCCTCAGAGAAAATGACTTCCTAGGGGCAGCTCACCTCTGCTCATGGAGAATGTTTAGCCCCTGCTTACTCTGGATGTTCATGAAAATCCCCCTCTCTACATAGACACTTCAAAATTAATGGGCTCCCACACACTTTTTTTAAAAAAATACAGGATCTTACAGTGTAGACCCGGCTGTCCTAAAACTCACACCTTCTTCCACCAACCAAGTATTGGGATTAAAAGTGTACCACCCAGCCAGGCATGGTGATGAGTGCTTTTGGGAGACAGAGGCAGGCAGATCTCTATGAGTTTAAGGCCAGCTTGGTTTGCATTGTGAGTACCAGGACAGTGAGACCCTGTCAAACATTCAAGTTTCAGGGGTTGGGGATTTAGCTCAGTGGTAGAGCGCTTGCCTAGCAAGCGCAAGGCCCTGGGTTCGGTCCCCAGCTCTGAAAAAAAAAGAAAAGGAAAAAAAAATTAAAAAAATTCAAGTTTCAAAAACAAAAACAAACAAACAAACAAAAAAAAAACAAAACAAAAAGAAAGTGTGCCACCATGCCCAGCTCTAGGTGTGACGTTTGCCTCTTCTCTAAAGGTTTACTGAAAAGTTTTATGGTTTCGTTTTTTCTTTAAAAAAAAAAAAGATTTATTTATTCATTATATACACATACACTATAGCTATCTTCAGACACACCAGAAGAGGGCACCGAATCCCATTATAGATGGTTGTGAGCCACCATGTGGTTGCTGGGATTTGAAGTCAGGACCTCTGGAAGAGCAGTCAGTGCTCTTATTCGCTGAGCCATCTCTCCAGCGCCCCCCCCCCCTTTTAAAAAAAGATTTATTAGGTTTTGGTTTTTCAAGACAGGGTTTCTCTGTGTAGCTCTGGCTGTCCTGGAATCCTGGAACTCACTTTGTAGTGTAGACCAGACCAGTTAAACTTAGAGATCTGGGGGTTGGGAATTTAGCTCAGTGGTAGAGCACTTGCCTAGCAAGCGCAAGGCCCTGGGTTCGGTCCCCAGCTCCGAAAAAAAAAAAAAGAAAAAAAAAAAAAACCTTAGAGATCTGTCTACTTCTAGAAACAAACAAAAAAAAAAAAGAAAGAAAAGAAGAAACAAAGTTTTTATTATTGTGTGAGTGTATCATGATATGTGTGTGAGTGCACACACACTCGCAAGTGTGTATGTAATACGGAATGTGTGTAGAAGTCAGAAGAAGACTTTGTGGAGTTCACCTTTGATGGGAACTCATCTCCAAGCTTGCTCAGCAAGAGGCTTCCGCTGAGACATCTTGCCAGCCCAAGAGGAATGGTTTGAAATCTAGTTCCACCTGGAACTCTGTGACCTTAGGTAATGAACCTTTCCTCTTTGGGACTGGACTCACCTCTATCTTTAAAATAAGCTGACCCATTGCTATACTGGAAACAAGAGGCCTCTGCACAACAGATGAATCTATAGTCACTGTCAAAGGACATTCAGGAAATATCTGCAGGGCTTTCCTCAAGTAGTGGCTTCAACAAGAATAAAAACCAAACCCTTCCCAGGCGTGGGTCTCCTCTCGCCAGCCCTGACAGAGCCAGCTCAGAATCTGGCTCTCCTGTAGCGGTCTCTCTGTAGTACAAAGTCGCTAGGTGGCGCGCGCGCCCCTGCTATAAAGCGGCGTTCTAGGGTCCCAAGGAGCATACACGGTTCCAGGCAGACGCCCACCGAGGAACTGCGTGCTCCAGTACCCGAGGTGGATCGCCCATAGGGCCTTTTTCTCTGGGTTGCATATCGGACCACAGTGAGGGTAGAATTGCAATTATCGAGGACCTTGCCCCCAAGATTCCCGATATCTGGGAGGGGCCTTGCCTGAGCTTCTCCGCCTGGGCTAAGTCTCAATGTCTGCTTGGCGCACGGCCAGACTTCGGACGTGCAGGCCCCCGCCCTCCCGGGAGTCCGGCTGCTCAGCCCTGGCTGGTGTTCCCGCGCCGACCCCTCCAGGTCCCCAGTCAAGCGCTGCCCAGAGCGGCCCAGATCCATTTCAGTAATACTGCAGCTAAAGATAGGAGGACACCTCACCATCCGCTAAAAATATGGCCTTCAGCCCAGGCCGGGACACCGGCGGAAGAGAGGATGTTCCCCGGTCCCGGGTCTCCGACTGGCAAAGACAAGCAGCTAGGAGCTGCGAGACTGACAGCGCAGCGCCTTGAGCTCTGCCGGAGGTCATGGGTAGGGGGCGGGAACCCAGACTCCAGGTAATGGACCTGATCTCGGCCAGAACAGAGTACCTCCTGACTAGCACTCTCTAGGGAGCTACAGGAGGCCCGCAAAACCCCAGTCCGAACTCACCTTGAGGAGCGCGGGCAAAGCAGCAGAGCTGTGCGGCTAGGATAGAGGACCACGGAGGGCCTGGGAACTTACAGTGCAGACCTTGGGCCTAAGCCACGCCCCCAGTACCAGGAGCCAATCCCGGGCCGCCCCTCTCGAATCCCCCACCCACACATCCCCGCCCACCGCGGCACCGCCCAGGTTCTCGCCTTTCTGCAGAGGCTCAGAGCCGGATTCCAAGAGTCCAGAGCCTCAGCCTCAGACCGCTGAGAGCGATCACCGAGGGGTAACAAGGGTGGATACACACGAGGACCCCAGCTGTTCGTGTTGGAATAAAAACTTTAGGCTAGAAGCATTGGGCCAACAAAGGCCGGAAGAAAGAATTCTTGAGAAATCTCTGAGCATCCTTGGATGGGTTTCCTTGACGGAAGGACTGGAACCCGGGAGGTGCCTGCACTGTGACTCTACAAGAATGAATTGGACTTTGCAGGGGCCTTACAAACTTAGGAGCGTTTTGAAGAGTTTACCCTAACCTAGGAGAGAGAGTGATGAAGGGTGTGAGAAAGATTCCGGGTCCGGAGGCGCAGAGAAAAACAGAGACTCAGCCTGAGCTTGCCTGAGTTTGCTGTCCCGCTAGGTGGTTTCTGAGGTGGGCGGTTTAGGACAGGATCAGAAACAGTTATTGAAGGGCAGGTCCGAGATAAACCGAAGGAAACTTCTCATTGCTCCGTTTTGTGAGTAAATTAGTTGAGTGTTTGTGATTAGGGAAGCTGAAGGGTCAGGACTGAAGAAATTCGAGGTTCCAGGCACAGGCTGGTACCCTTCCAGGTGGATAAGTGCTAAGAGGAGTGAGGCAAAAGAAGAGGCGCACAATTCTGGGAGGAGAGACATCAGGACGCTTGGCTTCCAGAGAGCAGATGTGAAAGGGTATATGTATAGGAGGGAGGGAAGCTAGGGTTGGGGAGTATGTCAGGCAAGCCAGAAAGGCGGGGAGAATGGGAAGGACTGAGTCATTCTTCCCTAAGATGACCATCTTCTGGGCCAGGGAGTACAGCTCAGAGGAGCTCAGTGAGTTCCCCTGTATGTCAGTTCTTCTGTTTAATCCCCAGTCCTACATGTACGGACACCACACACACACACACACACACACACACACACACACACACACACACACACACACGCATACATTCACATACTCTTACACTTACACACATGCACCACTAGATCAAGAGCTCCATGTTTTAACCTCTGGGACCATTTTGTCACGTGGGAAAAGGGAATTTCAATTACTAGGAATTATGATTGATTTGAACTCCTGGGCTCAAGCAGTCTAGCTTCCTCCACCTCCCCAAGAGCTGGGACCATCGATGTGAGCCACGTGTCCCGCTCAGATGACTTAACACAGAGATTGTCCTAGGTTAGGCATGTGATGGCCCATATCTGTAATCCCAGCACTCGGAGGGTGGAGGCGGGGGATGAGGATTTCAAAATTATTCTCCTCAGCTGTATAGTAAATTCAAGCCCTAAAGTAAAAGAAGACCATTCTGAGTGAAGACTCATCAGGTCAGGGTGCTTGCGGCCAAGCCGCACGACCTCCGTTTCATTTCTGGGGCCTACATGGTGGAGGGGGGAAGGAACCAATGTTTAAATGTTTTTCTCTGATCTCCGTGTGCTCCACGACACACACACACACGCCCCCCACCTCCACAAAGGTCAGTGTCATTTGTTTCTTGAGGCAGGTCTCTCTGGATAGCCTTGGCTGACCTGGAACTCACTATGTAGCCTTGCCTGGCCTTGAACTCACAAAGATTAACCTGCCTCTGCTTTCAGTGTAATTTTTTTTTAAAGAAAGAAAAGGAATAAAGAACGGGCCAAAATTAATTACAAAGGCCCTTACAAATAAAGCAGCAAGAGAATGAGAGAAGCAGCAGAAGCCACCTGACAGGGAGCTGGTGACCCTGTGCTAGAGAGCTGGGGAGGCTGGGGAGGCTGGGAGGCAGAGGCACTGCCAGCCCGGTGTACAGTGTGAGTTCTAGGCCAGGCAGGGCTACAACATAGTGAGACCCAGTGTCAAAAGAGAAAAAGGGGAGAGGGGCACAGTGAAAAGGTTCAGCTCATCCTCTGAGTGCCAGGATTACAGACAGACATCATCACATGCTGTTTATTCAGTGCTCAGGACAGAACCCAGGGCTTTGTGCTTGCTCCATAAGCGCTTGGTAAACCAAACACCTTATCCCCAAGCCTGATGGCCTGGGTTTGAGCTGCAGAACCCACATGGTGGGAGAGAGAACCAATTCCCACAGGCTTTCTGCCAACCTGTACACACATCAATAAACACGTCATTTTTGTAAAACGAAGGGAAGGGCAAGTCAGGAAGATACCAGAGTGCTATTCTTAGAGATGAAAGAAGGGCTTGGGGGCCGAGGACCTCTGGACCTTCCAACGGCAGGAGAAGACAGAGACAGACAGGTTCTGCCCTGGGGCTTCCAGAGTGAACAGCCTTGCTAACACCTTCCCCTTAGCCTCACTGACCTTCTGACCTACATGACATGCTAATGAATTTCTGTGGCTCCATTGTTATTGTTTTAAGTTCTGTTCATATGCCTGCCTCTGTGGGGATGTGTGCAGGTAGCCTCTGAGGGTACCTGAAGAAGACCTTACTACAGGTGTTTGGGAACTGCTTGACATTGGGCTCTGGGAGCCAGGCTCAGCTGCTTGGCATGAGCAGCACTTTAAGCACTGAGCCATCTCTCCAGCCCCGTTGTACTGTGTTAAGCCACCAAGCTTGTGTTAATTTGTTCCAGAATCTGTGGAAAATGAAATAAAGGAAGCTGAGAATTTAATCTTTTCCTGCCCGTCCCCGTCCCCCTCCCCCTCCCGCTTTTTTTGTTTGTTTGTTTTTTGGATTTTTTTTTGTTCTTTTTTTTTTTCGGAGCTGGGGACCGAACCCAGGGCCTTGCGCTTTCCTAGGCAAGCGCTCTACCACTGAGCTAAATCCCCAACCCCCCCTCCCGCTTTTTTTTTTTTTTAATTTTTTTTTTTTTTTTGAGACAGTGTCTTACTACGTACGTAGTCCTGACTGACGTGGAACTCTGTGTGCCAGCATGGCTGGCAGTGTTTAATCTTCAGCTGACAGTACTTCATGTTCAGTTCCACAGAATGTATCAGTGCTAGTCTGATGGCTTAGAGAAAAGCCAAGGACAGTCCAGGATAGAGTCCTGGGCCACACTGTGGTATGGGTGAAAGTTAAACTTTGAATATGCCCCTGAAAGAGATATGTTGGGAATTTACTCCCCATGGCAACCATGTTGGGAGGTGGGGCCTGCTGGGGGCTGTTTCAGTCAGAGGGCTCTAAGCCCACAAAAAGTTTAGTTCCAGCCTTGGAAGGGTTGGAGGGTGCGAGCCCACTTTCTCTCTCTCCCTCTCCCCCACCTACCCAGTCTCCCTTCTGACTTCTGCCAGGGGATGAAGCCATATGAGGACCCTCACCAGATGCCAGCTGTTAGCCAGATGTTCTCAAGACAGTCCAGCCTCCAGGACCAGAGCTGACAACAAGACAGGAAGTTACAGGCGTGGAAGGCTGGGGGGTCTTAAGCTCCTCTCCAAGGACGAGGGCTGTACTGGCAACAAGCACCTCAAGGCTCTTTGCTCAGGGTAGCCAGCTTCTGTAGGGGTGGATGGTGGGTTGCAGAGGGTAAGTAGGGAGCTACAAAGCACTCTGGGAATTGTTTTCGGTCACCTTGGATGAGAAAAGCTTTTGCTCAGAGCTGTTCACACTGCTTGGATGGCTGCTTGGCTCTTGCTGTTATCCTGAGCAAGGCAATGACCTGGTCTGTGCCCAGAACGGCCTGGCCCTGGGTTCCGACCTAGTCCTGTGCACGGGTTTGAGGAGGACACTTAGCTTTTCCTCCGCTTATGAACAGGCTAGAAACAGAGAGTCCTTGAAGAGAGTCCCAGCGGGCTGGGCTGTGCATGCATGGGATTGTGCGGACATACCTGGCATTGTCATTTGGTGTCTCACAGCTAATCATTTATAGAATGGAATTTTTAGTTGGGGCACTCTGGTATGTGCCTTTAGTCCTAGCACTGAAAAGGCTGAGACAGGAGGATTGCCATAATTTCTAGACCAACTTGGGCTACCTATTGAGTTCCAGGCTAGTCTACAGAATGATACCCTGTGTCTCAAAAAAAAAAAAATAGATTTTCAGTTACTAAATTAGTTTTTTACACAACCCCTCCGCATCCACCCCAGGCTACGTGGTGTAAAGATCTAGGTGTGTGTAGGGTGGAGCTGGACTAGCTTAACTCTTTGGGGACAGCTCCTAGCCTAGACCCCGTGTTCAGGTCGGACATCCCAGTTGGGATATGATGTGCTCATTGGGGAAGTTCTGGGGGGCACTGCTGTGACTGAGGAGTAGGACCCAGAAGGTACAGAGAAAGACAGTGGAATCCATGATGGCTTGGCTAGAAGAGGGAATCTGGCTTCACTCTCAGCCCCCAGCCTCCCTGCCCCAGGACGGACGGGCCCACTAGATCCAGCCCTACAGCTTCCTCCCCACGGAGATGACCACACAGACTGACTCAGTCCTTCCTTCCCGTCCCTGCCACTTCTTCCTGGAAATTGCCCTCATCCTAGACCCTGACCTCTGCGGGCCCTAGAGGATACAGTCAGAAGCCCTCCCCCAAGGGTAGACAGAAGCGAAGTCCGTCAGTCCTCTCAGCTGGGCTGGAGCCAGCTCTCCACGTCTTGGAAATACAGGGTCCCGAGAAGTAGATAAGACGCCAGAGACGTCAGGGGCAGTCATCTTGGGGGCATCCAGGGAAGACACTGTTCTCAAGACGTGTGTGAGCGCCTTTTCTGGGTCACGGGGTGTCTGGGAATGGTGAAGTAGCTGTGTGCACCCCTGGGGAGCCTCTGATGTCCCAGCCCAGCTTGGCTTGCAGTGCCTGTGGCCTGAGCCCACCCCAGGTCTGGGCTGGATTTTTTTCTTTGATTGTTTTGTGTTTCCTTCCTCCCCGGGACTCCTGCCAAGCCCTGCCCTCCCCTCCTCCCTTTGCGTTCCCTTTCAGAGAACTTGACATCCAAGGCTGGGGTTCCAGATGAGCAGTCACACATGGAGTCACCCTAGATGGTGGCCTCTGCCCTGGAGCCTTCCTTGGGAATTGGGTGGTAGGGCCTTCCTGGGGGACTTTCCTTTAGGTTTTGGGTTTTGGCCTCTAGTGCAGTATCATGGGGTTTTCCAGAGTGGTGACAGTCCTGTCCTAGTAGGGACAAGCCCAAGCACTTCCTCCTAGAAGCCTTTGGGAGTGTCTTGGCCCCATGGCTGCCACCGGTAATAAATGAAAGTGTCATTAGGGGCTGCCTTCATGATCTCCGGTATAGACTTCCTAGGTGACTCGTCATTATTAGGATGTCATTCTGATCACAGTTTCACCCTCAGCCCTCCCACCTCTCTCTGGCTGGTGGTGTTGCAGGTGCATGCCGACAGAGATCCTAAAAGGCCTTTTTGTGAGGCAGGGTTTCTCTACATAGCTCTGGCTGCCCTGCAATGTACTGTGCAGACCGAGCTGGCTTCTAACTCACAGAGACCTGCCTGCCTCTGTCTTTTGAGTCCTGAGCCAAAAAGCCATTTTTGCATGTGACCTTTAGCTCAGGACCTGCTAGTCTAGAGAAGACACAGTGGCCAAGCTAGACCCAACATCTGAATAGCTGATGTAAACATCAGTTCTAAATCAGTTTGGATGTGACATCATGTAGTCCCCAGGTGATTCAGCATCAAGCTCTGAATCACCGCCAGGAAGACTTAGTCAGTGGCTGGGTATCAAAAGAACAAAAGAAGGGGCCTGCAATATGGTTTAGTGAGTACAGGTGCTTGCTGCAAAGCCCAGCAACCTCAGTTCAATACCTAGGACACACCATAGAGGGTGGTGGAAGGAAAGAATCAACTTTCAAAAGTTATCCTCTGACCTCCACATGTGCACCATGAAAACACACACACACACACACACACACACACACACACACACACACACACACACACACACACTACAAAACAGAACTGCAGAGATGGATTTGCTGCCAGGAATAGAAAAACAAAAAGGAGGGTTAACAGGGCTCCAAGGAAAGGGGACACGTGAGTACTGAGTGGGTATTAATGGGTGAGCTGGAGTTTGCAGAGAGCAGAGGAAGCCTAGAGAGACTAAGATCAAGAGGACTTGGCACATACAGGGTGTGACCATAGATGAGACAACATTCAATAGAGCAAGATGCAGTCAGCTTGACACAACTCAGAATGACCCGAGAAGAGGAAGCATCAAATCCGATCAGACTGGCTGTGACCATGTCATCCGGAGACTGTTGAGACTGTTGACTGGGCGGCACCATCCCTCAGCAGGAGGGTCTGGGCTGTAGCGAAAGCTAGCTGGCTATCGTCCCAACTTCCTGGGTTCCAGTGTGAGTGAGCCCACACCCCAACTTCTAAACGGTGGAGGTTTTTACTTGGCCAGTCTGAGCCAAGTGATAGTTCAGGGGTGGAAATGGGGTAACAGTAAACACGAACTTTGGAAATCCTGGGACTGTGAGGGTTCCAAAGGCCAAGACTAGGGATGCTGGCAGCCAGCTCTGCTGCTGTAAGGGAAGGGCCTGCCTGAGAACAGAGCAGCACGGAAGAGGCAGAGGTACTTCCTGTGTGGCTGCACAGCTGTAATTCCAGAGCTCAGGAGGTGCAGGAGGAAGATCAGGAGTTCAAGGCCAGGCTCAGCCTCCAAGTTGAGTTCAAGGTTAGTCTAGACTACTCAAAACCTGCCTTTCCCTCCCTCCACATAAAGAATGCAGAGCCAGGAAAGTGAATCTGTGAGACTGTGCTCCTGGTCCTAGACATACCCAATGCGTTTTCCCTGTGTGCGCTAACAAATTCCAGGTTTTGCTCGGAGTTTTTGGTATGGTTTCTGTCACTTGTCACTGAGAAGCAAAGGCTCATTGTGTGACTAAGGACCAGAGATGATAGTCATGACAGTTGCTGGATGTGTCGGGAATGACAATAGGTGTCCTACAGGGGTATCCCACAATTAGATCCTTCTCCTTCTTCTCCTTCTTCTCCTTCTTCTCCTCTCCTTCTCCTCCTCCTCCTCCTCCTCCTCCTTCTCCTCCTCCTCCTCCTCCTCCTCCTCCTCCTCTCCCCTCCTCCTCCTTCTCCTCCTCCTCTTCCTCCTCTTCCTCCTCCTCCTCCTCCTCTTCCTCCTCCTCCATCTTCCTCCTCTTCCTCCTCTTCCTCCTCTTTCTCCTCCTCCTCCTCCTCATCCTCTTTTCCCTCTTTCCCCCCTTCCACCTTTTTTTTTTTTTTTTTTTTTCAGAGCTGGGGACCGAACCCAGGGCCTTGCGCTTCCCTAGGCAAGCGCCTACCACTGAGCTAAATCCCCAACCCCCCTTCCACCTTTTTGATCTTTCCAGACAGGGTTTTTGTGTGCAGCCTTGGCTGTCCTAGAACACACCTGGCTGGCCTCAAACTCACAGAAACCCAACTGCCCCTGCCTCCCAAATGCTGGGATTAAAAGGCATGTGCCATCACCACCAGGCATTCTTTTTGTTGTTTAGAGACAGGGTTTCACTATGTAGCTCTGCCTGGTCTCAAACTCACTGGCTAGTCTTACGTCAACTTGACACAAGCCAGAGTTAGACGAAAGGAGGAAACCTCAATTGGAGAAAATGCCTCCATAAGATCCAGCCATAGGGCATTTTCTTAATTAGTGATTGATGGGGAACCCCGTTATAGAGCTACCTCTGGGTGGGGCTGAGCTGATGGTCCTGGGTTCTATAAGAAAGCAGGCTGAACAAGCCATGGGGAGCAAGTTAGTAAGCAGCACCCCTTCATGTCCTCTGCATCAGCTCCTGATTCCAGACTCTTGTTCTGTTTCAGTTCTTGTCCTGACTTCCTTTAATGATATGAAAGTGTAAGTCACATAAACCCTTTCCTCTCCAACTCACTTTTTGGTCATGGTGTTTCATTGCCACTGCAATAGAAACCTTAAGTAACCTTTCTGGTGGCGATGACTTCCCCATGAGAACATGCCTCTTGAAAAGGATCTCCTTCATCCCTCTCCAGGAGAGGAGAAGAGGAAACACAAGAAAAGGTGCCAGGTGCTGAGCGCTAATTCCTACTTTATAGACATGAAATACCCAGAATGCCATAAAATCACCACGGTCGGGTTGGGGATTTAGCTCAGTGGTAGAGCGCTTGCCTAGGAAGCGCAAGGCCCTGGGTTCGGTCCCCAGCTCCGAAAAAAAGACCCCCCCCCCAAAAAAAAATCACCACGGTCTTTAGCCATGCACAGACGGTAGTCTTGTGTGTTGGAGGCTACGATGCACTCTGTCCACCTACAGCTGGAAAAGCAAGGCTGGTGCTTCTTCAGGAGGAAGCAGCGCTGAGAGCCCCTGATTCAAGATGTGTGGGAACCTTCCCAATAAACACATTTTGGATTAAAAAAGAAAAAAGAAACTCTAAGTAAGGCACCCACCGGGTGGGGATTTAGCTCAGTGGTAGAGCGCTTGCCTAGGAAGTGCAAGGCCCTGGGTTCGGTCCCCAGCTCCGAAAAAAAAAAAAAGAACCAAAAAAAAAAAAAAAAAAAAAAAAAAAAAAAAAAGACACCCACCATATAGACTGGCTTTGAACTTGTGTCTAAGTCTCCTGACCCTGTCTCTTGAAGGCTGGGATTACAGGTTGCGTTCCCATGCCCAACCCAGATTCAGGTTTCTTTTTTCTTTTTTTTTTTCCAACAAGGTATCTTTTGGTATCATGTGGCCCAAAACTCAGTCATATCAAGAGTCGTTTCCCAGTCACCCCTGACCTCTAGGCATCCACTTCTCCCAGAGATGATGGCATGACCAGCTTTTACAGATTCTCCCAGAACTATTAGTAAACATATTTTTTTTTTACACAAATACTAAACATTTAGACAAGTTGAACCCCCAAATCCTGCAGGGACTAATGGAAGCCCCAGGGAAGGCACTGCTGGAGACAGATGATTCTGAAGGGGATGGGGAAAACCATCTCTTGTGGGGCCTCTGCTGTTTTCTGTTGGCAATATATTTTGTAGACTGCTTGCTGTGGTTTGATATGCACCATTCCCTGAGTATGCTCAGGATGAATTTTAATTCCAGCCAGGCACGGTGGTGCAGGAATGTGATCCCAGCACAAGGTACTGAGACTGGTCTCGAACTCTATCCAAACTAAGACAACAGAGAACATGACTGTCCTTGTTCTTGGAGATCGAGTGAATATCATAAGGGACATGCTACGGAGAACTTCAGGAATGAAGTGGCAAGAAAGTTGTGACTATTTTTGTTGTTAAAGGCAAGGATGGGATGTGGCTGGAGAGGTGGCACAGCGGCCGAGAGCTGCTCTTTCACAGTGCGATCCCCAGCATCTGTAGTCAGGTGGTTCGAAACTGCCTGGAACTCTGGCTGCAGTGGGTTCTAACACCTCTGGCTCCTAGGGTACCTAAACTCACATACACATAGCCCCCGCCCCACACACAAGTTAAAAATAAAGATAAATCGTCTTTTAGAAGCCGGTGAGATAGCTCAGCAGGTAAAGGCACTTGACTAGAAACCATGATGACCTCAGTCCCCAGAACCAACATGACGGAAGAAGAGACCCAGCTCTCACAAGTTGGGTCTCTCACCTCCATAAGCTGGCTGTAGCACGCATGCCCCATCCATCCAAACGAACAAACAAACAAACGAACAAATAAATGTAAAAACCGAAAGGTTGGTGATGTAGCTCAGTTGGCAAAATCCTTGGCAAGTATGAGCGAGGCTCTGGGTTCAGCCGCTAGCACTGAATAAACCGGGCATGGTGGCATGCCCATGTAATCCCAGCACTCAGGAGGTGGGAGGACCAGGAATTCAAGGCCAGTCTCAGCCATACATTTAGTTTGAACAGGATATAGGGATAACCCCAAACCCTGTGACCCGTATATATCCCTAGAGGCACCTTCTGTTATCAGAAAAATTCTAGGGGCCTCAGGCACTTGTGGGAACAGCAGGCTTTAGGAGAACACTGCTTGGGGTCAGGCATGACTTTCCTGTCCATCTCTGCTTGTGTGAGGGGTCGCCTGTGGCCCGCCTGGCAAGAGAGTGCTTGGAATACGCTCAGTGCAGTAATGGTCAGAGGTGAGCCTCCTTCCCCAGTCCTGCTCCTGCCAGGTGGACTGATGGCTCCTGCTGCTGACTCCCGTCATGTTCCTGCTCCCGTTGTGTGTGGGGACAGCCCTGGAGGCTCTGGGCATGATCAGGAGTGTGGAGTGGGCAGTGGAGACAGAGTTGGCTGGGCTCTCAGAGAGAAGTGTCCAGGAACCAGGGTCACTGGGGTCATGGGGAGCAGCTGTCCTTAAGACCTCTGAGGGGCCTCTGGGCCAGGGCAGCTGCAGGCCTTCAGCTGTCAGGCTGGCTCTGGGCTCGGAGGAGCCTGGGGCTGGAAGAGGGTGGGGCTGGGAATGTGGAGCTGGCTTTGGTTCAGTCTGGTCTGAGGGCAGTGTACTCTAGGACCCTAGGCGTTTCCAGGGCATTCCCACAGGGAGCAGAACAGTTATGGGTAAGTGAGAGGTGGCCAGTTGGCGGGACCCAGCTGATTGAGCCCATCTTGGACGTCTTTGGAGGTTTCCCAGTCCTTGCTCCAGATCCCCACCATGCTCCTCCAATCCCGACCTTTGCCCTGTGACTCTTAGGTTCAAATGCTGTTCAATGCTTTCTTTATGGGTGAATTTATAATACCCAACCCCTGCCAGCCTCCCAAAGCTGAATTGGACTAATAACCATGTCTCAGCTCCTAGCAGAACAGTGAGTGTTCTTCCCTTTCTCTCCTCTCAAGCACAGGCTGGGCTGGTTCCCAGGACTCAAGTCATCCTCGTGGGCCGGCTGAGTGCATTGATGTCTGACAGATGGGGCTACACAAACTCATGATTCAGAGTCCAGCCCCCTGGCTTCCACCATTCTGGAACCTCAAACTTCTTACAGCTTTATACATTTAAGCAACTCACAGGTCCTTAGAAGGTCCTTTCCAATTTTGAACTCAATGTGTAGCTGAGGCTGGCCTCACCTCTCTTGTTTTTGTTTTGTTTTTCAAGGCAAGGTTTGTGTAGCCTTGGCTCTGCTGGAACTCATTCCGTGGACCAGGTTGGCCTCAAACTCAGAGATCCACCTGCCTCTGCCTCCAGTGCTGGGGTAAAGGGCATGAACCACCATCGCCTGGGGCCCCAGAGTCTTGATCTTCTACCTAGGATTACAGATTAAGCTACCATGCCACTATGTCTGGTTAGTCCAGTGGTTTAGTTTTTGGTTTGTTTTTCAAGACAAGCTTTCTCTGGGTAACAGCCCATCCTGGACTCGTTTATAGACCACCTGCTTCTGAGTGCGAGGGTTAAAGGCATAAACCACCACAACTGGCCCAGTGGTTTAGTTTTAAAACTAAAAAAATTTGGGCTGGAGAGATGGCTCAGTGGTTAAGAGCACTGACTGCTCTTCCAGAGGTCCTGAGTTCAAATCCCAGCAACCACATGGTGGCTCACAACCATCTGTAATGGGATCCGGTGCCCTCTTCTGGTGTGAATGAAGACAGCAATGGTGTACTTACATACATAAAATAAATAAATAAATCTTTAAAAAAAAAAAAAAAAAAAAAAAAGAGCACTGACTGCTCTTCCAGAGGTCCTGAGTTCAATTCCCAGCAACCACATGATGGCTCACAACCATCTGTAATAGGATCCAGTGCCCTCTTCTGGTGTGAATGAAGAGAGTGATAGTGTACTCACATACATAAAATAAATTTTAAATAAAAAAAAAAAACTAAAAAAATTTTTATTTGGGATATGTGACAAACTTCATTTATGTTGTTTTTTTTAAAATGATTTTATTTTTAACTTCATGTACTTTGGTGTTTTGCTTGCGTACGTTATCTGTATGAGGGAGTTGGAACTGGAGTTATAGACAGTATATAACTGTCATGTGGGTGCTGGGAATCAAACCCAGGCACTCTGGAAGAGAAGGCAACCCCCCCACCCCCCCGCCCGAGCTGAGGACCAAACCCAGGGCCTTGCGCTTGCTAGGCAAGCGCTCTACCGCTGAGCTAAATCCCCAATCCCGAAGGCAACCTTCTTAACCACTGAGCCATCTCTCCAGCCATAATTCTGGGGTTTTTAAAATAATGTTTTTTTTTTGTTTTTTTGTTTTTTGGTTCTTTTTTTCGGAGCTGGGGACCGAACCCAGGGCCTTGCGCTTCCTAGGCAAGCGCTCTACCACTGAGCTAAATCCCCAACCCCTTAAAATAATATTTACTTTATGCGTATGTGCTGGAGTGTGTCTATTCATCATGTGCTGTCCCAGCTTGAGAAACAGAGCAAGGAAGGCTTTGTCTCAACAAAACCAAAACCAACCAACCAGCCGAAGGGATGGCTCAGGGGCTAAGAACATTTGCTGCTGAGGGAGAGGGCCTGAGTTTGGTTCCTAGCGCCTACACGGCAGCTCACAATCATCTGTAATTCCAGATCTGATCACTCTGACCTCCGCAGGCTCCTGCATGCCTACACACGATGCACATACATCCCAGGCACACACGTGTCAAATAAATGCTCTTTTAAAACTTCAAAAGTTGAAGTTTGCAACTGGAGCTCTGTGAGTTCAGGACAGCCAGGGCTACACACACAAACCCTGTCTTGAAAACAAAACAAAGAGAGAAAACAACGTAAGACCTCACCATTCCTACTCGAGACCTCTCTGGCAGGTTTAGAAGTTCTGGGCTGGAGGGAGGAGCGGATGTGCATGCACGGAACCATGAGGTGGTTCAGCCAGGCCCAGGGCCAGCAAAGTGAGGACTCAGCTCACAGGAAGTGAGTGGGGCTGAGGAACCTGGGGTCAGGGGAAGGAAACCACACCTGGGGTGACTCCAGAAAGCAGGGCAGATGGCAGGATCTAAGGACCAGTGTCCCTGTCCCGGCATCGGCCCAGCCCCCCTACCCCTGGGTGCCCCTTAGGGCTCCACCTCCCTTGCTTTGCTCCTGGCACTCAACTGAGTTCCCACGAACGGGAACTATGAGGGGCTTTTGTTCCCTCGGCAGCTCTGCCCTCCCAGAGAAGGGGCTTGACTCCTAAAGGGCAGCCATGCCTGAAAGAGGGGAGAGCAGTTGCCTGCCCTCTGTGAGGGACAAAAGTGCCTTGGGTAGGAAGCAGAGTCATCACTTTGTCCTCAGCTCTTGTGTCACGGGCACACTCTGAAGCTGCCACAAATGGAAGTTGTAAGGCAGATGGGGCCCTCGTCAGCCTAGTACTTCATCCAGTTTCAGAATCCTACGTCCAAGAGCAGGCGCCCAGGTGAGCTCCAGCAGCGGATGCTGTAGAAGAGTGTCGGACAGATGAAGTAAGGTCCAGGCAGGCAAGCTGGCAGTCATTTGGCACCAACTTCCTGACAAGAGCAAAAGAAACCTTCTGGTGCCGCACCCTTTTTGTTTGGGTTTTAAATGCCTGCCTGGCTCTCCCAGATCATCTCCAGCCCCATTTAACTTGTACCCAGGCAACAGTCCGGGGCTTCCATTCATGCTTAGTGACAGAGTCCCCTTGACTCACTCGCAGCCCCTCCCACTGCTACATCTCCATTTCTTCCTAAGCCTCCAAATGTCCTGGTAGTTTAATCTTCCCAGACCATTTCTAAGGCAAGGGGGGGACAGGCTGAGAGCTCACGCTCGGCTTGGTTAAAACGCAAAAGCTCATATGTGCCATGCATGCCACTCCTGAGGTTGACAAGTCACCCTGCACTGTGGACCATTAAATGTTTCCTGTGTTTAGAAGCCAGAGAACAAGGGTTATTGGCTCAAGCCAAGGTTGTTTTTACGTCTTTCCTTTAAGGCACTTCTTTTTTTGGAGACAGTCTTTCTTCATAGCTGTCTTAGAACTCACATTGTTGACCAGGCTGGTCTCAAACTGAGAGATCTGCTTGCATCTGTCTCCCTTATGCTGGGATTAAAGAGATACCCCACTGCCTTAGGGTTTCCATTGCTGAAGAAGCACCATGACCAAAAAGCTGTTGGGGAGGAAAGGGTTTATTTGGTTTATATTTCCATATCGATGTTCATCCTTGGAGAAAGGAAGGAGACCGAACAGGAACTCAAGCAGGGCAGGAACCTGAAGGCAGGAGCTGATGCAGAGGCCATGGAGGGGTGCTGCTTAGTGGCTTGCTGCCTATGGCTTGCTCGGCCTGCTTTCTTTCTTTTTTTTTTTTTTTAAAGAATTTATTTATTATATATAAGTACACTGTAGCTGTCTTCAGACACACCAGAAGAGGGCATCAGACCCCATTACAGATGGTTGTGAGCCACCATGTGGTGCTGGGATTTGAACTCAGGACCTCTGGAAGAGCAGTCAGTGCTCTTAACCACTGAGCCATTTCTCCAGCCCGGCCTGCTTTCTTATGGGATCCAGGACCACCAGCCCACGGATGGCACCCACCTAGAATGGGCTGGGTCAATCACTAAGAGAATGCCCTACAGATATGCCTACAGCCATATTTTATGGTGGTGTCTTCTCGTTGAGGTTCTCTCCTTTCAGATAACACTAATTTGTATCAAGTTGACATAAGACCAACCAGTGCCGCCACCATGCCCAGCCTAGCACTTTCACACAAGGTGAAAGAAACAGTTCTCAGGAGGGGCAACCTGTTCCCTGATGCCTCCTCCCATCAGAGGGGAGAAGCACAGGCTGGCTCTGTAAGGTCCCATGTTAGTCAAGGTTGCCCCTCACACTTCCCAGGCCTGGCAGCTGGGTCTTCCCTCCCGGTCCTTGTGAGGCAAGACAGCCTGCTTATATGGGGCAGAAATCTGTGCCAAACTCAATCCTGCAGTCTATCCCCAGAGGCCAGAACATACTGACAGGGGGTGTCCCGGGAACCCTGACCTTACCTGAGAGCTCTGGGCTATGGGCGAGTCAAAGCTACTGCCGAACCCAGCAGACAGCGACCACTGACTACAGCGGAAGGCTTATCAAGGCTGCCTCCTCCAGATGGAGAGGTGGGGCTGAGGCTACAGCAACGTGAGCTGCGGTACATGAGACACAGCACAGGGAGAGCCAGGCAGGCTGCCAGCTGCTCGCTCTGCAGCCCGGTTCCTCCTCAGCAACTGTAGCCTGGGGACTCTGGGAGGATACAGGGTAAGGCTGGAAGAGTTCCAAAGGGCTGGACCAAAGCTCTGCCTTCTCTGGACATAGGTCAAGTAGACAACATTCCTAGGACACTACTCAGGAAAAAAAAAAAAAGATTAAAATCAGTTATACTAAAAAAAAAATTTTATTTCTCCACACGCTGTGTTTGCTTCATACAGAAAATCACAAAGTTTTCCTGCCTTTCTGGGCGGGCTGTCTCCATAGATGGTTCACGTCTGGACACCTATCTTGTGAAGCAGGAGAGAGGCAAGAAGCATGGTCCAGATCAAGGCCCCGCTGCGCGGGGTGAGGAGCAGCGGGGACCGCGATCGGATGGCGCAGCCCTGAAGTCCTGTCCCTGTGGCCAGATCCTCGTCAGGAACCCCGACAGTTTGGTCACCAGGGGGTCGTACCTGGACTCTTGGTGTCTGTGAGGCCAGACAACCCAGGCTGAAGACTCAGATTCTGACCACCTGTGCAGCCACACTCAGCCCCTGCCTCCCCTCACTGTCCGTGGCCTTGGGCTGCCTCCTGAGGTAGAGGCGGCCAAAGGTGCCGCCCACTTGTCCTTTGGTGAGCCGTCCAGGATTCATACAGACACAGCCGAAGATGTCCTGGGAAAGAAAGGCCACCGGGTTTAGAGGCCTTCACTGGGTATTGTCAGAATCTTACACTGCGTTTTAGAAAACAGAAACAAAGGCAACCACGCAGGCAAGTATGTCCACTTGTAAGTGGAGAGTCTCTGGGGCAGAACCAAGAATGCAGTGGCCTCTCGGGAGAAGGAGCTCCCATTCTTGGGGGGCGAAGCTGAACCCAACACGTGCTTGTTTTCCCACATGAAGGAACTATCTAGGAGCTGAAATGGGTGTCACACTCTGTAATCTTTTTTTTTTTTTCTTTTTTTTTTTTTTTCGGAGCTGGGGACCGAACCCAGGGCCTTGCGCTTGCTAGGCAAGCGCTCTACCACTGAGCTAAATCCCAACCCCACACTCTGTAATCTTGGCGCTTGAGGCTGAGGCAGGACAAGTCAGGAGTTCTAGAACATTCCAGGCTGTAGAGACCCTACTTCAAAACACTCCCTCCCTTGAAAAGCAGACAAACCACTGTTTAAGAAGGGACTGGACCCAGCTTGAAAAAACTGGTGTGTTGGACTCCCTGCGAGGGAGTCAATACTGAGGCAGTTGGGCCTGTAGATTAAGAGCTTCTTTAAAGTACGGTTGGCTAAGGCCATGGGAAGGTCAGGCCAGAATTCAGGGGAAGGCAGGCAGGCAGGCAACACATTCCCAGGTCACCTCGATGTGGCCTGTACCCCTTACCCTTTGACACCTAGGCTCTGCTTAGGTGGGCGTGTGCTACTTGCTCATGTTTCCTTCCACCCGCGGACTATCTGCCACCCACGACCTCAGCAATCAGCTCTTGTGCTGACCCTGAAAGGGCACCGTCCCTTTCAGTAGATCCAGTTAGAGCAAGTGCCAGGTAACCTGAAAGGAAAAGTCAGGTTCTGATGTCTCTGGAACTAAAGTCGGTTCAAACCCACCTTCACGAAGTACCTCAGCTCTGACGGCACTATGAAGACATCAGGGGTGGCCGGCAGCTGGGCATAGGTATAGAAGTTCTCGTAGTCTATGGCCATGTCCTCGTGGGGCGGGTAAAGTGGGTAGTAGCTGTGGGGATGGAAGAGCCAATTCAGGAGCCCTGGGTGAGGCTCCCACTCCCAGTTTCCACACCGCCCGTAAGTGTGGCCTGGCTTTTATTCTTCCATTTGAGGGGACAGAACTCAGGTTTGTCACCACAGGGTGAAATTTCCTAGTGGCCCTGTGCAGGGTCCTGACAGTCAAATAGTCCACAGCTCCCATCTAATTACTCGTGGGGTTGGCAGGACACTCACCTTCTCTGCGTCAGGATGTGCTTGAGGATTCGGCTGAATCTGTCTGAAGTCCCAGAGGAGCTGAGGAAGGCAGAAAGCAATGGGAAGGAGGAGGAGAACCAAGTTTCTTAGTCAGTCCTCTTCTGGGAGGACCCTCGGGCTCAAGCCAACTAAGAGAAGCTGAGCAGAGAGGACAACTCCAGGGGAAGCTCGGAGTCTCACTGCAAGCAGCTGGCTCTTTCCCAGGACAGGGCAGCAGGGCACAGGGCTTAGAGGGAAAGAAGAATCCTAGGAATCAGGATATGGGAGGCCTCGGCGCTGGGGCCCGCACTGTCTCACACAAGACAAGTCTAGCACCACGAAGCCACACACAGCCAGGCAACCATCTCACACCCCCGCCAAAGCACACACCCAAGGGCTGACCTCCCGGCGCATCCCTCTCTCCCGGCAAGGAAGGTTTGATAGAAAAACCAACTGTGTAGCCTAGGCGCCAGGTCCGGTGGCGTCCGGCTGAGGGCCCCACGTTCACTATTCTGGTAAATCCATGGGAAACCTACAGAGGAACCCTGGAACGCTCAGGTCACAAACTGGGAAGGTAAAGAAAATAACCGGGCTGGAGAGATGGCTCAGTGGTTAAGAGCACAGACTGCTCTTCAGAGGTCCTGAGTTCAATTCCCAGCAACCACATTTTGGCTCACAACCATCTGTAATGGGGTCCGATGCCCTCTTCTACTGTGTCTGAAGACAGCAACAGTGTACTCACATACATAAAAAAATAAATCTTTAAAAAAAAAAAAAAGATTTTAACCAGAGCCAAACATATGAATGTCAGCGCCTGGGTGTTTCCATCAGATAGAACAGACTTGGCTCTTTGGGGCTTCACACGCGGTAGACTAGTGACAGCAACAAACATACTGTCTGCCTGTCTGCCACCTTCAGCAGACACAGAAGGCTGCATTTTTGGTTCAAGCATGGCTCCCACAACTCCGTTTCAAGACTGTCAAGTAGCATGGGGGATGTGGGTGGGGGGCGGTGTCTTGGTGATGACAGGGACAGGATGCAGGGAGTCAGCCGTCTTCTTACCTACAGATCTCCTCGGCCCCAATGTGGAACAGCAGGTCCGTGGATGTCAAACCAAACATCACCCCATTTATGGAGAGGTTGCAGGGCTCTGACACAAACTGCACTCGCTGAAAGGAGGGGCTGACATGAACACTTGCATCCAACATGAGAGCTCCTCCCCACCGAAGCTGGGGCCTGCAGACCACTGGGGACCAAGCCAAGTGCAGCAACCTATGACACTTTTGCTGGGCACTTAGGGGCTGTGCTCGCTCCTGAGAGGGCTTCTCTGCCCTCACTCCCAGGGCTGTCTTCACCCTACCCACTGCTGGCTGGCCAGAGGTGGGCAGGCACTGGTACCTTCTTGTCCTCTCGAGGCAGTTCGGAGAAGGTGAAAGGTGGCTGTGGGTAGACTGGCTCGTGGTGCACATCCCTCAGAGACGGGACAAAGACAAGGTGGGAGCCGGAGCTGCTTGGTCAAAACAGAGCACAAGAGGGCCCAGAACCGAGTCAGCAGACCTGGGCCACAGGCGTGTCCCTCACCTGGCAGTCCTCCAGGGAGACTTGATGGCACTGCACGCTGACCAGACCCTATCTCCCAAGACCCCGTGAAGGGAAGGCAGCCTCCCAGCACAGACACTTATCTATCTGGAGCTGGTGCGTACAGCTAGGACACACCGTGTCTTGATCTTGTGGCACCATTACAGGGGGAACTGTTGTCTGGTGGGAAAAGGGGAACAGCTGTGACCTAGAGCTGGGCACGGAAGGTACATGCACGGAATCCTGGGTCCCGGGAGGCCAGAGGGCTGTTAAGAGTTTGGGGCTAGCCTGAGCTCTGGAGTGAGACCCTATGTGAGGGGGAGCCTCAGGACAGGAGCTAGAGCTAAGGTCTGACCTCACTCCCCAGGGCACCGGTAGCTTGCGGGCTCTGACACATGGCTGGGGCCATACAAGTAAGGGCAGGGAAGAGCGAGGCAAACTGGTTAGATCCTAAGGCTGCCGCCCTCACACCTTGAAGATCAACCCAGACCTTTCCATCAACAAAGGGCTAAGCCAGGTCTGCTGGACACTGAAGACAGACACTATCAGAGGGCCAGGCACCTCCCCACTGGTGTCAGGAAATGATGCCGTTTGTGCTCAGCAAACTGACGCTAAAGAAATCCTGCACAGCGGCAGCACAGGCAGCTGCTCCTTTGATGGGGACAGGAAAGTCTCTAGGGTTACGACATGGAGCAGAGAAAAAAGCTGAGGCTCCCAGGGCCAGCACCACACAAGAGAGAAAAGGGAAACCCGTTTCTTTGATTTCCTTGTCATCCTTGGCAGAGGCGGCCGCTGTAAAGCAAACAGGTGTAAACTGCTGCTGTGAGCACACGCCTGGAACCAGCCAATAGCTGTCACTTGCAGCCCCTTCCTCCTCATGCTTAAACAATGACAGAGCTCTGGAGCGTCCGGGCTGGAGTTACAGGTAGCTTCCAGCAGCTTGATGCAGGTGCTGAGAACCAAACTCCCACCGCTGAGCTGCCTCTCCACTCCATAGGGACTTACCATCAGATCCTGGGGACCTGTGCATTATAACAGACCACCAGGCTCTCGAGACCAAAGGTACCTTTCATATCACTCACAATCTCTCTGTCACCAAGTTCACTGCCACTGTCCGAGTCCACCATGTGGGTGCTAGAGTCTGGTGAACAGGTCAGGGAGGGAGCTGGAAGGGGCGATTTATCTTCCAAGTCTCCAGGAACGGAACTCTAAAGGTACAAAGGACTGGGGGTGGGGCGGGCAGCTGTTTGATCTCACGGGACTGAGCTGCTCTCCAGGACCAGCTTCTGGAGAGCAATGGTTAAGGAGGAAACAGCCTCCGCTCGGCCTCCGCTCGAGGCTTGGAGCTGGCTATGGGGGAGGGGCTAGGAAGAAAATCCCAACTATGTGCAGCGTGGCACAACTTCACTTCATACATCATGGTGGGAGGGTCTCACTGCTGTCACTTGAGCAATGAGGCACACCAGGGCTCTCTGCTGCTACAAGGGAGGTCGTGCACATCTGCCAAGTTCTGAGAGCTTGGGGTTCTGCATTTCTGACCCAGCCCCGTTTCTATACTGCTCTGGCAGGGTGGGGCTGCTCCCCTGCCCTGCAGCTCACACTAGTCACAAAGGAAAGTGCCTGGTGGCGCTGGGCGCTGGCCCCCAGGGTAACAATGCTCGGTCTATTCTTTGTTTATGCCACTGCTATCAATAGCACATGGGATGAGGCACCAAAATCAGAATCCACCTCATGTCGGACGCACCAGCCAGCGCTGGGTGCTGCTCCAGGGCCTCTCCTGCTTTTTCGGGGGAGGGGGTGGGGGTTATCTTCTGAGGACTTCCTTTCTGCATTCCCAGCTGGGCCCTAGCAGCCCTCGGAGCAGAGGGGAGGATATGTAACCCTCCATTTGAGAAGGGAGAAGGATGGATGCACCCAAGGGCTCAGGTCTCCTGGCTCCAGGTCTGACACCAGCACGCGGTTGTATTACAACGAATCAACCTGGATCTGTTCTCAGGACAGAGGGCGGAAGGAAGACCTTTAAAAACCACCTTTGGTACAGGTTTGCTTTTAAGGCTCAGCCTCAGGGATGTTTGTTTACTATGAGTTCATCATCAAGAGAAAACAAGTCCCAGGAGCCCGCCCATCACTCCATTTTCTTTCTGACCCAGCCAAACGAAAAGGACAGGAACTGGGGGTGTCAGCTTCCAGTGACTCTGCCTCTGGCTTTAAACTCTTCCTGGAGCTGTGAGGCCCACACTAGAACCACAGCGCTGATGTCAGGGCTGGGGCCTCTCAGTCCTGTCTTTCCAGCTATGCCGAGGATTCAAGATCCACCCTTCCTCAAGTCTCCCACCCATGGCTCTAGCCCCTGGCAGCCATCCACCACCATGGGGAGCACTGACTCAGGAAAGGAACTTGGGTTTACCCCAAAACATTCCCTTCGTGCAAGGAGAGGCTTATGGCCTCTCAGGACTTCACTGTCAATCAAATGCCTCCCCCACCCTGGGAATATTCCCATGGAGTCACTGCTTATACAAGGGGAAGTGAGAAGGGGAAGTGAGGAGAGCCAAGGAAGAGGGAGCGTGTGAAGCTCGTCCTCTCACATTTGTTTATCTGACTTCCAAAGATGCCCTTTTACCCTCTGTCCCAGCGTCCGAAGCTCAAGGGCTCTATCTGATCCCTGAGTTCAAAAGGGCAGGAAGGACAGGGACGACTGTGACTTTAAAGCAGTTCAGTTTCCCACTGGTGGGACAGGGACAAGTGCAACTTTAAAGTAGTTTCAGTTTCCTACTGGTATTCCCTGAAAGAACCTAGAAAGCTCCAGGTTCTGTCCAGCATCTGGGATGCTAACCTTCTCGTTCCTTCGATAACTGTTCGCAGGCACTGCTTGAAAACGTCTTCGAATGGGCTTGTCAACTTACAGTTCTGCAAGAAAGGAAAGGAGGTGCACTCGGGGACTCAGGGCTAAAGCTTGTGGGACGACCCTGAAGGGCTGAGTGGACACAGGGTAACGATGAGAAAGATGAGAGCCAGGAACAGAGCCTGGAGCTTTGCAAACCCAGCACTCAGGAGGGTGAAGCAGGATTGCTGTGAGCTCCAGACTGGCCTACGATACTGACCGAATTCTGAGCCAGCCTGGCTCTAGTCTCTCAAACAAAGAAAAGCGGGGGATGGAGTACAGCTGCCCATCTGCAAGGAGTGGAGTCTAGATAAGGGAAGAATTAATCCTCCTGCACACAAGCTGAGAGTCTGGGATGAAGAATGCCTTGAAATCTTTTCTGTGGAGGAGAAACACCTGGCAACAAAGGCTAGGAGGCCCGGGCCCTTGACCAAGTTCCCAGGAAGGACCATCTGTACTTTATGAATCAGAGGACCCTAACACGTGACCTACCAGTTTAGAGCAGTAGCCACAGAACAGAGCTTCGGTCTCTGCCTCTTTAGCGCAGTAGGTAGCGTGCCAGTCTCTCAGGGGACTGTCAAAGCCCAGATCCACCTGCATTTGTTACTGTTTTTGCGCCTGGGCAGTTTAGTGGTATTAAGTGGTATTCCCTCCAGACAGTCTGATGTACTAGTGGGATGGAGTCTTCAAATTCAAGACATTTATTAAACATGGCCAGTGACAATGTTTTCCTCATTAGCTACTGGGCTGATGGAAGGCTGCCGCAGTTACAGACTCCCAGAGAGGAAACTAAGAGTCTAGGGTGAGTGTAAGTACCCAGCCCCTCCCCCAGGCACTCACCTCCACCTGTTCATGCTTAGCATCCAGGAAAGGGCCAAACTGTGAATGACAGAGGTGGGGAGAAAGCACCCAAAGAACAAATCAGAATCGTCCACGGCTGCAGGGGCCTTTAGACAAAGTGTCTAAGAGCAGTTCCCTGCCCAGCTCCACCTGTCCCTTGGAGAACCTGGGGAGTTAGCAGATGGGCCAAGGAGCATTTGAGTCCTGTTCCCTCAGGGGGCTTCCCAGGGCCCTCTATCCCCTGTAGTTGCCCCAAATGACAGCGGGCTCTTTCCAGTTTTCTACACCTAGCAAGAACAACAGACCGCTATGTTCCCAGTAGTATTTTAGCATAAAAAAGAGATTAGTTTGAGATCAGGGTAGCAAGACAGAGCAAGAATCTTGCAAAACCGGAGGATGGCAGTGGTGCTGGGCCTCAGGACTTGCAGCTATGGAGTAGGTATATAACTTCACAGGAGCAGATTTTACAAAATCCCAGCACTTGGGAGGTAGAGTTCAAGGCCAACCTGGTCTATGTAGTGAGACACTGTCTCAAAAACAAAAAGTAAGAAAACAAACTTTGTAAAGGGATAAACAGATGCTTCCTTTCTTTTATTTTTTTTCAGAGCTGGGGACTGAACCCAGGGCCTTGCGCTTGCTAGGCAGGCTCTCTACCACTGAGCTAAATCCCCAACCCCCAGATGCTTCCTTTCTTTTTTTTTTTTCTTTTCTTTTTTTTCGGAGCTGGGGACCGAACCCAGGGCCTTGCGCTTACTAGGCAAGCGCTCTTCCACTGAGCCAAATCCCCAACCCAAATGCTTCCTTTCTAAGGCCCACCTCGTTCCCACCCTCACTGCCCTCCTGAACACAGGGGACCTACCAGGATGCAGACATCTGGCCGGTCATGGTTGATGGTGCTGATCAGATCAAGCAGGGGGTCGTATGTGATGCTGTCGGAGGTGGTATAAGGCCCACAGGCAACTAACACCATAGTCTGCTCAAAATCTGAGACAGAAGGCATTGCAAGGTCACGAGGAGAAAGAGAACAGGCATTGGGTGTCCACAGGCAGGACCACCGAGGGAAAATGCCACAGGATTTGCATCATTAAGTCCCATGAGGGCAAGTCTGGGGAATCCAAGGTGAGGAGCCTCCCCCCCCCCCCAAGAACACCGAGCCAGCAGCACAGGCGGGGAGGACCCTGAGGCACAGCTGGCACATTCCCAGCAGTGTACCTGGGTGATGTGAGCAGACAGGGAGGCAGAACCGAGTAGACATGTGCTCACACTGTGGAGAAGCAAGGGATCCTCTGTGGGCTCAGTGCGTGGGACAGTGTGGGCAACTGAGGCGTAGACGCCAAGCGACCCTGCCGGGGATTCCTGCTACCCGGACATCACAGCTGCCAGGCTTGTGTCCCCACCTCAAACTCAGGTTTCTAAGCCCTGTCCAGTTCTTAGTGAAGTATTTTAAGCTGAAGTCTGATCGAGCCCCTGTGGCTGATACAATAAATCCTCCACTTGCCCATGTTTTCTAACATGTAGTATTACTTTACAATTGCTGCTCCTGGGGACCCAAGTTTGGTTCCCAGTACCCACACAGGCAGCTCACAACTGCCTATGACTGCTGCCCCAGGGACTTAACACCACCTTCTGGCCTCCACAGGTACCTGCACTCAGAAGTGCACATACCCACACACGGCACGTATATAAGCAAGCAAGCAAACAAACGAAATCGAATAAATCTTAAAAATGAATGAATGACCCCAAACTTGATGGCTTTAAAGCAATTTACTATCTTACAGCTCTGGACACTCTAAGTCCATTAGTAAAGTGGTCAGCGGGCTGCCATACTTCTAGAGGTCACTTGTGTTCCCCCTTTAAAGCCGGCAGCCTAAAGTCTGTTTCCTGACCTGATCTCTCTGCCATCCATTTTCATAAGGACCGATGTGACAGCACTGGATAATCCCACCCCAAAGATGATCTATTTATCTATTTAAAATACAATTTATTTATTTTAACTTTCTGTACATTGGTGTTTTGCCTGCTTATGTACGTCTGTATGAGGGTGTCAGATCCCTGGAATAGGAGTTTCATGGTTGTGAGATGCTTGCTATATGAGAGCTGGGATTTGAACTCAGGACCTCTGGAAGAGCAGCCCGTGCTCTTAACCACTGAGCCATCTCTCTGGCTGTATAGAGCAGGCTAATCTAGCATTATGCAGACCAGGTTTGACTTGACAAAGATCTGCCTCCTAAGTGCCAAGACTAAAGGCGCATGCTACCACACTACCCAGCCCCATCTTAGCACTCAGCCTTGAGCAAAGCCCTTGACCATATACAGTGGTGTGCGTACAGGTTTGCAAGATCCTGGAAGTGTTATTCAGTCTACCACACGAGTACCACCATGAACTGAGACTGGGAAGAGCCTGCCTCTCTCTCTCCCCCACACAGATAGTCTGTGATACTGTGTACAATGTCACAGACACCTGGCTTTCATTCCTGATTCCAGGTCATCTCCCAGATGCCTGCACGCACATCATGTGTCTGGGGTACTGGCCACACGCCAGCGTTGGCATTCATTGAAAATCTTTACTGGTGTTTGTTCCACTTTGCTTACAGAACGGTTTAGAAATGCCTTCCCTTCTTGTGGCAGCGGGGGATCGAACACAGCCTCACATATGCTTCACAAGTGCTGTCCACTGAGCAGCACCCAAGCCCAGTTTACGGATATTGTTTAACAGTTTGTTAACTTAAAATTTATTATTCTTATTGTCTTACGTTTTCTATCCAAATTACTTGATTTTTTTTTCCTTTTTTTTTTTTTTTTTTTTTGGGGACCGAACCCAGGGCCTTGCGCATTTTTGCTTAGCAAGCGCTCTACCCCTGAGCTAAATCCCCAACCCTTTTTTTTTTTTTTTAAAAAAAGACAGAGTCTTTTTTTGTTTTTTGAGACAGGGTTTCTATATAGCTTTGGCTATCATGGAACTTACTCTGTAGACCAGGCTTTCCCCAAAGTCAGATCTGCCTGCCTCTGCCTCCTGAGTGCTGGGATTAAAGCCGTGCATCACCACTCCCTTGGCTAGAGTCTGACTGCATAGCCCTGGCTGGCCTGGAACTCCCTATGTAGACCAGACTAGACTTGAATGTAGACCACATGCTTCTGCCTCTTGGGTGACAGGGTTAAAGGCATGTGCCACCATGCCTGGCCATAAACTTGCAGAGAGAGAGAGAGAGAGAGAGAGAGAGAGAGAGCGAGAGCGAGAGAGAGAGAGAGAGAGAGAGAGAGAGAGAGAACACACAGGCTTCCCTGTGCCTTTTCCCAGAGCTCTCGGATATTAACATTTTCCTCCAGAGACATTTGCTGGAATTACCTCTGGTGTCACCGTCAACTAATCTAGGATTTCCCACTGGTGTCCGTTTCTCCTCCGGTCTTAGACACGGGATTTGTGTCATAGCGTGTGCATCCTTTCCCTTCGCATGCATGTTAAGCAGCAGTCCAGTGCTGTCACTGTTCTCACTGTGTCATCAGAGCCCAGATAACGAGACTACCTGTGCTCGAGGGTCAGACACACCAGTGGCTCGTGAAGAGGGCCTGTGTGCCCAACCGCCAGTGTGACCTTACCGCTCGGATGCCACTCCCACAGCTTTTGTGGCTTCCTGAGCCTGGGCAGCTACAGTCTGGGACTCTGTTCATCACCTCCGTTGTTGGCAAGAGAAATTTTGAACCAGAACTCACCTCCCTCCTCTTCAGTGGGCTGATAGAACGGAAGTGGCACACCCTGAAACAGAAGAGCGCAGCTGAGGTCCCGCTCCTGCCGTCCTTGGGTAAGGGGTGGCTCTGTGTGCTTGTAGGTATGCAGTGGGAGGACTGGGAGAAGGACCAGAGGATGTGTCTCTGCCTTGCTCGTGGGGGTTATAACCCGGAGCCCACAGAATTGGCCATTTTTCTAAATAGCTCACTGTGACTACACAGATCAGGCAACAGGAAGTCACTGATAGACTCAAAAAACACCTGGCCACCCCATGCAAGGCAGGTGCCTAAACCACCGGCATGTAGGCCAGGATGGGAGAGAAGGGAGCCCAGCTACCGTCCCTGGCATCCTGGGGAACTCCCTGGAGGACTGTGTGGAGAGCAGGGATGAAGCCAAATTTGGCTGTAGCCGTTTTTTATAAATGAAGTTTGAATGGGTCATCGCACAGTCATGTGTTTGCCAGTATAGTGATACAGACTGGTGTGAGGTCTTACAGCCTAAAACACCTGCTCCTTGGCTCTCTGGAGGAGACAGTTTACTAACGTACAGCTTGGAGGTGGGTTTCAGCCTAGAAACAGAGACGACTAACAAGCGTCCAGAGACCGAAAGGGACCAGTTTCTTGCACCAGAACTGAGCATACTGAGCCCGAAGCAAAGGTGGAGTGGGGGAGGGGGCCACCCTGTACCTCATAGAGTTTGGTGGCAGTAAGTCTCCTGCCAGTGGTGTTGAATCCTTCCATAATTACAACCTGAAAGACAAGAAACACAAGGCGGCTAAGTAGGAGAGGTAAGTGAGATAATCACTTTGGTTAATTATAAACGCAGGGCATTTTCCAGAAAACAAATGAACGGTACCCTTCATCTGTAACGTATCAGTTATAATTATGTTCTACGCAAATGACCTAATTCCCGAGACAATCCCATGAGGTAAGAATTTTTATTTTATTTTATGGATGAAGACGCCTTGGCTTTGAAGGCCAGGTACCTTGTCCATAGCCGCACACCTCATGAGGTGGAGCCGTGATACAAGCTGGACCCAGAGCTAAGGAGAGAAAAAACACCCCTAAAATAGCGGGTCCGAATGGCCCGATCTCTGGGCAACAGACATGGAAGACAAGAAGCAGCTGCCCACAGCTGCCCACCGCTGCCCACCGCTGCCGACGGCTGGGTCTGCATCCCAGAAGGCTACGGCCTCACCTGCCCAGGAAACAGAGAGTAGTCTTTGAGTTCGGACACGTCCACCGGAATCTGAGCGCCAGAGGAGTGCTCCCGGTCTCCCTCGAGGATCACTGACTTGCTGTTTAGCCTCCCGTTGCTGTCACAGCCAATCTGACCCAGCAGGATGACAGGTTCCTACCAAAGGAAGGACGCCATGCAAGAATGGGCACAGTGAAACCCCAAATGCCATATGTTTTGGGAGGTGATCACAGCATCGAAAGTGGAAGGACGGGGGTTGGGGATTTAGCTCAGTGGTAGAGCACTTGCCTAGCAAGCGCAAGGCCCTGGGTTCGGTCCCCAGCTCCGGAAAAAAAAAGAAAAAAGAAAAAAAAAAAAAGTGGAAGGACCCTTCAAGGGCGTCTAGGCCACCGCCTGCCTACCAGGTGGGCTGAGAGGCTCTCTGTGTGAGCATTCCCAACCAGGGCAATTCCCCCCCAGCACTGCAGCCCACAGCACTTCTGGAAAACCACAGCTATTAATAGATCATTCACAGAGCCTGCCGCACACTGTTCTCAGCTGGCCTGCATTAACTCATTCGACCTTCACAACCCCTGTGAGGAAGATACGGCAACGCCCGGCAACAACAGGATAATTTCACTACAGTCAAACAATAGGGGAAGCTGGACCCGAAGGTCAAAAGTTTGGCTCCAGAGCCAAATGCACAGCACCTCTTGGTGCTCTCATGCTCTTGCCTCTCTCCAGAGATTCTTACATAACCCAGGCAGGCCTTGAACTTTCAGTCCTCCTGCCATGGGTTTCCAAGTGCCCGGATACCACACAGGATATCATACTGCCACTTCCAGAGGAAGTTATTCATAGACGGAACTGAAATCTCTCCTAGTGGCTTCCTGGGTAGGGCTTCCACTCTTGGGAGCAAACTGAGTTAAGTCTAATCTTCCCCTCATGTGAGGCCCTTCCCCCACACTTCCTCCTCAATTTCTCTAGAACTTCCTACAGGACAAAGTTTATTTATGGCCCCTCCTCCCTGGAAACAAACATAGGACAGAGGTCATTCAAGGATGGTATAGGACACACCTGGTAGGTCAGCAATGCTCCAGTACCCACCGGAACGGAAGCACGGTGTAATCTAGATGCCAGAGCTGGCCACTGGCCTTCGACAGTCCTCAGCCCAGAGCAATCACCACCCAGGCAGTGAGAGTACTCTCTAGCCTGCTGCTCTCACCTTGCAAACCTGGACACTTCTACCCGTGGGGGCTCTCCACAGGCAATCTGCCCCAGCACTGAGAAAACAAGGTTTCAACCCTTGCTTATGTGTAAGACCAAGTCCAAGAGAGAGGGAAGAAGTCTGGTGAGCCAGCCAGGGAGCGCTTGCCTGGAGCCAACCAAGACTAATACTGAAGCACTGGCCGGAAGAAAGGCTTCTCCACTGACGTCGGAGAGTAGCAATGACTTAGCTGGGCACAATGGCACACACTTTCAATCCCAGCCCTTGGGAGGCAGCGGCTGGCTGGTTCCTTGGCTACCTCGGGAATGAAGGGTATCACTAATTATGTTTTTGGTTGTGAGCCTAGCCTTTAACAGCTGAGCCATTTCTCCAGCCCTATATCACTAAATATGGAGGACGAGACCATGACTCTTACCTGTGCTGGGACCAGCAGAGGGGTAAATGCCTCGATCTTGTAATGTTCCTTCAGCTCGCTGCCAAGCTCCTCTATCTTACAGGTCAGAACTGCAACGCAGAGGGGACAGGATGCTGCCATTAACACACTCCCCTCAGCAAGAACAACCCACTGCCAAACGTCACAGTCCTGCTACAGGACCGAGAAGCACGGACATCTGTCTCGTTTGAACCCCAGGCCTTAGCCTGTTCTCTGACGCAATTACTCATCTGGTTTTTGGGAGGCCAGCATGGCGCAGTCCCAGAGGATCACTGGGAACCTCATCCTCGCTAGACTGCAGGAGACTCAAGGATAACCTGGAGCGTTTGTGTGTTCATAATTCAAGAGCTGAGCTCTTTCGCAGCTCGTGTTCCATGACTAGGGTAGCTGGTAGGACTTGGGAAATTACAGCCTCGCCCAGTGTCCTTCCCCTTCACCCTCAGAGCACCCATGAGGCCATCTACCAACTTCTCGACCAAAGGCCGCCAGCTGAGCCAGGCTTTGTTACCTCACTTCTCTCAGCTCTTCCACAGGGCTGTAAGCCCACGACACTGCCCAAGAGAAAACCAATTACCTTCCCGAATATCCGGGAGCTGCTGAAACATAGTTTTATAGCTGCTGGTGAGTGGTTCTGGGTACCCCATGACCTTCAGACTGATGCTTCCAGAGCCTCCTCTCCCCGACCAAGACACGCCCTGTGCCGAGCCAAAGGTGGTGACCACTTCTCCCCGGTTGGTTCTGGAGCTGTATTTCTGGGAAGGGTTAGCACTGAGGGGAAGCAGAACAGATTAGAATTACCGTGCCTGCCTGGCTACCTGAGAGGGGAGGCTTGGAGAAAAAGCAAGCTGTCTTGTAGAGCTAATCAACATGGAGGGGCTGGAGTACTCTGACCCTTCCTTCAGGAATCTCGGGAATGAGGTACCGAGGAACACCAGAAGACAAAAGCTTACAAGTTTAAGGACAGAAACATAAAAACGTTTTCCTCCATCAAAACTAAATGAAGGAAGACAAAACACACTCAGACTTGACTGAGCAGGAGTTTAAAGTGCTTCCCTTCCTCTGTGAGTCACTCTCTGCCATGTGATCCTGAAACAGTGACTGGGTCAGAGACTGCGGAGCGAAGCCTACAATACAGCTGAAACCAGGCCCGGTGGCAAGGCCTGCAATCCCAGCACTCTGAGGGCAAAGGCAGGACAGGGCCTCAAGGCCATCCTCAGCCAAATTTGAGGACATTCTAGACTACAAAAGACCCAACCTCAAAACAGAAACAAAAAACCTCACAGTTCAGAGCACAAACAACACTAAAATAAAAGTTCAACAAAGCTAAAGACACTTTCCCTTGTCTCCAAGAGGGGGACGAAATGAAGGAACGGCTAACAAGGAGCAAACTGCCCTCAACCCCAACCCCCAACTGATGAATTCTGTGTCCATTCTGATTGTAAATCACACCTCCAAGGACACTTAAGTGCTGCAGGTCCATTTGGAAACTTCTAACCCTCCCTCCCGCTGTGAACACTGCTTATGGGGAGGTCTAGAGGCAACCATGCTCAGTGCACTAAAACTCTGTAGGAACTCACTTCACAAAGGGCATGGTCCGAACTGTTGCCAACATCCCTTCTTTCCAGATAAGCTACAGAAAATGAGCTCAATTATGTTTATCTCCCGGGTTGCCTCAACCTAAATAATTTACAGGCTACTTTCCTAAGTTACAGAGTGAGTCTCTGATGTCATTCTTACTGTACATTTAAAAAAGGGACCAGGCAGGGAAGTCACCAGCTTCTCCAAGCTCGACCCGTGAAGGGACATGTGTCACAGCCCTCTACTGTCATCGGACGCTCCCAGGGGACAGCTGTAAGCATGGCCATAGAAAGAGATTTAAAGGGCCTCGCGCTTTGAGGGCATAGCTCCCACAATGGCTCTGCACAACTATTTGAACTCTCATAGGTTTCGGAGACACCCTTTCCAATCGAGAAAGTTCATTCTGAGGGCAGTTTTGAGATCTCTCCAAACCAGGCGGACTGCAGTGGAACCAAGCGGCCCCTTCATGACTCAGTGACCCCTGATGGCCAATGCTGCAGAGCTTCTGTCTTGCCTCTCCGCCTTTTGAGATCTGTATCTCGTGTGCACTGAGTATTCTGCCTGTGTATCTGTGTGTGCACCACTTGTGTGCCTGGTGTTTGCAGAGGCCAGGAGAGCTCACGGCTCCCATGGAACCGACTTAGGAATGGTTGTGGAGACACAGAGTGGAGGCTGAGAACCAAACTTGTGTGCTGTGTAAGAGCAGCAAGCGCTGTAGCCCCCGTCACAGCCTCTCTCTCAGGCAGAACTGAGAAACCTTTACTCTGCTTGGTTTAGAAGGGATCCAGATGTCGGTATTTCCCTAAACAGTCGGACTGCTGTTTGAGCCTCATCCCGATGGGTCAGACCTACAGATGTCTCCTCAGCCAAGCACTTATCTGTGGGTCTCTCTAATGGAGACCCATCACTTGTGGATTCCTGCAGACTTATGCACAGTGGCTGCAGCCATGAGGAAGTATCAGTTAAGCTTCTGAAAGTAGATGCAGTGAGGAGAAGAAAATGCTCAGAAACCAGTTGTCACCTGGGCACCGGGTGAACAGGTTGTGCAATGCTGCAAACAAAGACACATGCTTTTCCTTTAAAAAACAAAACAAAAAACCTTCAGATTACAAAAAGAAATCCAAGTAAATGCCAAGCGAGTAGAAACAGGTGAGGGCCTATCTGCCTTGACTGGCCAGACCCGCCAGACGCCTGGGCTTTCTGAATAGCCAGGCTGTTTTCAACGGGAGATATCGGCTCCCTATCTAGGAACAAGCCTCAGAAGTGGGAGGAAGGCAAGGCTCCTTGATTACAAAGTTACAAAACGGTAACTTTCCACAAGGCAGAGAACCTTGGGCTTTCCAGCCAGCTCCAAGTAGATGGCCCACTCCCATGGTGGTTAATAAGTCACTAGCTGTTCAACTTGTCAGCAGAGAAAGAGGCGTGGCTTTCTAGGTGCCTGGATCAATTATGATACGTACCTTGGGGAGAAACTCGATGGGGAGAGAAGCTGGTGTGGGCTGCGAGTAGAGACACTCCTTTTGGTTAGGGGGGTTTCTGGGGTGCTGCTAACTCGCTTTTGAGGACCCTAGAAACAAGACAAAAAGTGAAATTCCACTCACTCTGGCTTCAAGGTGCTAATTAAGTGTAGAGCACTGTAGTTCCTTAGAAAGGACAAAGTGGCACAGTAAGGGACATGGCAGGGGAGCCTCGAACCATCTCCAGCTGTGTTCACACACCTTCAACAGAAACCCAACACCCACCGGGACACTCTCTGCCCTCCGACGGCTGTCATGACAAGAATGCAAACATTCCTATTCCCCAGCCACCTGACCTGCCAACGTGCTCATGATCTTCGCCCCCATCCCTCCCTAACCCCACTTTCTGCATTTAGGAACACCAGAGTTTGGCAATGCATAACTTTGACCTGTGCACACACATTCTCCCGAGAAGGGATGGGACCACGTTGCACTTCTTTTGGCCAAGTCTACCACACATTTTCCCAATTAAACCCTGGAGTAGCTCCAGGCAGATAAGGTGGTTGAGCTCATACTTGGAGAGAGTAGTCAGCAAACACCTCACTAATGGTCACGTCTGGTTAGGGTTTTTTGTTGTTTTGTTTTACTTTTTCTTTTCTTCTCCTTTGCTTATCAACACGAAGCCAGATAAGTCCAGAATTAAGGGAGAAACCCGATCACAGGACCTAACATTCCCAAAAGCCTAGGCTAACGGGAGCCGAACAGGAAAGATCTTTTGCCCAAGATCAGGATACACAAGCTTTTCTGACTCAAGGGCTCCCCCTGTTGGTGCACTTAAGGAAAGGCCGCCAGGCTTTCAACTGGTAGAGACTGTGGGACCCAAGGTGAGAACAGACTCAGACCGATTACTAAGAAAGACATGACGGCTCTCATACTTGAAATCCCAGCTTCTGGTAGCTGCAGTGCAAAGGCTACCCAACTCTGAGACCCTGACTCAAAAAAACAAATGAAGAAGTTGCACTGGAAATTTGTGGTTTTATTTAAGATTTTATTTTTTTCGTATGTACTAGTGTTGAGCGTGTGCCTGCGGTGGTGCCTGTGGTGAAGTTGCCTCAGGAGGTCGGAAGAGGCGTTGGGACCCCTGGTGCTGGAGTTCCATGCAGCTCTGAACTGTCTGATGTGTGTGCTCAGAACTGAACTCAGGTCCTCTGCAAGAGCAGCAAGATCTTGTAACTGAAGAGCTAGCTTTCCAGCCTGTGCTGGTTTTTGTTTGAGACAGTCTCAGGTATTAAAGCCCACACCAGCCTTAGACCCCCTATGTAGCTGAGGCTGGCCCCCAACTCCTGATGTGCCTCTACTGCACCTGGCTGACAAACTAGATTTTAAATTTTTCTATGTTTACTTGTTATTTGAATGTGTGCATGATATGTGTGGGCACGGGTGCCCCAGTGCAAGTGTGGAGTCAGAGGACCATGCTATGGAGTTGGTTCTCCCCATCCACTTTACATAGGTCCTGGGGACGGAAGGCAGGTCCTCTAAAATGATCGACCTGTACACTGATGCTCCTTCTCAACCAGAGTCTCTCTGTGTAATCCTGGCTGTCCTGGAACTATGTAGACAAGGCTATCCTTGAATTCAGAGATCTTCTTACCTCTGCCTCCCAAGTCCTGAGATTAAAGGGATGTGTCACCACACCTGGCTAAAATAACCATTCTTGAGTATTTCTTAATTGTACCTTAATATCTTTTGACTAAATATATACTAAAATAGTTATCCGAATTTAAACTTAAAACCCACGGCTTTGGGGGTTGGGGATTCAGCTCAGTGGTAGAGCACTTGCCTAGCAAGCACAAGGCCCTGGGTTCGGTCCCCAGCTCCGAAAAAAAGAAAAAAAAAAAAAACAAAAAACAAAAAAAACCCCACGGCTTTTTATTTTACACACTGATCTTTAAACTCTGGATGCATTTTCCTACACTGGCACAATCTTGATCCTTAATCCCCACGTTATCTGACTGAGCTCATAATCTCCATGCCTCCTTGTCTACTGCTAGAATATGCCACTTCTAATTTTTGTCATTATAAATAGTTGTTACAGCCATGGTCAGGCATCAGTGTGTGACCTGTGTCATTTTCTCAGACGTTTTTTAGGAGGCGGTCGGGAAAAGACTGTGGGTCTTTGCAGACACTAAACATGTACCCACTGGGCTACACTCCTAGATCTCAGGAAACCTCTCACCAGGAAGAAAGATTACAACATGATTTAGGGTCCCTCCAGCTAGTTTTCAAAAAGACTTCTCCATAGGCTTGGCCCTAGGGAAAGACGAGCAAAGGAAGCAGCACCCACACTCTGAGAGCGTCTGTAACAGAGAAAGGAACGAGATCCATGGTGAAAGATAAGGCAGAAAATACACAGAGAAGAGGAAGAGGCAGGAGGCTGCTACTTCAGACAGGCTGGCTCTCCTGACCAGAGGCCACCAGGTGAGTGTACGTCTGATATGGCGGCCTTGGGGTGAGCGTACGTTTGGTATGCCTGACACCAAGCAAGATAACAAGTGTGGAGGAGTAGAGAGACAAAGCCCAGGTAGGAGCAGTTCAGAAACACCTTCTCCTCACACATGCTAGTTCACAACATGACCTCATGTTTGTCGAGACCAGGCTGTCCCGGAACTCACAGAGATCCACCAGCCACTGCTTCCCAAGTGCTGGACTAAAGGCGTGTGCCGCCCTGCACAGCTCTGGGATATGTTTTTAAGAATGTTATTTGTCGGGCTGGAGAGATGGCTCAGTGGTTAAGAGCACTGACTGCTCTTCCAGAGGTCCTGAGTTCAATTCCCAGCAACCACATGGTGGTTCACAACCATCTGTAATGAGATCCGATGCCCTCTTCTGGTGTGTCTGAGGACAGCTACAGTGTACTTATATATAATAAATAAATAAATCTAAAAAAAAAAAATGTTATTTGTCAGGTGCAATTCCCAGATGCCGTGTGTTCACCTTAGAGGGTGTGGTGTAAGCGCTCAGAAGGGTCTCCTCTTCCTCCTCTGCTTCAATTCTGAAAAGGCTGGTCAAGGAGAGCAACTACGTGAGATTCAATGAAAAACTGAATGTTAGATAGTTTTCAAAATTTGTTCTTAAAGTGTATATGCAGCATTCTGTGACACATGTGGCTTAGTCCAAAGTCCTTGAGCAGACAAGGATACAGCTCTTGTATGGAGACAATGTCTCTGGTTCCTGCGTGCCTGTTGTCTTTGGAGGCACTGTGACAGGCTTTGGAGAGCTTTTTGTTCAGAACCTGAGGAGTAAAATAGAAGATGGTGAATAAGTTATTCCGTGGTCTGGTGGGGGTCGGGAGAGGGGAAGAGGAGGGAGCATTTCCCATTTGAAATAATCACAGCATTCAGGATGTCAGCAAAGGATAGTTGGTAAAGCACTTGCCAGGCATGCAAGGCCCTGGGTTCAATCCCAGCATCATCCCACTCCCACCTTTAATCCCAGCTCTGCAAAGCAGAAGCAGGTGGATCTGAGTTCAAGGACAGCCTGATCTACACAGTGAGACTAAGTCTCTAAGTCAGTCTCAGAGTCTGTCTGTCTGTCTGTCTGTCACACACACACACACACACACACACACACACACACTAAAAGCTTCTGCCATGGGGGCTGGAGAGATGGCTCAGCGGTTAAGAGCACCGACTGCTCTTCCCGAGGTCCTGAGTTCAATTCCCAGCAACCACATGGTGGCTCACAACCATCTGTAATGGGGTTGGGTGTGTCTGAAGACAGCTACAGTGTACTCGTATACATTAAATAAATAAATAAATCTTTAAAAAAAAAAAAAAAAAAAAAAAAAAGCTTCTGCCATAAGAGCTAGAGAGATGGCTCAGTGGTTAAGACGACACAGTGCTCTTCAGAGGTCCTGAGTTCAATTCCCAGCCAGCTCACACTACCTGTAACTCCACTCCAGGGGATCTGACACCTCTGGCTTCTGCAGGTATCTGCACTCACGCACACATATACATAATTAGAATAATAGAAATAGATATTATTTGAAAATAAGGGGTTGGGGATTTAGCTCAGTGGTAGAGCGCTTGCCTAGGAAGCGCAAGGCCCTGGGTTCGGCCCCCAGCTCCGAAAAAAAAAAAAAAAAAAAATAAATACTAAAAATCTTCATAACCGTCTACCAACAACACATAATACTAATTCTCAACCAACCATATACCAGGCAGTTTTAAGTGCTTCACATACACCCTCATGTAAATTTTTTCATTTAAATTTTTAAAAAAGATTTATTTATTTATTTAAGTATATTAGTACACTGTTGCTGTCTTCAGACACACCAAAAGAGGACATCAGATCTCATTAGAGATGGTTGAGAGCCACCATGTGGTTGCTGGGAATTGAACTCAGGACCTCTGGAAGAGCAGCCAGTGCTCTTAACCACTGAGCCACCTCTCTAGCTCCCCTCATTTGACTTTTTTTTTTTTCTTTTTTCTTTTTTTTTCGGAGCTGGGGACCGAACCCAGGGCCTTGCGCTTCCTAGGCAAGCGCTCTACCACTGAGCTAAATCCCCAACCCCCCTCATTTGACTTTTATAACAATCATTATAAACAAAGGTTATTAGAATGTAACAGAAGGAAAAAAACCAAGGCTCAGAAATAGTAAGTAGGGGGTCCAGTGATACAGCTCAGTGGGGAAAGACACTTTCTGCTAAGCCTACCGGCCTGAGTTTGAACTCCATAACCCACTTGGTGAAAGGAGAGACCACGTTTCTTTCTTAAGATAAAGTCTCAATATGTAGCCCCAGCCGTCCTAGAAGTCGCTCTGTAGACCAAGCTGGCCTCAAACTCACAGAGATCCCCTGCCTCTGCTCCCAAGTGCTGGGGTTAAAGGTGTGTGCTGCCACCACCACCCAGCAAGAACCATTTTAAAGAAATACTTATTTATTATGTATACATCATAAAGTTTTCTGCCTGCCTGTATGCCTGCAGGCCAGAAGAGGGCACCAGATCTCATTACAGATGGTTGTGAGCCACCATGTGGTTGCTGGGAGTTGAACTCAGGACCTCTGGAAGAGCAGTCAGTGCTCTTAACCTCTGAGCCATCTCTCCAGCCCCTTAGAACCATTTTTTTGTTTTTATGGTCGTCCTCTCACCCCTATAGCACAGGTGTGTATACACATGCACACACACATAAACACACACACACACACACACTAACTAAATAAAGGTTAAAAAAAACAAAAGACATTATGATAGAAAGAAGCGAAAGAAAGGAAGGAGCAGGCCTCGCTCACACTGGGACCCCAAAGCTTCCATCTTCTCATCAGCGGACACCTCCACGCAGCAGGATGACTTCAGGAAACTCACAGTGGCTCTTACCTCGTGCTCAAAGGAGCTGAGGATCTCTCCAGTGAGGCACGATTTCCCTGCGCTGGTGCAGAAGGCGATCAGCTCGCTCACCATTCTCTCCTCAGTCTGTCGGTACAGAGTACACAGCTCTGCCACTGCAGGGAGAGGGAGCGGACGAGTAAGAACCTCATTCATTTCTCACAGCTCTCATCTTGAGAGGCCGAGCAGCCCTCTGCTATCCAGCACCCACAGGCCCTGGGAACACGGCAGTCAATGAAGCCAAGAGAAACGCTCACTCACGGGACGCTCACACTATCGGGGGAGAGATCAAGGAAGGATACAGTACCTTAGACACTCAAGGGCGCCATACAGAAAAATGAGGTGGGGGTGGGCAGAGGCCACCAGAGGCTCCAGGAGGTAAGTGCTTGCCACACGAGTGTGAAGACAGGCGTGCCGTGGGCATGGTGGTGTGTTTGTGAGGCCCAATGTGTGGAAGGCGGAGACGGGGGATGCCTGGAGCAATAACAGTGACTGGGTGCTGCAAGAGACCCAGCCTTGATATATAAGTGAAGGCGTGACCGGGAAGACTGAGTGTGATACCACAGTGAGTGTATCTATTCTGAGTCCTGGCCACTCACATGAACATGAAAATGGCTGTCAAAGGCTGAGAAACAGTGGGTGCAAACCCACCCCAAGGAAACCCAGGAGTGGTGGCAGCGAATCTCCTGACAGCACAGGAGCCGCAGTCGCTAGTTGCAGAGGATCCTACTCCCTCCTCTGGCTTTGGAGGGCTCTGCCTTTGCATGGTGCACTTGTATATTCCAGACGAACAGTCATTCACATACGTAAACCTACTTTAAAAGAACAGGTTTTATCTTAGAGAAGACGACGAACTGTGGCAGATTCAAAATAAGAACTAGGATTTAGCCCCGGCTTTGGCAAGACAAAGGCCATCAGTTATCCCAGTAACAGCAGGTTGCTAAATTTGGGAGGACAAAAAAGCTACAGAAAGGACTTAAGAAAGAAAACTTAAGATATCAAGTACCCTTCTGAAGAGGCCTGCTGTAATCAGGAAGGGGAGAATTCAGGTGTGGGATCAACAAAGCACTTTAAGCAAAAGACATACCCCTGCCAGTTGCGGTGGACCTGCCTTCGGCTGTCAACAGCAGCAACAACAAAAATCAGGAACACACTTCATAGCCTCATAGGGACTAAAGACACCGAAACTTTATTTTATATGCATGGGTATTTTGCTTGTATTTAAGTGCACAACATGCATGCAGTGCCTGAGGTGGCCAGAAGAGGGCACAGGATCCTCTGGAATGGGAGTTGCAGATCCCTTGGGAGCAAGGAAGTGAATGTTGGTCCTCTGTGCTCTTAACCACGGGGACCATCTCTCCAGCACCAAGGGACAGTCTTCAAAATATTTCAATTTCTTTTTTAAAAAATAATTTATTCGTTATTACTTTGTGTGCATTAGTGTTTTTCCTGCATGTATGTCTGTGTGAGGGTGTCCACCTAAAGGGATCCCTACTTGCACAGTCCACTAAAAACTCTGATGAACCGGACATGGTGGTGCACATCTTTAATCCCAGCAACTCAGGAAGCAGAGGCAGGCAATCTCTGTGAGTTCAAGGCCAGCACAGTAGTCTACATAATGAGTTCTGGGGTTACAGAGAAACTCTGTCTTTAAAAAAAAAAAAAAAAAAAACTCTCATGAGAAAGTCATTGGGCGACAGATGACTAGGTGTGAGCTGCAAACGGTTCCAGTGCCTCCTATTGGCAATGTCACCTGTTGTTTCGTCAGGACCCAAGTGGTACCCCACGAGCATATGTAACTTGGAAGCGATCCCCTCGGGTCGGGACTCACATTTCTCCAGCAGGGAGTCCTCGCAGTCCAGGCCGAAGATCTGTAGCTCCTCCGCCAGCTGCTGGGTGGACAGGGCCATGCCGGTAGCCTGCTGCCGGGCTCCGACCTCAGCTCAAATCTGCCCTGCAGAGGCTTATTCTTTCACTTTGCGGGAAGGTGACAGGGACCGGTCACAAGACCACCTGGCCTAAGCCCTCAGACGACCCCAACCACCAGGTCACAGAGAAATACTTCAACAACCCTCGAGAGGTCTCAATCCGGAGAGAAAACTTGCTCCCGAATGCTACAGCCAGGAAAAACCCGCCAAACGCTTTGCCTAGCGCGCGCTTGCGCGAGGTCCGGCTCAACCCCGCCCTCCTCGCGCACGCGCGGGTCCTCCCATTGCGGCTGCGCAGGACGCGCCCGGTGCGCGTCAGTGGGCAAGTAAGTGTCCGGATCTCGTACTGTGGCTGGCGTCCGGATCTCGTACTGTAGCTGCTCCTGGAGTCGCCTGTTTTGCTAAGATCCGCGATGCCTGTTGGCCCCCCTCCCCCCCTTTTTTTTCCTGGCCAGGAGGCGCTGTTCGTCTGTATCTTGTAGTGACTGAAACTTGTGCCCGGCATGGCCCCCGAGGGGTACTTAGCTCCTTCCTCCTACACCTCAGGATCTCCATCCTGCTGTACCTTGGTTTGTCCTGATCCAAGGCTTCCCTAGGCAATGTGGCTATTATAGCTGTTATGATTGTCAGTCACGGGGATAGCCCTGCTTTCTTGAGCCTGTGACGTTTTGGTGGATCTAGGGTAAAAAGATGATAAGGATTTCCGGGGTTGGGGATTTAGCTCAGTGGTAGCGCAAGGCCCTGGGTTCGGTCCCCAGCTCCGAAAAAAAGAAAAGAAAAAAAAAAAAATGGAACGAAGGACTGACAGAGCCTTTAAGAAAAACAGTTTGAAACTAGTCCTGGTAGCACACACCTGTAATTTCAGCACTTGGAGGCTGAAGCAGGTCTCTCTGCAAGCTCTAGCCAAGGCTATACAGAGAGACCGCGTCTCGATAAACAAACAAGAAACCCCAAGTAGGACAGAAGAGATGGCCTAGCAGTTACGCTTACTAGTCTCACAAAGAACTTGGGTTTGGTTCTAGGACTCATGGGGTGGCTCGGAGCTGCCTATTACTCCAGTTTCAGGGGACCTGACACCTTCTGGCCTCCATGGGCTCCTATGTGGTCATGGTACACTACACTCAGGTACTCATAACACCCATTAAAAAACATGACTTTAGCCCAGCACTAGGGAGGCAGAGGCAGGCAGATCTCCGAGTTTGAGACTAGCCTGGTCTACAGAATGAAATCCAGAATAACAGGGACACACTGAGAAACCCTATCTGAAAACAAAAACAAAGTGTGTGTGTGTGTGTGTGTGTGTGTGTGTGTGTGTGTGTGTGTGTGTGTGTGTGTGTTTAAAGTCTGATTGAACTGGGCATCGTAGCTCATAGCTTCAATGTCATTATTTGAGAGGCTGAGGTGGACTATTGACACAAGGCTGCAGTCAACCTGGCCCACATAAGTCCCGCCAACAGAAAAACAAAACAAAAAAACACCTTACTGATTTTCACACTAGTTAGCAGGAAGCACTAGGCTGAGCTGCAGGAATTTAGCCACCAGGTGGCAGCAAGGTCACACAACACCGTGGTTTAGTCCTTAGTGCAGCTTCCCACCAGGAAGATCTGAGGTTTATGGCCTTTCTGATAATGAGAGGTACGATTTAAATACAAAGTCACAAACCTTGAACCAATTAACACCTGTTTCTAGGATTAGGGGTGTGGCACATGGTAGAGTGCTTGCCTGGCATTTATATAGCCTTGAGTTTGACCCCAGGATCTGATGTATGGAGCTGTTGGCACATTTGTGATCCCAGTACTTGGGAATGAAGACAGAAGGATCAGAAGTTATCCTTAGCTACATGAGAAGTTCAAGGCCAGCCTGCTGCAGGAGACCCTGTCTCGAATGAATGGATGGCTGAATGGATAAATATTTATTTATAATAAATATAGCAAAGTCATGTTTGTTTCTTTTGATTATTTTATTAATTTGTGTGCATATGAATGTTTTGACTTCATGTATGTCTGTGTAATATGTTCATGCCTGATACTGAGGAGGCCAGAAGAGAGCGTCAGATCCCTTGAACTGGAGTTACAGACAGTTGTTAGCCACCATGTGAGTGCTAGGAATTGAACCCAGGTCCTTTGCAAGAGCGGTAAGTCTCTGAAATGTCAGACCATCTCTGCAGCTCCCAAAGGAGTATTGCTGTTGTTGCTGCTGCTGTTGTGTTTGTTTTGTTTGAGGCAGGACTTCTCTCTGTAGCCCTAGCTGTCCTAGAACTCGCTCTATAGACCAAGCTGGCCTCAAACTCAGAGATCCACCTGCCTCTGCCTCCTGAGTGCTGGGGTTAAAAGTGTGCACTGCCACATACATCTAGTCAAAGTAGTGTTTCTTAAGGTAACCCTTAAAGGCCAGGCCAAAACCAAAGGAAGAGAAGAATAAAGGGAAGGAGGGAGGGAGGAGGGAGGGAGGAGGAGGGAGGGAGGAGGAAAAAAACTACAGTTTATGGAGCTATCTCTGAGGCACTGTGGCCAGAGGTAGGGAGGGATAGTAACTCCGAGGGAGTGGTAGGGCAGCTGAGATCACCAAGCATGCACTCAGTTGGGTGTCTGGCCCAGTCATCTTTACTCCCTGAGGGTGCACTGTACTGCCAAGCCACACCCCCAGCCTCTGTGTGCTCAGTCCCTGACAAAGCCATTGTGAGTTATTACAAACTTATATATGAGCCCACCAGTTCCAACCCCTTCCAGTGGCTCCTCTCCAGTTCCTCCTATCAACCCTGGGTGTGTCACATGGCTGCCGAGCTGTTCTGAACCCGACTGGAATGTTCCCTGCTCCTGGAGCTAACTCTTTTCTTGCCTCATCTCTGCAGTATTCCGCCAGTGTCATCCTGCATGGTCTCCGGGGCCTCTTCTTCACCCTGTCCCTGCTGGAATTGCACACAGTTCATGTTTGGACGGGTACTTTTCCATCAGAACACTCCCTGCTCTGACCTGGCGCCTGGCTCCTGGCAGGCTCTCAGCAGATGCATATCGATTGAGGAAACCCAGGGTCAGGGGAACTGGCTTTCCCTAGCCAGTGGAGAGCCTCCCCAGCCTGGGCACAGGTTCGCATCCCCTGTACTCACATTGGATTTGAGTCCTTTGTGACCCTGGACAGGTCATCGGACCTTGCACTTCATGAAACTGAGGGTGGGGTCTGCTGGCAGACCCCAGAGTGCACACAAAAATGAAATGAACCAATGAGCTACGAGATCCTTCTGCATATGTAGCAGAGGGTTGCCTTATCTGGCATTAGTAGGAGAGGAGGCCCTTGGTTCTGTGGAGGCTTGATGCCCCAGCATAGGGGGATGCTAGGGTGGTGAGGAGGGAGTGGGTAGATGGGTGGTGGAGCATCATCTTAGAGGCATGGTGGAGGGGGAAGGGGAAGGAGGGTTTGCAAAGGGGAAAGTGGGAAGGGGGACAATATTTGAAATGTAAATAAAATAACCAATTAACAAAAAAGATCCCTTGTGCCACCCTCTTCATCCAAACCAGTTAAAATAAAACCCGAGCTACACGGTGAGCGCACTAGGAGAACAATGACGAGAGGATGTGAAATGCTGAGCCAGGCACGGTGATGTTCATCTGTGAGGAACAGAACTTTTTTTTTTTTTTTTTTGGTTCTTTTTTTTTTTCCGGAGCTGGGGACCGAACCCAGGGCCTTGCGCTTCCTAGGTAGGCGCTCTACCGCTGAGCTAAATCCCCAGCCCCTGAGGAACAGAACTTAAAGACCACTTTACGGGAATTGAAATCACATGATGCCTGAGCTTGCCAGCAGGTAGTGCAGATAAGAGCTAGGCCTCAGAAGCAAGGCCCTGGCAGGCTCAGGTAGGAGCCTAGCCCAGCACAGGCCTTGATAACTGATGAACTAACTCCAAGGTGGTGTTGATACACTAGTGAACCAGCCCTAAGCTGTGCGCCCTGATAACACAAAGCTACCTGCTGCCCAATGAAATGATACAAAAATTTGAACGCTGGGAATGGTCTCTGCGATCCCACTGCCACGCTGACAAGACATGGCCTCTCTAGCTTCTGTGTTGATATGATACCCTTTGGCAAGAGAACTGGAGACTGTGTGTTTGCGTGGCTCACAATGACTTTGAACTTCCGGCACTGTGAGTGCTGGTCTCCGCTCTCGAGAACCTCCTAGACCTTCATCAGTGTTCAAGGGCAGCTTCTACTTAGCAAAGTCCAGGCCATCCAGGACCTATACAGTAAGTTTCTGTCTCAAAAAAAAAAAGTTTGCACTAGTGACATGTTCAAAATGATGGTTTTCTGAATGTGTTGGAAGTGTTGAAGAAATGAAGCGTAGGTCTTTCCAGCACACTGACGAGGTGACTTTCCCTGCCCTTTAGGTAAGTTCTGTTTCGATCTTTGTGTCTCACACAGGGACTCACCATGTAGCCCACCCTGGCCTCAAACCTGTAACTCTCCTACCTCAGGCCTCCCAAATGCTGGGATTACAGCTGTGCTCAAACAGCTGGGCCCTCAAGCATGTGCTCTGTGCCTGGTTTCCACATTGTCTCTTTTCTTAGTTTTGAGACAGGGTCTCTTATAGCCTAGGCTGGGCTGGAACTCTCTATGGAACTGTGAGCTCCTGATCCTCCTTCCTCTACCTCCTGAGTGCTGGGATTATGGATGTGTGCCGCTACAGCAGCTTTCAAAGAATTAATTATATATTTCTGTCATAATGGCTTAAAAATATGATTCTTTGAAACCCCCCTCTTTGAAATATAGGGTCCTCTTCCTTCCTCTTACCAGGAACAAGTCTTAATAACTCATTTTATGGTGCAAATGACCATGGGTGATTTTAAAATTTTAATTATGTGTGTGAATGTAGTGTGAGTGTGAGTGTGTGTGTGTGAGTGTGTGAGTATGTGTATGTGAGTATGTGTGTGTATGTGTGGGGTATGTGTGTGTGTGTGTGTGGTGTGAGTGTGTGTGTGTGTGGTGTGAGTGTGTGTGTGTGTGGTGTGAGTGTGTGTGTGTGAGTGTGTGTTTGTGTGGTGTGTGTGTGTGTGTGTGTGAGTGTGTGTGTGTGTGTGTGTGTGTGTGTGTGAGTGCAGTGTTTAAAGAGGCCAGAAGAGGGCACCAGAGCCCCTGGAGCAGGAGTGAGGCAGTTGTAAAGCAGATCCAGGCAATGTAAAGCAGGCTCAGTAAAGTCCCTGAACCAGAAATGTGCCACCAAGGTCCTATGCCTTCCTGACTCATAGAACCTGGGAGGGGATCATGCTCAGTGGTCTAACCTGCTACCCTGAAGGGATTTGTTCTGTGCACTCAGGTCAGAGTTTTTGAGATTCCCCTGGGCCAGACAGTGTCTTGAACTCATGTCCTCCATGTCTGGATGGCTGCCATACTTTCAGAGATTCAGAGTCTTTAGGAACACAAGAAAGATTAAAACACAGCCAGGCAAGGTGCCACACACACCTTTAATCCCAGCATTTGGAAGGCAGAGGCAGGCAGATCTCTGTGAGTTCAAGGCCAGCCTGGTCTACAAAGCAAATTCCAGGTCAAGGATATAGGAATGTGTCCAAAGTCTGGACTGTATGCTGACCTGAGCGCAGAGGAAAGCTGTGAGTGGCAGGGACGTGCCTCTTTTATGACTTTTGGGAAACTGGGCTGGATCCCACTTCTGCACAGTGTTAGTGCTTTGACTATAAACAACAGGGTAAGGCCATTCCTAACTGTAGTCTCACTGTTGGCTCATGAACAGTTACACCAACTGCAAGGCCCACTGTAGACAAGACGCCCTACCTGTGTCACCCCTGTGGAGACACACTGTCCATCCCTCCACCACACCCCAGGAAAAATGAGCTTTTCTCCCATAATGTGTGAAGGAATGGTCATGCTTTCTAAAGGAATGAGCAGAGTGAATTCTGGAATTCAGGGGTGGGGGTGGTGGTCATGAAAATTGGCCAGGGAAACCAGGGAATGCAGATGTCACTGTGACCTTGCAAAGACCCAGCATCTCTGATGGCCCTGGACAGTGGTGCTTTTATTGCAGTGGACAGCATGACCTCCTTGGGTCCCTGTAGGTCACTTCCCCTTCCAGAACATTCTGCTTGGGCTCAGGTATGGCTCCTTAGCAAAGTCCATGCTGTCCTCTGGCTTTGCATGGAGTTCTGCACCAGGATCTCCTAGCAGGACTTGGATGCTTGCTCCTAGCACAGGCTGAGCTGCAGCCTGCTGGGTGTCAGGGTTGGCAACTTAAATGGTTTCTTTGAGGGGAGAAGCCCCCAGCTGCTGAAGAGAAATTTCTTCATTCTTCTGTTCCATGTCTCTTTTGGAACGGCCTTCTTTGACTCTGCTCAAAGGTAAATAGAAACTTCGGTTATCTTCTTGAAACTTAAGATATCTTCTTGTTTTAGTCATTTCCTGACCCGCCCACTTACCTGCCTAGTCTTGGTTCTTTTTTTTTTTTTCCTGGTTCTTTTTTTTTTCGGAGCTGGGGACCGAACCCAGGGCCTTGCGCTTCCTGGGCAAGCGCTCTACCACTGAGCTAAATCCCCAACCCCTACCTGCCTAGTCTTAACAGGTTTTATTTTTAGAAAAAGCTCAATATTCATTTTCCAGTTTGTGTTTGTGTTTGTAACATTTGTTTGTCTCATTCGATATCTGTGGTTGGCTTGGAATTCACTATGTAGGTCAGGCTGGCCTTGAACTGACAGAGGTCCGCCTGCCTCTGCCTTACAAATCCTTGTTTAGCATGCACTGCCATAGCAAGTTTACGTGGTGCCGGGGTTTGCTGTGTTCTCAGCAGGTGCTCTACCACTGTGTTGCCTCCTGAGTCCCTCCAACCTCCCTATGTCTCCTGGTCTAGCTTTATTCTTGTGCTTTTTCTTCATGTTGAACCTGCTCTGATTGCCAGCATAGAGGATCGTTGTTGTTTTTTTCCCTCTTTTTCTTTTAAGATTTATTTATCTATCTTATATAAATACAATGTAGCTGTCTCCAGACACACCAGAAGAGGGCATCAGATCCCATTACAGTTGGTTGTGAGTTACCATGTGGTTGCTGGGAATTGAACTCAGGACCTCTGGAAGAGTAGCCGCCAGTACTCTTACAGTTGAACTATTTCTCCAGCCCCCAGAAAGTGAGTTTTTACGCATAGCATTGAAGACTACTATGACTTCCAGGCATTTCTGGTTGCCCGTAGTGGATTTGGGCCGCACTCCATGGTGCCAGAGGACACTCACCTGCTCTCCATAGCAGCAATAGTTTCCACCAGTGGCACATTGCGGGTCTCAGTCAGGAAGCAGATGACAGCCATTCCAGCCAAGACTGAAGTGGCACCAAAGGATACAGGCGGCAGAACTGGACTGATTTCGCCAAGTGTGGTGATCAGGGGCGCCGCCAAGCCTCCGAGGCGGGCGTTGACAGAGGCAAAGCCCATGCCCATCTGCCTGTGAGGAGTGAAGACCTATCAGCAGCTGGGTCTGTGTCCCCGAAGAGTCAGAGAGGAGAGTGGACCCCCGCGTGGGCGCCACTCCTCATACCCACCTGATCTCTGTGGGATAGAGTTCTCCTGTGAACAGATACACACAGATGAAGGAGCTGGCCAGGCAGCCTTTGCCCAGTGCTGCCTGCACTGTCCGCAGGGTCTGCAGATCTAAAGAGGCCAAAGAGGGAGGCGGAGCTGTGAGGCACAGAGGCTGGAGCAGGGGTATGGAAGACGGGGTCAGCCTGGTCTATAAGCAGAGTCCCGGGCCAGCCAGGGCTACACAGTAAGGCCCTGTCTCCATCTGACTGCTTGCTCGTTCATTTGCCTCTGTCACCACAGCCTGCTGAGCAGACAGGACAGGAATAGGGGTCAGGCTTAGATTCAGACCTTAGCTGTGACCCAGGTAGGTGACTAAGGTAAGTGACATCCTATTTCTGAGCCCTTCGGTCCTGTCGGTGAGGGAAATCCTAGCACGGCTTTGCACGCCAGTTCATAAGGCGGACACAGGTCACCCACCAAGTGTTTGGTGCTCAGTCAGAACTTCCTGCTACTGTGTCATTAACACGTCTGTCCTGCTGCTGTTCATAGACTGCGAACCCCGCCTGACTCACATGTCCCACACGAGGTGGTCAAACAAATTACGGTGCCTGCTTTGCATTGGTGTTGGCTGGAAATGTATCAGCTGAGGAGATTTCCCAAAACACCCACACCTGAGCAGCTCTGCACCAGTTATACCAGTTCCTCACTGGCATGGCAGCTTAAGTTTCCTTTTATCCCTTTTGAGACAGGGTCTTTGTCTGTAGTCCAGGCTGGCCAAGAACTGATGCTTCTCCTGCCTCAGCCTTCCAAGGGCTAGGATAATAAGTGTGTTGCTGGTCACTTCCAGAGGGCCACCCACTACGTCTGGGACCCTGTGTCTAGTGTCTATGTGGCTACTACGGGGGGGGGGCAGTGCAACTCACCCTCGGGCACGAACATGTTGGCAATGACCATGAGCCCAGCTAACATGAGGAAGGAGGACACCGTGGCCCGTCGTCCCACATAAATCATAGTGGTGGTGGCAACCAGCATGGCTGGGATGTCGATGATCCCAAACAGAGCCTGTACCAGGTAGATGCTGAGGCCGAACTTCTGCAGGTCCATGGCCAGGCCGTAGTAAGCCACGGAGTTAGAGAACCTGGGAAAGGCAGCAGAATAGCCCCGTTTCACCCCACAACTCACTGTCTGGAGCTCGAGGCAAGGGATACAGGATGTGTGGCGTGGGGATTCTCCCCTCGGGGAGTCTAAATCCCTTTGGCAGCACCTTCTGGCCCCCCATGTCCCAGACTTTGGAGCACTACATCCTGGTCTCACCGCCCGCTCCCCTGAGCAGGCTCCGAGCTCAGGGTGACCTTTGGTTTTCACGGTCAATACACCTTCAGTGCTGGAATTAAAGCAGTGCTAACAGACAAAACAGAAGAGGACAGACAGAGGTTAAAGAACACAGGAGCCATATAGTTCATGCCAGTCTGTGCCTGTGGTCCCAGCACTTGGAAGACTGGGGCAGGAGGATCCCAAGACTGAGACCAGCCTGGGTTACATAGTGAGATCTTGTCTCAGAGCCTTACCTTCATTTATGTCTTTGCTTACTATTTTCGTACTGACTGTGTGGTGTACGTGTCTCTCTACTCCTGCATGTGTGTGCACTCACCTGTGTGCACATGTGCATGGAAGGGAGACACTGACAGCAGCTGTCTCGCAATCGCTCTCCATCTTGTTTTCTCTTTTAAATTAATTATTATTGTCTGTGCACTTGTACCACATGTGGAGGTCAGAGGATGGCTTTTGGGGAGTGGGTTTCCCTCCTACCTTGGGTCCCAGGGATGGAACTTGGCAGGTTGTAGAGGTAGAGTGCTGAGAGATTTAACTGAGGGCCATCTTTCAGTACTGCCTCATTTTTCTGAGACAGGATATTTGCATTTGATCTCCTCTCCCCATTCTCTCTCTGTGACAGTCTCTTGCATCATAGCTCAAGCTGGCCTGAAACTCACTGTAGCCCAGGCTGGCTCAAATCTCACAGCAATCCTCCTGCTTCAGCCTCCCAGATTCTGGGGTTATAGGCAAGAGCCAAAGACCTAGTTGTGTTCTCTTTCTGGATCAGACATGAAAGGTTGTCGAGCTGCACCATGTACTTTTGGTAGGTGCAGGTGCTTTCAATGTGCGTTCAATGCCAGCCCTGGAGAGCCCAAGGCAGCACAGTCCAACGCCAGCCTGGGCTACAGATGGATCCTGTCTTACCCAACCAACCAAGCCAGGTGGTGGTGCACGCCCTTAATCTCAGCATTTAGGACGCAGATGCAGGCAGATCTCTAGTTGGAGGCCAGTTTGGTCTACAAATGGAGTTCCAGGACAGCCAGGGCTACACAGAGAAACCCAGTCTCAACTCCATCCCACCTCTAAAAACAAACAAAACCCGATCAACTGAAATAACGAAGAAGACACAGATGGGAGTGGACGGGTATAAGTGTAGCACAGACCTCCTCATTTCTGTCCTGGGTTTACCCAAACCCTCTCCTAGTATCCGCACACCAACCTTAGGTGTTGTTTTGAAAGGATTCTGCGTGTGTAAGGAAGGGTTTCTGTCAGTGGGCTTGAAGATAAATGGGGGTGGGGTAAGAGAAGCTGTAATCGCATCAGGTCTTTAAGCCTGGGCCTACAGGTCAAGGACGAGGAGACTCAGAGCCTAAGACAGTTTATTGTCTTTTCAGTTTTACGAGACAGGGTCTCATGGAGCCCAGGCTGGGTTCCAGCTTGTCATTTTTAAGAGGCTAGCCTCGAACCTCTGACTCTTCTGCCTCTACTTCCCCATCGCTGAAGCTGCAGGTGTGTGCTGCTTCTCCCAGACAGAGAACAACCTGAAGTGAGGTCTCCACTAAAATGGAGATTGCTACCTGGCCAGGATGTAGGTGGTCTCGGAGCTGAGAGTGGGCCATGGAGAGAGACATCCACCCTACAGCCGCAGAGAGCTGAGCTCTGTCAAGTGACGTTTTCCCCAAAGGCTCTGCCAAGGAGCTGAGCTACACAGATTCCTTCTGCTCAGCCTTGAATAAGCACTGTGCAGGGACCCGGGCTGACATCAGGACCCGGGCTGACATCAGGACCTGGGCTGACATCAGGACCCAGGCTGACATCAGGACCTGGGCTGACATCATGGTATCGATGCTTGGTAGATGATGCTGTAAGTCAGGAAAACCAGATCATAGCAAGTGTGGCCTTTGAGAAAGTTGAAGAACAGCTAGACAAAAGCCACCCAGTCACACACACACACACACACACACACACACACACACACACACACACCACAAAAAAAAAAAAGCCACCCGGTGTACATCCCTACCCCTGAGGGCATGTTGTTGGTACAACTGCCAGGGGAGAGTGAGAAATGGCTTTGTTTCTGAAGTGGTCCTTCCAGAGAGACTGGACCATGACCAACCTGGAGTGACAATCAGGTGGGACCAGGACTAGAAATGTTCTGGAAAAAATCTGGTGTATGAGAATTGGCAACCAAGTTCCAGGACAGCCAAGGCTATACAGAAAGACCATGTCTCAAAAGGGGGTTGGAGGGAGGGAGGGAGGGAGGGAGGGAGGAAGGGAGGGAGGGAGGGAGGCAGAGAGAGAGAGAGAGAGAGAGAGAGAGAGAGAGAGAGCGAGAGCAAGAATTGGCTACCTACCAAAGACAGAAGATGCCAAGAGACAGACTAGTCTAGGATTGGCAAGCTTCGAGTTTCTACGGACCTGCAGATGGACGCATGTCTTGGTGCCAAGGGGCAGGAGAAAAGGGTTTATACAGTAAGCTATGCCAAGGTGGATGGGGACCAATTGGAATGTACTTGGATAGTCTCAAAAACATTTACAGATCAAATGTCAGTTAAGAAACAGTCCTTTTTATCAGTTCTTGGCACTAAATACTTGGTCAACTACCCAGTCAAGTTTGCTTAGCCTACCGAGGTTTGATGCATGCTGGGGGACGTGTGAGGTTAGCAAACAGGGGGTGGGTGTCACATCCAAGATGGCTGCAGTCATGTCAAGCTGTATCCCAACACAGGGAGAATTGACTAAACAATATTCTCCATGATTCCTTTCTGTCTGACATTTCTGTACCTGACAAAATTCTCACCTTCCTTCCCTTATTTTCTCATTATTCACTGACTTATCAAATGTTTACTGTAAATCTGCCATATGCTATGGCTTTACTTAATTTTGGAATTTCAGCTATAATTAAGTCAATTTAAGAAAAAGTAGCAGAGCAGAGTATTAACCTGTTTTGAAAGGAACACACAATGTGTGTTATCATCCCTGGGGTCAATCTTCAGGGAAGAACAAGAGTGAGCTCATATTCTCTCTCTCTCTCTCTCTCTCTCTCTCTCTCTCTCTCTCTCTCTCTCTCTCTCTCTCTGGCACACAACTTTTTAAATTTTTAGTTTTTAGTTTTTTATGTGCATTGATGTTTTACCTGCATGTCTGTGTGTGGGTGAGGTTGTCAGATCCCCTGGAACTGGAATTACAGACAGTTGTGAGCTACCACGAACCCAGGTCCTTTGGAAGAACAGCCAGTACTCTTAACCACTGAGCCATCTACACACACACACACACACACACACACACACACACACACACACACACACTCACACCTGCCTCCTTTTAAGATAGGGTTCTACTACATAGCCTGACTTGCCTAGCACTCCCTGAGTAGCCCAGGCTAACCTTGAAATCTCAGAGATCCACCTGCCTCTAATTGTCTAATTGTAGCACTGGGATCAAAGGCAAACTCAACCACACCCAGCCGAGAAAGTTCACTTTCATCCCAGGAACTCCTCTGTGTAATTCACTCTTATCTTCATGACAGAACTGAGTGATGGCTAGTATTATAAAAGTCACATGACTGATGGGAAACAGGTTTAGAGACACTAACAGATTCGAGATCCATCAGTAAATGCTGGTGCTGAGAACTCAAGCCACAGCTCCTCAGAGTCTTGCCTGTTTTAAGGCAGGGTCTCATGTAGCCCAGACTTGGCTTTGAACTTGCTGTATAGCCATCTCTCCAGCACTGGAACTAACTTTCTTTCTTTTACTTTTCTTCCTTCCTTCCTTCCTTCCTTCCTTCCTTCCTTCCTTCCTTCCTTCCTTCCTTCCTTCCCTCCCTCCCTCCCTCCCTCCCTCCCTTACTCCCTTTCTTTCTCCTTTGTACATTGAGTATGCATTGTTTTTGTAACTTGGAAATTAACCATAAAAGGAAACAACAGGGCTTGGAGACATTTGTGCAAAATGACAAGCTCTCTTCCCCCCTTTTCATCCTCCTAGCCCTCCTGGGGCCCCAAAAGTCCCTGTTCCCACCCCAGCCCAGCCTAGAGAGCCTCTCTCTACACCACAGAAATGGTACAATTGGATCCAGATGGGGCCTGGTGAGGCCCAGGGCTTCAAGGGAGCCCTGAAAACGGTCAAGATTTTCTGTATAAAACAAAATTACACAAGTCAGGAGGCTTCAGGGGGTCAGGACGCTTGGAGAATCCTTTCCGAAGGCCCACGGCACCACCTCTGCCTAAGCTGTGGATTGCTGCCTCGTAACAAAAATAAGTCTTCGCTAATTCTTTCTGGAAGGATCCAAAAGAGATCTTTCAACCTCAGTTTGGAGTTGGTGGTTTGTTTCTCCAAGAAGTAGGACAGTGAGGAAGTGGCAGGACACCAGAGGGCGCTGCAGGAGGGCGGGCCAGAGGGAAGGCTCCACCAAGAATGGGGGCGAGGTGGCAGAGGTGGAGGTGGGGCGCGCGCAGGTTGGGCTTACAACACAAGTCCGTCCTTGAGGTCTTGGGATCTCCAAGAGCTCAGGAAACTTTATTCTCAGAGCCCAGGGAACACGTCCCCAAATCAGGTAACATAATGTCCGGCCACTAAAAAAATGGAAACCCGTCTCCGTGTCTTTACTTGGACCCTCACCGGGCCCATCCTGCAGTAACCACTGCCTGACTTCCTGCCTCATAAGTATCAGCTTTGAATATTTAATGTCCAGGCAATGCAGAGGACAGGCCAAGGATGCTCATCTGTTTTCTACCTGCCCCTCCCAGTCTATGTAATAAATGAGACTGATTTTCTGTTTTGTTTCATTCAGGGATTGGCCCCAGCACTTTGTATATGCTGGGCCAGTGCCCTACCACTGGGCTAAATTTCAGGCCCTTTTTTCTATTTATGTGTTAAATTATAAACAATTTACTCATTAGTAATAAATTTTTATTACTTATTTGTTAAAGTGATTATTTATTATCTTAGTTTATTATTTTAGTTTATTTTTTTTAGTGTTTTTGGATTGGAGAGATGGCTCAGTGGTTAAGAGCACTGGCTGCTTTCCAGAGGCCCTGAGTTCAAATCTCAGCAACCACATGGTGGCTCACAACCATCTGTAACGGGATCTGATGGCCTTTTGTGGTGTCTAAAGACAGCTACAGTGTACTCATATGCATAAAATAAATAAATAAATAAATAAATAAATTTTTTTAAAAAAAAAGTTTTGTTTACTTGGTTATTTTTTAAAAATTTCTTTGAACTCAGGACCTCTGGAAGAGCAGCCAGAGCTCTTAACCACTGAGCCATTTCTCCAGCCCTGCTTACTTGTTTTTATTTGTTCGTGCATGTATGTGTATATCTGTGTGAGTTTATGTGCCTCACACGTGCACAGGTAAGACCTTCTGCTCAAATGTAAACACTTGAGATCAACATCATGTCTCATCTACAATGTTGATTCACCACAGAGTACCAGGGGCTGGTGTAACCTTAGTTTTGTTGTTGTTGTCTTGAGACAGGGCTTCTCTGCATATCTCTGGCTGTCCTGGAATTTGCTTTGTAGACCAAGCTGGCCTCGAACTCACAGAGATCCACTTGCCTAAGTACTGGAATCAAAGTGGTGCACTACCCCCCCCACCCCACCCCCTGCCAGCTGTAACCTTGATCTAAAAAACAACCAACATTATTATGTATGAGTGTTTTGCCCCCATGTATGCATGAACAGCACATGGGTGTCTGATAACCTCAGAAGCCAGAAGAGGGCATTAGATTCCTCTGAAAGTGGATGTCAGATTCGTTGGAGCCAGCACGAAGGTGCTAGCAGTCGAGCCAGGCTCGTCTGTGAGAGCAGTAAGTGCTCTAAACTCCTGGGCCATCTCTCCAGCCCCTGGGAGGTGACCTTTATGTTTTGTTTTCTTTTGTTTTTTGTTGTTTTGTTTTCAGGCTTCTCCTTGTAGACCAGGCTGTCCTTGGAATTCAGAGGTCCCCCCTTCCCCTACCTCTGCCTCTCAAGTGCTAGGACTAAAGGTGTGCACCAACATACCCAGCTTGGGGGCGACCTTTTTAATTGTGTGTGTATATGTGAATGTGTGAGTGTGTGTGGTGTGTGAGTGTGTATGTGCATGTGTGTGAGTGTGTGTGTATGTGTGTGGTGTGTGTGTGTGTGTGTGTGTGTGAGTGTGTGTGTGTGTGTGTGGTGTGTGAGTGTGTATGTGCATGTGCGTGTGTGGTATGTGGGTGTGTGTGGGGGGTGTGGGGGGTGTGGGGTGTGTGGGGGGGTGGGTGTGGGGGGTGTGTGGGGTGTGTGGTGTGGGTGTGGGTGTGTGTGTGGTGTGTGGGTGTGTGGTATGTATGTGCATGTGTGTGGTGTGTGTGTGTGTGTGGTGTGTGTGTATGCGAGGGTGTGTGTGGCTGTGTGGGTGTGTGTGTGTGGTGTGTGTGGTGTGGGTGTGTGTGTGGGTGGTGTGTGGGTATGGGTGGTGTGTGTGTGTGGTGTTTGGTGGTGTGGGGTGTGTGTGGGTGGTGGGGTGTGTATGGTGTGTGTGTGGTGTGGGTGTGTGTGTGGTGTGTGTGTGTGTGTATGTGTGTATGTGTATGTGTGTGTGTATGTGTGTGTGTATGTGTGAATGTGTGTATCTGTGTGTGTGTGTGTGTGTGGTGTATGTGTGTGGTATGTGTGTGAGTGTGTATGTGTGTATGTGTGTATGTGTGCATGTGTGCATGTGTGCATGAGTGCGTATGTGTGTGAATGTGTGTGAGTGTGTGTATGTGTGTATGTGTGTGTGGTATGTGAGTGTATGTGTGTGAGTGTGTGTGCATGTGTGGGTGTATGTGTGTGTACATGTGTATGCGCACACCTCCTTTGCTTATGTATGCATCCGTCTGTGCTGATGTGCTTTTCCATGTGAGGAGGGCATCGGGCATCTTTATCTTCGATGCCTTTTATTCCCTTTAGCTGAACCTAAGGTCCATTTGACCTAGAGTTACAGGCACAGCAGGCCAGGCTCCGCTTCTTTACACAGGGGCTGTGATCTGAGGTCAGGCCCTCATGCTCGCAGAGCAAGCGCTCTGAGCCACTGAGCGGTTTCCCCAGCCCTAAGGGCCAGGTGCCGAAAGGAAATGACACAAGATTGAATCCATGTACGTTAGGATGATATCAGGACAACGTTTGTTAATGAGAGCGGAAAGGACGTGCCCCCCTCAAGTCAACGGTATGAGCCATCACCTACCAGACCATCATGAGACAGCACGTGACCTTTCTGATGCCAGGCGTTCTGAAGAGATCCAAGATGGAGTTGGAGGTGCGGACACTTGCAAACTCATTCTGGATATAGGAGCTCACCACCTGGGAGAGGAAATGTGTGATCAGGGCATCAGTGCTTCGTCGTGTTTGTTGCCATGACATCTGGCCATACCCGCCTCTTCACTAAGGCCCCCAAAGACTGTTACATGATTTTGTGATGCAGTGGGGGCTGCAACACACCCCTCGACAGTCCTGTGGTTCTGTGGCATCACAGATGCTCTCCTTCAATTCCCAGTAACTTCACCACAGCATCAGACAGTGGTTAAAGGAAGCTGGGCTGGAGTGAAGGTTAGAGCGCTGGGCTAGCATAGCACGGGCATGGCCTGGCTTCCATCTCCAACACAGCCCCACCACGTCCCAGACCTCTCCAAACCTCCATGTCTCTCTTTTTTATAGTTTTGTGCTACATTTATTTACTTTGTGTGCGAGCACATGTGTGTGCATGTATGTGAAGGGCAGAGGACAACTTTTAGGAGTCAGTTCCCTCCTTCCATGGCGTGGGTACTGAGGATTGGGTCATCGGGCTGGGCAGCACATGCTTAGCCCACTGAGCCATCTCGCTGGCCCCAATCCTTTGTTTCTTTTTCCTCCTCCTCCTCCTCCTATGGTGTGGGTGTCCTCATGTTTATGGGTGCACTCACATGCGGGAGGAGTGCAGAGGCAAATGCTAACAATCACTCCTCTGTGCTTTCTGTGTATGTGTTCCTTTTTTCTGAGGCAGGGTTTCTCTGTATAACCCTGGCTGTCCTGGAACTCCCTTTGTAGACCAGGCTGGCTTTAAACTCAGAGATCCACCTTCCTCTGCCTCCTGATTGCTGGGACTAAAGGCTTGTAGCACCATACCCCATGATGTGTGTATTTCTTTTAGAATTTTTTTTGAAGTTCAAGGTTTTGTCACTGAACCTGGAACTTCTCATTCCAGCTAGGCTGGCCGGCAAGCGAGTCCCTGGGGCCACCTATCTCTATCTTCATCTCGGGGTAAACCTCTACCACACCTGTCTCCCCCTGTCCATCCCACAAAAATCTACCCCGGACTTTCATCCTCACATCCGCTCACCTCTATAGTCAGCCTTTCCCCTTCCACCTTCCTGCCATTCATCATGGCCACCTTCCGTAGGTTCTGCACAGCTTGCTGGGCCTTGCCATGAAGGAGGAGCCATCGGGACGACTCTGGAAGCCACCTGGGGTACAGAAGGATCATTTCCACCTGCAATCCCAACGCACCTTCATTCTGCCAGACCCTAAGGACAGGTGGCAGCGGTCCAGTCACATCCCTTTGTTGTTATTTGTTTTGTTTTGAGACAGGTTTTCCATATATATATGTGGGTTCCAGAAATTGAATTCTAATTGTTAAACTTGAAGTCAAATGCTTTTACTGGCTGAGCCATCTTGCCTGCCCATTTCCTTTCTCTCTTTCTTTCTTTGTTCTTTTTTCTCTTTCTTTCTTTCCTTCCTTCCTTCTTTTTTTTCTTTCTTTTTTCTTTTGTAGCATATACAGAGAATCACTGAAGAGTCCTTAAAACAAAGACACACTTGGTATTGAATTGCATCTGCATTACCCTAGCTGCATGGCCTTGAAAAATCATGGCCCCTCTCTGGGCTGTACTTCAGTTCCCCCTTTACAAATGCAAAGGGTTTTTGTGAAGTAGAGTGGAATTAATACAGGCAAAATCGCCCCATGCCGCGGAAAGAGGCTGGTCAAAGATTCCTTAAACTATTCACCTGGGACCAGTGGCCCTCATGATGCCCCTGTTCTCTGTGTTCAGCTCATTGCAGACACTCTACATTCCACCTATCAAGGAGCCACCTCCACCTATCAGACGCATGCCCCAGCCCAGCCCGCTCTGCTGCACGTACCAAGAGTAGAGGAAAAAGACCAGGAAAGGAGCAGACACAGCAAACTGCAGCCATCGCCAGGGGCGGATCAGGTATGCCACGCCAGCCAGGATGAGCTGACCCAAGGTGAAGGAGAAACCCAGCAAGATGCCTGCCACCGTCCGGCCCCTGGTCGGCATCCATTCTACAACTGTGAAAGAAAGGCAGCCATCTACCACACAGCTACCTCATTCTCCCGCCCTTTCCTCATGGCTGTGGCCACACCAAGATCTACCCAGACAACATTCTTATGTGGCCTACGGCAGGGCACTCGCTGTAGGACACCAGACTCTGAAAAGGCTTCATTGTAGCCGGGTGGTGCTGGTGCAAGCCTTTAATCCCAGCACTTGGAAGACAGAGGCAGGCAGATCTCTGTGAGTTCAAGGCCAGCCTTGGTCTACAAAGTGAGTTCCAGGACATCCAGAGCTGTCCTGTCTCAAATAAACCAAACCAAACCAACCAAACAAAAAGTCTTCATTGTAAGGTTGAATTTCCTGAGAGTGTGGCATGCCCCCTCCTTCTGTGAATGCGTGTGCACACAAGAGCATACGCGTTTGTGTCGTATGGAGGCCATTTTGGTATGAACTAGGCTGATGAATCTCAGGCATTTGCTGTAAGCTATGGTGGGACATCTACCCTTCCAGAAGGTGGCTGCTGGAACTGGATATCTGAGGTCCCAGTATATGCTTAGCACCTTCCGATGTCCAAATGCTGGATAAGGCAGGGAAAGGGTACTGGTCTGTACACCTGGTTCCCTGGACCCAACACCTTTCCCATCTTGAAATCAAAGGCCCACCTGCCTATGGAGAACTGAAGTGTCTGAGCTTGGCGACGTCTTCAGAAGCAAACTAAGTCGTTTAAAGCAGCACAGGCAGGCGGGAGCCCTGTGTTCAGAGTGGGCTCTATTGCTTCATAATGCCTTCCACCAGGGTCACCTACAGGCTCCAGCTTATCACTTATCACTGAAGGGTGACATTCCTATCTGGTTAGCACCCGGGAGTTCAAACTCTCTATGGTGATCAGGCTGGCCTCAAATGTGTGATCCTCCTGCCTCTGCCTCCTGAGTGCTGGGATTATATTAATGCACTACGGCACCCTGCCCTAAGGTTCAGGAGTTCGGATTGTCAGATTGGAGTTATTTGATTGTATGAACTCCCCACCACCCTTTATTTACAGACTCATGTGGCTTACGCAAGCTCCAACTTGCTACCCAGCTGAGGATGGTCTTGAACTCCTGGTCCTCTTGCTTCCACTTCCCAAGAGCTGGGATTGCAGGTGTGAGCCACACAGCTGGCTCCCTTGGACATCATCCTATCTTAATCCCTGTGTCCCAGTCACCTACGTGACCCCACGTAAGCCTGGCACCTCATAGATGATTAGTAGGTACTGTTGAGTAACTCTCATGAAATCAATCTGCCCTTTCAGCTCACAGATTAGTCAACTGAAACCCAGACCCGAGAAAGGCCACCACTGCCTGCTGCTGCCAGGGTCACAGTCTGCCAAATCCAGACCTCTGGGTAGGAGGTTTTGAGTTGCTGTTTCTGGGTGAGAATTACAATAAAGCAAAATTCAAAAAGCTGTCCTGTGATGTTGTAATTCCCTTGTTGCATGACCCCAGCCCCTCTGGGTCCCACCTGGACTGGACTCACCCAGGGAGAGGGAGTTGAGGATGATGCCAGAGAAGGTCATGCCCATCAGGAACCGGAAGATGCAGTAGGCACTGAAGGAGCCCACATAGGCTGTGACAGCCCCTGAAACTGCCAGTTGCAGGTACGACCAGACCAGCGGGGCCTTGCGACCCAACCTGAACCCAAAGAGTGAGGGGCTAGGGAATCCCAAGGCAGCTAGACATCACCAAGGAAGCAAAGCCCGTGTCTGACACTTGTGCCTTGGTGGGGACACCCAAGCAATCAAGGGGAAGATGAGATGCCCAGTAGAAGCCACCCCTCAAAATACCACATGCAACTGCCTGGACCCCAGTATGGCTGGCCAAGGCTGATAGGGATAGAGGGACATGTGTGGAGTATCAGAGGCTGAGAGACTTAGTCTTTGTTGGGGAAAGGAGGAGAGTTTGAAAAGAGGTCCATGCCTATAATCCTAGCATTTGGGAAGTGGAGGCAGATGAATCAGAAGTTAAAAAAAAAAAAAATTAAAAGAAAAATTCTCTCTCTCTCTCTCTCTCTCTCTCTCTCTCTCTCACACACACACACACACACACACACACACACACACACACACACACACACACACACGCATCCAAACCCCTATTGCATTTAGACACATACAGACACATGCACACAAAAAGAGGAGGGAAAGAAAAGAAGGAATAGCCAGGTGGTGTATGCCTTTAATTCCAGCACTTGGAAGGCAGAGGCAAGTGATCTCTGTGTGTTCGAGGACAGCCTGGTCTACAGAGTGAGTTCTAGGACAGTCAGGACTACTAAGAGAAGCCCTGTCTTGGAAAAACAAAACAAAACAAAAACAAAAACAAAAAAAAACCCCAAAACAACAAAAAAAGAAAAAAAACAAAACAAAAAACCAAATTCCCAAATAACAGAAGGAATAAGGAAAAGACAGAGTATAGGTGAACTCAAGGGCGTTCCCTGGCAGACTAGGACCTCCACAAAGGCTCACCTGTCTGCAAGGCTACCAAACAAGGCAGCTCCCACCAGCACCCCAGACATGTAGACGGACTGAGCCAGGTCACGAAGGGTGCGGGCCTCACACACCAGGTCCCACTATTGGGGAGAGAGGAGTGCTAAGCCTTGTCCTTAGGCAGTAGCCTCCTCCGAGCCCCCCCAAGCCACCCACCCACCTCTGACCTCCATCACAATAGTAGATGGGAAAATGCTTCGGTCATAGACCCAACCATCCTTGCAGCCCTCTGTGGCCACTCCATGGGAGGAGGTGTTGGGTTCCAGAAGGGCCCACTGAGGCTCTGTGTAGCGCTGGCATGGCTCAGGGACCCCATGTTGGTTCAGGGGTATGGTGGCCCTCAGCCAGGCTCCTGAGTCATTGGTGGTAGCTTCTGTGTAGTTGGCAGGATGCTGGCAGTGGTGAGGGGGCGCAGCAGCCGTGAAGTTCTGTAGGAAGGTGTGGCAGGCCAGCAGCCCACAGGGCAGCAGCAGCAAGGCTGTATAGACAAGCTGGAAGCGACCCACACCGCCCAGGGCATCCAGCAGGTCTGTGAAGGCCATGGCCAAAGGCCCTACCCTAGGTGGAGCCTGCCCAGGCCTTATGTAAAAAGGCAGGGGAGGGGACCTGGAGGTGGAGGATCAGGCCAGGGGTCAAGACCACACAGGCCTTCTCTAAACTGCAGCTCAGAGGGATCCAGTTACACCCCACAGGAGGCCTAAGTGTCCCCTACACCTGCAGGGTACCACTCCCCAGGCTCTTTCTCCAGTCTCTCTCCATCTCCTCTTGAGTTAGAAAAGCCGAGCGTTGGCACTAGAGGATAGCTGGGTTAGCAGCTCCAGTACCTTGTGTGCATTAAAACTGCACTCACTTAAAACGAAGGCCATGGTGGCAGGATCTTGTAATCCCATGAAGAGAGAGAGATTCATGGGGCTTGCTGAACAGACAGCCATGCCTAACCAGTGAGTCTCAGCTCCCAGGGACAGACCCTGTCTCCAAAAGTCAAGGATGGCTCCTCAGGAATGACATCGGAGGTTGACCTCTGACTTCTGCAAAGTGCCATGGCACTTGTGTGTGCACACATGCCTCTGTGCGTGCACACATGTATGCACACATACTTCTGTGTGTGCACATGAGTATACACACACAAATACATAAAATTAATTTTGTTTTTGTTCTTTTTGAGACAGGATCTCTCTCACTGCACAGCCCTTGCTGTCCTGGAAATTCCTGTGTAGACCAGGCTGGCCTCAGACTCACAGAGATCTGCCTGTTTCTGCCTCCCTAAGGGTGTGCACCTGACTCTCAAATTTAATTTTTTTTAAATAAAAAAAATAAATCAAACATAACGAAACACAACAAACAATAAAGAAACAAAATCAAAGAGGTCCAAGTAGGGCAGTTGAGAAGCAGCCTCAGTTTGGGGTTGGGGTATATTCAGAATATCCCCATTGGCCAATTACCACAGCACATGAAAGCCACTCTAGAGAGGGGCTGATGGCTGAGAGGAGAGAGGACTCCAGGACAGCACACATCCTGCCTCCTTCCAGGACCTGATCCAGTGAGGAGGTTCGGGGCTACCAGTATGTAGTTCCTGGCAAACCGTAAGCTCAGGACATCGTCTCTTTCCTTATCAGAACTGTCTCAGTTCCATCTCACTGCAACCTTGCGGGCAGTCCCCATCTCCTGGTCCTTCAATTTTTCTTTTCTTCTTTTCTTTTCTTCCCTAGATAGGGGGTAATCCAGCCCAGGCTGGCCTAGAATCAGATCTCATTACAGATGGTTGAGAGCCACCATGTGGTTGCTGGGACTTGAACTCAGGACCTCTGGAAGAGCAGTCAGTGCTCTTAACCACTGAGCCATCTCTCCAGCCCCTTCCTTGTTTTTTTTTTTTTTTTTTTTTTTTTTCTGAGACAAGAGTTTCTCTGTGTAACCCTGGCTATCCTAGAACTTTCTCTGTAGACCAGGCTGGCCCGGAACTCAGAGATCTAGCTGCCTCTGCCTCCTGAATTCTGGAACTAAAGGTATGAGCCACCTCCGCCTGGTGGTGCTGTGCCTCCATCTAGACAAGCTGTCTACCAACCAAACCTGGTCAGCCTGGCTCCTTCAGTCCCCACTGGCTGCCTGCAGTCTTCTCCTAGGGGAGACTCATTTTCATTCTCACCTACTCTTATCTCTGCTAAGAGCCACAGAGGCAGAACATTAATATAAACTGCTGGATTACAGGGTGTCCCATTGTGGCCTGGTGTCAGGTGGGGGCTCTGTGCCTTAGGGAGCTCCCTGGGGGGGGTCAGATTTGTGCTAAGTAGAGGTTTTGTGTTTCCTTACTGATGTCTGCAGAGGAGGAAGTCAGGCTCAGCCCTCAAAGAGCGCATGCAAAAACGAGAAAAGCCACCTGGATTGGCCTTCAGTGGAGCTGTACGATCCATGTCTCTGGGCTCAGGCCTTCTTAACAGCTCAGGAGCAGAAGTGGCCATGGCCAGATGCCCAGTTTTCCACAAGGGTGGGCATCAGCATGAGACAGCCTGAGCTGTTGTCGGACAAGGCATGCTGGTACAATCAAGGGAACAGTTTGGGAGAATAACACACGGAGACACATGTCTGGCCTTTCATTTTATTTTCCCACTGCACTGAAACATGGGACCTCCCCAACCCACCCCCCAGGTCCTGGTCCTCCATAACCAGTACACTAGTCCCTCAAGCATTTCCTTGAAAAATATTAAAAAATAGAGGAAGGGGGGTGGGGATAGGGAGGGCCTGAGTGCCCTCCCAGCCAGGAAGTTCCTGGTGGGCACACGGGCAGGAGAGGTGTAGTTTGGTTTGCAGAGGGATCTTGGCTGCTGCACATGAAGGCACAGGAAGGTGATCTGGCTGTGGGGCTCCCATAGTGAGGTGAGGCCTTCAACACCCAGGTGCAGACAAGGAGCTTGCTAGTGGTTACGAAGTCTGCAGGTCTAGGGGATGACAGGGGCTAGAGCCTCCACAGATTAGGTGAGACACACATCTGGACAGTAGCAGGGAGTGGGAGGGGCAGGGATACCTGCTCCTGCCCCGGAGGCAGGAGTAAGCAGGGAGCTGCCTTCTTGCTCTTAGCCATGAGCAGGGGTCAGGGTTGCCTTAGCTACAGGGGCAGGAAGGGCCCTGTGACTCTGCCTAGAGCAATTGAACAGAGGTAGTGGGGAGGTGAAAGGACAGGAGGACAAGGGGACAGGAGGACAAGGGGACAGGAGGACAAGGGTGCCCTCCTTTTTTGAGGGAAGGCACTGGCAGCTGGCATGGTCTGGTACGGCATGGCGGGGAGGCGTGGCTTGGCAGAGGAAGAAAGGAAGAACACAGACAGCGGAGCCATCCCGCTTCATGCAAACATAGTCAGCTGTAACCACTGCAGAGAGGGAAAGGTTACTGGGAGCAGCAGCAGGACATGTGGCCTCGTCAGTCTCCTTAACCCATTGTCACCCATCCCAAAGTCAACCATTACCAGCCATGCTTATGCCCTCCTTGAGGGACCTTCTGGTGACAGGGGTGCGCTCTCTCTCCTCCTCTTCCCCCCCCCTCCCCCCGGCGCTCCAAGGACAATTCCTGGCTGTCCTGGAACTCACTCTATAAACCAGGCTGGCCTCAAACTCACAGAAATCCACCTGCTTCTGCCTCCCTCTGGCTGGGATTAAAGACATGCGTCTCCACCACACACCCAACAGCAGTTATCTTACTTCTGGACTCCAGGACACCAGGCTGCTGGTTGCCACCAGCTTCTAGAAGCCTGGTCTCCCCTTTTTCATCCCCCACCCCGGAGCTCCCGAAGCCCTGTCCGAAGGCTTCCAAGATTAGGCCCTAGATTTGAAAGCTTGTTCCAAGGCCGTGGACCCCTGTCCATCTTACCTTAAATAGATCAAAGGTCACAACGCCATCCAGGTCTGTGTCCAGAATTTTGAAAAACCCTGTGTTCAAGACAAGATGAGTTAAATCCGGTATAGCAGCCAGACAGTTGATATTCAGCCAAGACTGCCTCCCACCTCTCATGTATCCCTGTCCCTCAAAGTCACGAAGCTTCCTGCCCAGAGAGGCCTCCTTAGGCCCTCCTCTGCCCACACTTCATGCACCTATGTAAGAGTCCTCGGTGTCCTTCAGCGTCCACCCCATTCACCCCCATGTCTCTCGAGGAATACTGTGTGCACTGTGGCGAAGTGGGACACTCACGGAACATGGTCTCCAGGCGCACAAGGCAGCACACAAAGTTGTCAAAGTCCACAGCCAGGTCGGGCTCTGAGTAGCGGGTGATGATGAGCTCATGCAGCTTCTTGTTAAGCTTGAAGCCTGGGCAGAGAGAGGAAGGGCAAGTGAGGGCTGGAGCGGCGGGGGCAGGGAAGTGCTGAAAGACCTCTTGGGGATGGACGAGGGGGCAGGGAGAGCAACTGGAGAGATGACTCAGCGTTAAGAGCACTGACTGCTCTTCCAGAGGACCTGAGTTTAATCCCCAGCAAACATGGTGACTCACAACTGTCTTAATGGGATTACATAAAATAAACCTTTAAAAAAAAAAAAGCTAGGAGTAGGTGGGTAAGTAACGACCAGGGACATCCTACCCAAAACACCCCAGGAAATCGCCAAGTTGGCTGCAGAGGACCTAGGCATCTGGTCACATTTGCTCAAAATAGCCTGGACTTGTTTTTACACGGGCCAGTGTGGAGCAGTCTCATACCTGCCTCACTGTACCCACCCCTGCCCTGGTCACGTGTCCCAGACTCAGGAAAGCTTGAGGAGTAGTTTGGATACCCACATGAAAGCCAGGGAAGTTCGGAAGTCCACCAGTAATCCCAGCCCTTACTGGGGAGGCAGATGGGATCCCCTGGGGAAGCTGGACAGCTTAACTAATCTGAGATCCAGGTTCAGTGAGAGGCCCTGCCTCAGCAGAGGACAGCTGATGCCAACCTCTGGCTTTTACATATGTCAACACTCATATAAACATAAGTACATACACGCATACCACACACACACACACATGCAAAAATGAATGAAAAGGCCCTTGTTCTTGGTAAGCCACAGGAGAGGGAAGGGAGGAGCCCAGATAAAAGTCCTTAGCTGAGCCACCACAGCACCTGTGTAGCATCACCACCATCCCCCAGCGACAAGGGCCAGCCACTCTCAGGGAGGCGGCCTGGGGCTCAGGAGCAGTGGGGTCATCAGCCTCAGGCCTCACCTGCAGCCTCGATGGCCATCCTCATCTCATAAGCACTCATGCTGCCAGACTTGTCCAGGTCAAACTTGCGGAAGATGGTCTGTGTGAAGGGTAAAGGGTGGGGAAGTGAGTCAGCAGCTCCTCACCAAGGCCTCTTGCCCCTAGGCAGAGTGAGGGAGGAGGGGAATGGCCAGGAAGGGGGTCGTTTGGAGAGACCTGTGGGCTTGGATGGGAAAGGAGTCACATGCGGAAAGGAAGTTCTGTGGGAAAGCCTGGCTATACAGCAAGCCTGGGCTCTGCGACTGGGCTGGGCTTGCCATGCCCGACTGAGGCCACAGTGGGCAGGAGAACCCAGTCAGGGGACCTCCTACAACCTACCAGGTAATTTCGGATGCGGTTCCACAGGATGTTGAACTCCACCAGGCCCAGTTTCCCATTACCGTCTCGCTTGGCGGATGTTAAGGAAACTACACAGCTTAGAGTAGACATGTAAGGGGCAGCTGGGAGGAAGGGAGCCTGGCTGTGGACGGGAGGGACAGCAGCTCCCTGCAGCTCCCTGCAGTCATAGCCAGCCTTGTCCAATGTGCCAGATGCAGTGACGTGGGGAGAGGTGCAGACACAGTACCAGCCTTAGGGCCAAAAAGGGACCGAGGTCTTGTTCTGCTTCCCACAAGACCTCTGACTCGAAGTTTCCTTTTCTGGCCAACTGGAAGATATCCAGGAAGGTGTTCAAACATGAGGTCTGACCACATCCACGCTCTGCTGGCTCTATCTAAGCTTTCAGCTGCTCTTAGGATAAGTGGACAGCATCTACTTCAACCCCAAACTCCACAAGAGACATGGAAGGCAGGTGGAAGGATACATCCATGAGGTTCACCATGCTGCGGCACGACTCCAGGCTGAAGCCGTTAGTGCGCAGGTCTTTGTCTGAAACAAACAACAAACAAACGGTTCTGGGGGCTGAGGATATCACTCAATTGATTGAATGCTTGTCTGGCATACATGAAGCCCTGGGTTTGATCCCCATCACTGCATTAACGAATCGTGGAAGTGCATGCCTGTAACCATGGCAGTTGGGAGAAGGAAGGAGGATGAGGAGTTCGAGGCCAGCCTCAGCTATACAGACCCTGTCTAAAAATGAAAAGAAAGGAAGAAAGAAAGAAGGGGAGGGTTGGAGAGATGGCTCAGCAGTTAAGAGCACTGGCTGCTCTTGCAGAAGACCTGGGTTTAATTCCCAGCATGCAAATGATAGTGGCTCCAAACTCCAGATTCAAGGGATGTGATCCATGCATTTGGTATGTTTACATGCATGCATGCAAAAAATTTATACATATAAAATACACATATAATAAAAATTTAAAAATCTACAGCATCCACATGAAAAGGTGTGGGTAGTCTCTCACATACACAAACACGCACATATACTCACAGATACACTTATACACACAATCTCTCACACCCATACCCTCCCACATGCACGAGTGCACACACACTCTCATACACACATACCACACACACTCACACACTTACACACACACACACACATACACACACACACACACTTATACACTCAAACGATCTGTAACTGCAGTGATGTTGGGGGCAGAGGCAGGAGGATTGCTGGGCCTTGCTGGCTGAGAAAGCCTGACTCAGGGTATAGAGCAGAGGGTGACAGAGCAGGGCATCTGTTGTCGTCCTCATCTGCCAAGAGAGAGATGACCGAGATGTAGAAGGAACAAGTTCCAGGAGTCTTTAGAACCCATCATGCTGGGAGCCCTGGACTGACTGGTGCCAGGGAGTCCTGCCATGATGCTGAGGCCAGCAACGTGTTGGGGGAATGCTGTTATGGTGAGAAATAGCAGAGCATGTCTGAGTCTCAGAAGCAGGTCTGTATCCACCAACTGGCCCAGAATGAAAGGAAGGAAGTACTGAGCAGACACACGAGAGCTTAGGTGGGAGAGGAACCAGCAGGTGCTGGCTGCAGGCTGGAGAGGGCCAGGGAGAGGTCCTGGGCTGAGAGGTGTGCACCAAGAGGTCAGGCATAACAAACCACAGGCAACGAGAGCAGGCGGATGTCCACATGCGGCAGCCGAAGCCAGGAGGGAAAGGAAAGTCAGGAGAGGGCCTGGGAATTCATCTTATTCTGCTTCCCAAGGCAGCCTGGCCTGGAGGTCCTTGTCTTCTCACTGGTGTTGAGCACCTGGGGCTGGCTCTGCTATGGGCTGTCTGTTCTCCCTAAGGCCACAGAGCTCAGGTGAGTAGACTGGAGGGGAGTGGGGTTAGTGAGGAGTCTGGGGAACTGGGTCAGGCAATGGAAGCCTTGCCAGCCACCTCAACAGGGTGTGGGGTTCAGTTCCATGTGGGAGCAAGAGCAAGGCAATCGGAGTGATTTGGGAACAAGACGGGTGCGGGGGTGGGAGGATCCTCACGTTTGCTAATGATTCTGTTCAAGATGGTCTGTAACTCCTTGACGCTGATCTCCATGTCCTAGGGAAGAGAAGGATGGCAGCTGGGGTTTCCCCACTTCACACAGGGGTTCCCCATCTTACCATCCCTGCCAGTCCCTGACGCACATCCCCTGCCAACTTGCTGAACAGGGCTTTGAAGTTGTCATCGATCTCCTCTTCAGAGAGCACTTTCTGCACACAAAACAGAGAGACTAGGTTAAGGGCACTGTGGCCCAGGGCTCTTTCCAGAAAGAATAGCCCGGGGGGGTGTGTGCGAGCGACACGGTTGAGCCTCACTCTTCTAACCTGTAAAATGGGATCTTCTCTCTGCCTAGAACTCTTGTGGCTTAAGTGATGAGTACAAGTCAGTTAGGCATTGAAAAGTTTGGGTTAACTCTGTGTGAACTGAGGCAAACTCATCAGCCTCCCTGCACTCACGTTTCCCCAGAGGGTGATATCATGAAGGACCTAGATGAGGTAATGATGGAGAAGAAGCAAGACACACAGAAGGAGGCTAGTAACTGCCTACCATCATCACCACAGGCCCTTTGTGAACTGTAAAGTGCTGGGCAAACAAAGGACTAGTATTGTTCTTAAGGACTCCTATCTGGAGGGAGCCTGCCCTGCCAGCTGCATCCCACCTCACACTGAATACCCAGGGGAGATGAAGGGACCACGTACCTCATCGGGGAGGTTGGCCTGGATCTGGTCATCTAGTTCCCTGCAGAGTGGAGAAGAGGGTCAGTCAGAGGGGCCTGGGGGGGTAGGGGAGGTGGGAGCATGGGGGGAGTCAGCTACTCACTGGGTCCCAGCCTTCTTCTCTGAAAAGAAGCGCAGCAGAAAGTCACCCTCTTTGTTGGGCTCGAAGGTGGAGGGCACCACTATATACTCCCCGGGCGGCAGGCGGATGCGGTTACTGACCTCTCGAAGGTTGATAAAGTGCTCTGATTGTGCCCGAGAAGCATTGGCCAGGAAGAAGTCACGCTTCAAGTGCACAGGCTGACCCGCCAACTGGCAGGAGGAAAGAAGCAAGGGGGTACTGCAGTATTCACTCCCGCTACTTTTAGATGCTGGCCCAGGCCCAGAGCCCAGGCTGTAAGTCCTGGCCTGCTAGGTAATGCCCACAGCCTGTGAGATCCTATAAGTCACTCACCTGTAGGTGAGTGCCTGGACTGACATCTAAAGGTAGACAGGGACAGAACACTGCTACTTCCCACCACAGTTCATTCATTCATTTATTTATTTTTATGGTTGGGGGAGGGGACTGAGTGCTAAGGTGTGAGTGGAGGTCAGAGGAAACCTTGTAGGAGTCTGTCCTCTCCTCTTACTATGTGGGTTCTAGGGATCAAACTCAGCTCATCGAGCTTGGAGACAAGAGCCTTTATCTACCCAGACATTTCACCAGCCCCAGGCCCTGGTCTTGATGCCAGCACTGCACTAAACCAGGTATGATGGGCTATGCCTGCAGCCCCTCACTCAGGAAGTAGAGGCAGAGGATCGGGAATTCAAAGTCACCCTCAGTCATACAGTGAGTTTAAGGCCAGCCTGTGCTACATAAAACCCTCCCCCAAAAAGAAATGAATAAGAAATTAAATAAAACAAAAGAAAAGAAAACCGGACTGCAGATAAGGGGCTCCAAACACTGTGATGCAGAATTGTTCAGACACTCAAGTGAGCACGCTTGTGACACAAGCCTGTGACCTGAGTTCCATCCTTGGAAGCCACATAAAGGAGGATAGAGAGACCCAATCCACAAAGTCATCCTCTTATCTCTACACTCATAATGTGGCATGTGTGTCTTACTCACATACTCACAGACACACAGACACACGTGCACACTCCCACACCGACACCCACACACACATGCTCACACAGACACATACACACACAAACACACAAATGCAACACAGGAACATGTACATGCTCACACAGACACACACATACAGATTCTCATACAGGCACACACGCACACACACACATGCACATGCTCACACAGACACACACATACACATGCTCACACAAGCACACATACACACATATGCTCACACACAGACACACATACACAGATACATGAGTGTACACACACACACACATGCACCACACTGGGTCACCATGCCTTGCATGAAGCTGACTGGTGGTACTTTGCTAACCATCTTGATGGCCCCAGCGGAAATGTTATTCTTTCCCTCCACTAAAACAGAGTCTCATGTAGCCTTGGCTGGCCCCGACCCCTCTTTATAGCCAAAGATAACCTCATCTTCCTGCCATTCCCTCCCAAGTGCTGGAATGCGAGGCATGAGCCACCATGCACATCTGGGAAGTACCATATCTTAATACAAACCCCAAGACTCAAGGCTGAAGCAACTATTCAAGAGTACAGACCTGGGGTTGGGGATTTAGCTCAGTGGTAGAGCGCTTGCCTAGCAAGCACAAGGCCCTGGGTTCAGTCCTCAGCTCCGAGGGGGAAAAAAAAGTACAGACCTCTCAGCCCATGACTCCTGCTTCTAACTCCACCCCTACACCTGAACAGCACTTTCTCCGAGTGAACTGCAAGACAGAACCGGCCTGTGTTCAGGCTGAAGGGGATCTGAGGCTAGGGGTTCAAATCTGATCTTTGCTCCTGCTCCTGCCTCAGGCATGAAGTGATTGTCCTACTGATGAAGAACTGGGAGAAACATTTTCAAGGCAGTGAAAGGGTGACATTTCCTGATACTTTCTTCATGCGTGGTAGCGCTGACTTCGGCCATTCTCCTCCCATCGGGCTGCTAAGTTCAGGGGCTGATGAATCAAGAAAGTGGTGAGGGCCACACCTACCTCCCGAGGGACCTGCAAGAGAGACAGAGAATAATGCGTTTGCCCTGGTGGCCAGGACAAATACACAGAGAGGTCTAGAGTTCTTAGTGGAGGAAACCCAGAGGACAGAGAATGGGACAGTGATGACACAGACCTATGACGCCTGTGGAAGAACAGGGACACTGTGACCTGGGCCTTCCTCTGAATCAGAGCTGCTTACACAGCTACCACCGGGCCAATCACAGTGTGATAAAGCCCAGGGACACCAGAGACTCCATTTCATCTGCTGCCAGGGGGCTCTGGGTGTAGGCCCAGGCTATGGCCTCCTCTACTCCGTCAAGAAAGGTTGAGAAACTTCCATCTCCATCTTGAACCAAAGAATAAGAAGCAGGGGGGGTTGGGCTGTGGAGCCTTTAATCTCAGCACTTGGGAGGCAGAGGCAGGCAGATCTCTGAGTTCAAGGCCGGCTTAGTCTGCAAAGTGAGTTCTAGGACATCTAGGATGTGGCTCAGCCCAATCTCAAAAAACAAACACAAAGAAGGAGGAGGAAGAGGAGGGGAGGAGGAGGAAGAGGAGGAAGAAGGAAGAGGAGGAGGAAGCAGCTAATTCAGGGGCTCCTCCCCACACCACAGCCTCAGCTGTCAGCCTTTCGGGGCTCCCTCAGAATGTGCCTCCAACGTTCCCTGGTGGATGCCCGCTGCAGTGGGGAGAGGTGGGTCCACCCCTGGCTAACCTGGTACACTGCAAAACCAATGGTCTCCATGTCCCGGCCAAAGCGACGCTCCCTGCGGCGATGCTTCTGCATGAGGGCCAACAAGAAGCTGCAGCCGGACTCTCGACTGTCATAGTCGTCTGCGTCATCCACCTCCTCCAGCCGGATCTTGAACTGGGGGTTTACCCAGAAGGTAGCTGCAGGAGAGGAGAGGAGGATCAGAGGCAAGCAGGGCAGGGTTCCTCAACCCTCTCCCACATACCTCGCTTCTACTCAATAAGAAACTCGGGGTGGTTATGTACACCCCGAGTGGCAGAATACCGGGAAACAAATGGACAAGAACCTCTTCCAGAAGGGGAAGTAGATGAACTATCAGGATCCCCACAAAGAAAAGTAAGCTGCAAGAGGTGCAGGTTTCTGATAACTCAGTGAGCACCGGGGTGCTCAAGGCCCTGGGTTCTAAAAAGAAGCAAGCTGGTTGGCCTGGGATCGTAACAGCAAGCTGAGCCTTAGCAGAGTAGCCAGTGCCTGGTTCTCTCAGTTCCTTTACAAGAAACTTTAAGTCTGGTGCCTTAGACCAGTCAGTCATCCAGGCTGGTCGTGATGGCTCATGTGAACACATTTGCACACACACACACACACACACACACACACACACACACACACACGTGCACACACACCTTTGTTTTTAATGATGCCTGTGGGGGGTGGTATGGGCACAGAGGACAGAAGAGAGTGTGAGATCGCCTGGAGCTGGAGGTACAGGCAGCTCCGAGACACTGACCCAAGTATGGGCTCTAAACTGGAGTCTCCCAGAAGAGCAGTGTGCTTTCTTGACCAATGAGCCATCTCTCCGGCCCAACAAAACCTTCTTAAAAAGACATTTTAAGTAGAGAATGTGAGGCCGGATGACGGGTCTGAGAATGTGACAACCATCACTACTCCGCAGAAACCCCAAGCTCACGTGATGACGACAACATTTAACTTACAGCAAGCAAAAACTGTTTATAAAGAGGAGGGCAAGCCGAGGGAGACGCTCAAACATCCTGCATCATTCAGATCAGCTAAGCACAACACGTGCACACCGGGCCGGGGCTCAATGGCAGAGCCTATGTGACACGTGTGAGTCCCTAGGTTTGAGTAAAGGCTTGAAAAGCTAACAACTACAACACACAAAAAAAGTAAGGTCAGGCTGGTGGCTCGAGCCTGTGATCCCAACACATAGAGGTAGAGACCGGAAGAGGAGGCTGAGGCCAACCTCAGCTACATGGTCAGCTCTCAGCTGGCCTGGGCTACAGGAGACCCTGTGTCTCAATGAAACAGAACAAAACAGCGCATTAAGCATGTTCTTTTTTTTTTTTTTTTTTTTTTTTTTTTGTTCTTTTTTTTTTTTTTTTCAGACCTGGGGATCGAACCCAGGGCCTTGCGCTTCCTGGGCAAGCGCTCTACCACTGAGCTAAATCCCCAACCCCAAGCATGTTCTTAAGATGATCAAATCCACAGTGAGGAAAACTTACTAGATACAGGGATTGTTATGAATTCAGGCTAACCTGGATTACAGAGTAAAAGACCCTATTAAAAAAGGAAGGAAGGAAGGAAGGAAGGAAGGAAGGAAGGAAGGAAGGAAGGAAGGAAGGAAGGGAAGGAAACAATTAATAATGAATTAAACATTAATATCTTAGGCTGGTGAGGTGGATCAGCAGATAAAGGTGTTTGCTGCCACACCCAATGCCCTGAGCTTTGACGTCCTAGGATCCCTTAAAGCCATCCTCTGACCTCCCTGTGCTTCAGTGACACATGAACCCCCATCACTTCAAAGAAAAATAAATGTCATTTTTAAGAAAAAATTCAAACTAGATTATTATAAGTGGCTTGGCAATTAAGAACAATGGCGGCTCTTCCAGAGGACCAGGGTTCAGTTCCCAGCACCCACATGAAAGCTTATAATGGCTGCAGCTCCAGGGCTCTGTTGTGCGATTCTAGCCTCTGAGGCACCAGCCATGCGTGTGGTGCACGCATGTATATGCAGGCAAAACTCTCGTACACATCAAACAAACAAACAGAGGGGACGGCTGCGGATACATCTCAGCAGACAGCGCTTGTTCTGTACACACAAAGCCCTAGGTGTTGGCCCTAGGACTGAAAACAGAAGAGGGAAGACAGGTCCAGCAGCCAGACATTCTACCAATGAGTCGCCTCTGCCTGTGCAAATTCTCCAAGAAAGCACAGGGAAAGGGGCTGTTTTAATAGAACAGACACCTCCACAGCAGTGTGGTCAGAGGGAACAGAGAGCAAACTGGCAAAGCTCACTCAGGAAAACTGCTGAGCCAGGTGGTGGTGGCTCATGCCTTTAATGCCAGCACTCGGGGGCAGAGGCAGGTGAATCTCTCTGAGTTCAAGGCCAGCCTGGTCTACAGAAAGTGTTCCAAGATAGCCAGGGCTATACAAAGGAAAAACCCCAAAACCACCACCACCACCACCACCATCACCACCACCACCACCACCACCACCACCACCACCACCACCACCACCACCACCAACAACAACAACAACAACAACAACAACAACAACAAGGAAAAATAGAAAAAAAGAAAAGGAAACTGTTGTATGAAAGTTCAGTCAAAGGGCTGCAGAGAAGGCTCAGGGGTTAAGAGCACTGGCTGCCCTTCCAGAGGACACAGGTTTGATTCTCAGCACCCACATGGTGACTCAACACCTGTCTGCAACTCCAGTTCCAGGGGATCTGTTGCCCGATTTTGACCTCCATGAGCACCAGTCATATATTTAGTTCACAAACACCTACATACATACACAAAATATAGAACTAAAAGAAAACTTTTATCAAGGTGGTGATGTAGCTCAGTTGGTGAAGTGTTTGCCTCCTAGAACACCTACTGCGCAAAGCGCTGGGTCCCACCCTCCACACCTGATAAACCATGCATGGCAACGCACAACCTATAAGTTGGCTCTTGGAAGGCAAAGGAAGAACAGCCATGAATCCCAGGCCTCAGAAACGTTTTTTTAAGCAAACAAAAACCCAGGGGAGGGGTGATAGGGAGGTAGGGATGTGGCTCTGTGGCAGATCACTTGCTTAGCACATATAAGTCCCTGGATTCAACCTCTGTCACCACAGAACAACAGAACCACACTTGCCCTTTACTCCCCAACTCCCCAAAAGTATACAATAATGAAGCCTACAACAAATATTTATTACTGGGGCTGGAGAGATGGTCCACAGGTGCATGCTATCAAGCATGACGATCTGAGTTCGATCCCCAAGTTCCACATGGGGAAAAGAAGAGAGCCAACTCTTAGAATTGTACTATGACCTTGTGTGTGAGCCCCTGGCTTGTGTAAATAAATATTATACAAATTAAGCAACAAAAAGACAAGGAGAACCAGGACTCTCTTAATGGAGGCTCCTAATTGTTCTACTGGTCTAGCCAGTGTCCAAAGGAAAAAGTAACAAAAGTAACAACAATTGGAAGAAGAAGGGGACAGGAAGAAACAAGTGAATTATCATTTGATTGCCAATTAGCAAACTACAAAGATTCTAGGAAGAGATGAGTTTGGATACAATGTATTCATTTAAAAGGGGAACTGTGTTGGGCTGGAGAGATGGCTTAGTGGTTAAGAGCACTGACTTCTCTTAGAGAGGTCCTGAGTTCAATTTCAGCAACCACATAGAGGCTCACAACCATCTGTAATGGGATCTGATGCCCTCTTCTGGTGTGTCTAAAGACCGATACAGTGTGCTTAAATATAATAAATAAATCTTTAAAAAGGGGGGGAGGGGCAACTGTGCATTATTGTACCATAAGTATCATCCAAGAGGTAAGAAACTGTGTTTGTTCCTTTTGTTTTGTTTTGTTTTGATTTCCTGACAGGATTTCTCTGGGAATCCTTTCTGTTGCCGAACTTACTCTGTAGCTCAGGCTGACTTGGAACTCAGAGGCCACCTGTCTCCGCCTCCCAAGGGCTGGGATAAAAGGAGTAAGCACGGGGCTGGGGATTTAGCTCAGTGGTAGAGCGCTTGCCTAGCAAGCACAAGGCCCTGGGTTCGGTCCCTAGCTCCGGGAAAAAAAAAAAAAAAAAAAAAAAAAAAAGGAGTAAACACCACACAGGGGGAGAAATGAGATTTTAAAGGAAACACTGGTGGGGTTGGGGATTTAGCTCAGTGGTACAGCCCTTGCCCAGCAAGCCCAAGGCCCTGGGTTAAGGCCCCAGCTCCAAAAAAAAAAAAAAAAAAAAAAGGAAACACTGGGCTGAACCCTGTGGGTAAAGGAGTTTGCCACCAAATCCCACATCTTGAGTTTGATCCCAGAACTCACATAGAAGGAAGGGACTCCTGCAGATTGTCCTCTGACCTATTACATGTATGCCCATGGCATATACACCCCACCATATGCACACATATACTGATTAAATAAATGTTATTTTTAAAAGATATTTTGGACTTGGAGAACTGGCTCAGTGGTTAAGAATGATGACTGTTCTTTCAGAAGATCTGGGTTCAATTCCCAGCACCTTACATCCCAATCCCAGGAAAACAAATGCCCTCTTCTGGGCAGTACGCATTTGGTGCACAGAAATAGATACAGGAAAACACTCATGCACATAAAATAAAAATAAAAAAGATATCTTTATATATATATATATATATTTCTCTCTCTCTCTCTCTCTCTCTCTATATATATATATATATATATATATCTTACTATATACCTATACAAATATGTCAAAATCCAAAATCATCTAAACTCTTGAGCCACTTCTGGTACAAGCACTTTGGTAAATCAGTCTGTGCTTACAGTAGAAGGATGGTGTGCCAAACACTAAATCCTAAAAGATATAGTGACCCTTTAAACATTATATTCTTTAAAAAGACATTAAAGGCCAGAGTAAAGGGCTGGGAAGACAGCTCAGTTGGCACAGTGCTTGCCCTGAAAGCATAGGACATGAGTTCAACTCCCAGAACCCACACTGCAAACCCACAGGTTGCCTGGGCATTAGTGCCATACGCTTTTAATCCCAGCACTCAGTAGGCAGAGGCAGGAAAATCTCTAAATTCAAGGTCAGCCTAGGGGTGGGGGATTTAGCTCAGGGGGAGAGCGCTTGCCTAGGAAGCGAAAGGCCCTGGGTTCGGTCCCCAGCTCTGAAAAAAAAAAAAAAAAAAAGAACCAAAAAAATCAAGGTCAGCCTAGTCTACAGAGTAAGTTACAGGGCAGGCACAGCTACATGGAGAAACCCAGTCTCAAAATACAAATAAACAAAACAAAACAAAAAAGCCAGACAGTGTGGTGTATGCCTTTAATCCCAGCACTTGGGAGGCAGAGGCAGGTGGATCTCTGAGTTCAAGGCCAGCCGGGTCTACAGAGTGAGCTCCAGGATAGCCAGAGCTGCACAGAAAAACCCTGTCTTGAAAAACTAATAAAGAGGGGTTGGGATTTAGCTCAGTGGTAGAGCGCTTGCCTAGGAAGCGCAAGGCCCTGGTTCGGGTCCCCAGCTCTGAAAAAAAAAAAAAAAAAAGAACCAAAAAAAAATCAAGGTCAGCCTAGTCTACAGAGTAAGTTACAGGGCAGGCACAGCTACATGGAGAAACCCAGTCTCAAAATACAAATAAACAAAACAAAACAAAAAAGCCAGACAGTGTGGTGTATGCCTTTAATCCCAGCACTTGGGAGGCAGAGGCAGGTGGATCTCTGAGTTCAAGGCCAGCCGGGTCTACAGAGTGAGCTCCAGGATAGCCAGAGCTGCACAGAAAAACCCTGTCTTGAAAAACTAATAAAGAGGGGTTGGGGATTTAGCTCAGTGGTAGAGCGCTTGCCTAGGAAGCGCAAGGCCCTGGGTTCGGTCCCCAGCTCCGAGAAAAAAAAAAAAAAGAATCAAAACAGAAAAACTAATAAAGAAAGAAAGAAAGAAAGAAAGAAAGAAAGAAAGAAAGAAAGGAAGGAAGGAAGGAAGAAAACAAGCAGGCAATAGAAGTAAAAGGTCATCATCCTTGGCTGCAAACTGAGTTCTAGTTAAATTTGAGTCCTAGAAGAATGAGCTACATGACTCCTTCCCTCCTCTGGGGACGGCGCTACATGGGGCTAGGAAGACTGTGTGCACACTGCTCTCACAGAGAACTGAGATTAGGTTCCCAGCACCTATTTGGTGGCTCACAAATGTCTGAAAGTCCTGTTCTAGGGCATCTGATTCCCTCTTTTACCTTCCTGACCTTCAGGAGTGCATGTCCTGTACAGACATATATGGAGGCTAAATACCTATATATATAAAATCAAACAAATGTGGAAGTAAATCTTAAAAAATTGCAAAGACACTCATGAAGAAGGATCCACCTTGTCTAATAACATGACTCCTTACAAATCCATAACAATGCCAGGCAGTGGTGGCATAAGCCTTTAATCCCAGCACTCAAGAGGCAGCAGGTGGATATGTGAGTTCAAGGTCAGCCTGGTCTACAGAGTGAGTTCCAGGACAGCCAAGACTATACAGGGAAACCTTGTCTTGAAAACCACAAACAAGGGGCTGGAGAGATGGCTCAGCAGTTAAGAGCGTTGACTGCTCTTCCAGAGGCCCTGAGTTCAATTCCCAGTACCACATGGTGGCTCACAAGCATCTGATGCCCTCTTCTGGTGTGTCTGAAGACAGCTACAGTGTACTTACATATAATAAATAAATAAATCTTTTTAAAAAAAAGAAAACCACAAACAAATAAATAAATATATCCATGACAATTATATCAATGAGCAATTGATAGAAGCTTAGACTAGGGCCGGAAATACCCAAAAGACACAGGAACTGCACACACACATGACTAGGCCACAGAGGGAAGCATAGGCCTCTCTGTTGTGGTACAGGAAACTGGTTCTAACTGGTTTGGAGAAAAGTTGAAGTGGGAAGAAGAACGCTTCCGGAAAAACAATGGTGAGAATGCAGGCAGGAGCCCAGCAGGGCCGTTAATCTGCCCAGCCAATGCCACCAGGAAGGAAAGGGCAGCTTGGTAATCAATCCCCGAGCAGAGAAGGGAGGTAGGGGAGGTCAAGAGAGGGCCACATATTTTAAGATGGGATTTTTCCATAAAGACACAGGATGAGAGGAGAGTTGAAGAAGCAAAATGCTTTCAGGGAAGAGAGCACAGGATCTGGGAATGATAGGCCTCTCCAGAAGCATGGACACTTCTGCCACTGTCCCAGGTGAGGAACCGGTGCAGACACAGGTGCATCATACACAGGTACAGACATACGTGCATCGGAGACAGACAGGGGAGGCAGAGGTGGGGACCTACGTAACAATGCCTCTCTCCCCTCTTCTCTTCCCTGCTTCACTCCTCTCTCTTCCTCTTCTCTGACAGGACCTGAAGCAGCCCGGCTGGCTTCAGACTTGCTATCCAGCCGAAGTTGGCTTCCAGCTCCCAATGCTCCCTCTACCTCCCAAGCACCTCAGTGACAGGCGTGAGCTGTGACTGGAGGCCCAGCTTCTTTTCAATGAAGTACAAGGTATCTAGATGGCAGCCACAGTAGACAGAGAGGTGGAGGAGAGAGGAGGGTTCCTAGAATAATGGCGGGGCTCGCAAACTGCTTATTAGAGGTTTGTGGCTGTGAATTTACAGGGAAAGCGGCCTCCGTGGTGTGATTTCTCTCCAGCTACATTTAGTGGCTCTGAGTCAGTTCTGAGTTCAGTGGGGATTGTGGTTGTGCTGGGTGGCGGAGGGAGAAACCAGGGAAGCAGATGTTTGCAAGGTCAAGATAAAAACAGAGAGGGCCGGCAGGATGGCTCAGTGGATAAAGGCACTTGCCAGCAAGTCTCACGACCTCAGTTAGATCTCCAGGACCTACGTGGTGGAAGGTGAGAACTAGCCTTAAAAATTGCCCTCTGACCTCCACACGCACACACTGTAAATATATAAATGTAAGACTTTTACCAATGTTAAAAATGATGATTGGTGATTCGGTAATGGGACTGGGGCTGTAGCTCAACTGGTAGAGAGCCTGTCTACCATCTGCAAAGCCCTGGGTTCCACCCCTAGTACCACATAAACCAGGTGCTGTAATGTCCACCTGTAATACCAACATTCTGGACGTGGAGGCAGGAGGATCAGAAGATCAAAGTCATCCTTTCTACATATCAAGTTCAAGATTAGCTTGGGTTACAGGAGACCCTGACTCAAAAAAAAAATATTTTTTTTTTTTTTTTGGTTCTTTTTTTCGGAGCTGGGGACTGAACCCAGGGCCTTGCGCTTCCTAGGTAAGCGCTCTATCACTGAGCTAAATCCCCAGCCCCCAAAAAATTTTTAAAAATCAAAACAAACCAAAAAAGGGATAACAAGAGAAACAGAGGGAGAAACAAAGGGAGAGACAGAGGGAGAAAGTGAGGGCAAAATGAGAGAGTAATTAGAACGGGAGTCAGCAGGGTCAGTTAATTCCGTGAGACTGAGGCCCGGGCAGGGGCCATTCCCAGGGAAGTGAGTAGTGACTGCAAGGCCCAGAATGCTCTTTGGTGGGGGCAGGGTAGAGCAGGAGTAGAGAAAAAGGTTGATGTCAGGGAGCTGGGGTGGGGGACACAGAGAGGCCATCCCACAACAGTCATGACCGTGAGAAAGGGGTGGGGGACATAGAGAGGCCATTCCACCGTGAGAAAGGATGATAAGAGAACAGGCGGTCAGTGGATAAGAAGGGATGGTAAGAGGACAGGCGGTCAGTGGGTAAGAAGGTGCTGGAAATGAAGAGTCACCAGTAGATGTTTGGATAACAATGAGGTTTTCTTACCCAGGCCCCAGACAGTCTAGCATGACCCTTTATTGCCATCCTTAAAGATAATCTAAGGAACATCCAATCACAACTGTCTGTTTCCCAAGGGACAGAACAGGCTCAGCCAGGTGGCCCTGCTCACACCCCTACTCTGTCTCCCAAACACTCACCTGGGTAGTTCCTGCAGCCTCCAGCAGTGCTTCCCCGGCGCCAGGTGCCCTCGTAAAATGTGGTATTCCAGTTCCGGAGGGTTCTGCTCTTAAGGGCGTCAGGTGTGAGGTTGCAGATTTCCAGCTTGGTGAACTCACGTATGAAGTCCCGGAAGGACATCCTGAGGGCCCAAGGGCAGAGGTGAACCACAGTCCTCTATCATGAACTGGGTTTTAGGGGAGCAAGTGGAGAAAAAGCGTTGCTTACCAGAACTCCCCGTCCTCCATCTTGACCCTCAGCTGCTCACGTTCATAGGGGTCCACTTTGTTCCACTCATAGGAGCTGTGAAAAGCAGGCGCTGCCAGGCTTAGACACCACTGACTTATCTAACTTCTGTCCCAGAGTCCTGCCCAACCTGGTGTGTTTCTAGAGCCCAGATCAGCAGGATTTCTCTAGTGCCACCCTCTTGAGGTCCTTATAGATTCCTATTTAAGAGTCCCTCTTCTTTTGGGGGCAGAGTGTCACTATGTAGCCCTGGCTGGATTTGAACTCACAGAGATGCACCTGTCTATGCATCCTGCATGCTTGGATTAAAGGCCTGGCCAATTTTTACTTTTTAAATTGTGTGTGTGTGTGTGTGTGTGTGTGTGTGTGTGTGTGTGTGTGCGCGCGCTTGCTTGTGTGGAGGCCATGAGGGTGCTAGATCCTCTATATCTGTAGTTACATGGGGTTATGAGCTTCCTAACGTGGGCACTGGGACCCAAACTCAGGTCATTCTTGTAGACCAGTTCAAGCTCTTAACTGCTGAACCATTTTTTTTCCAGGCACCACCACACCTTTTGTTTTTCTTTTTCTTTCTTTTTTTTTTTTTTTTTTTTTTTTTCCATTTTTTAAGACAGGGCCCTGCTATATAATAGCCCTGGCTGACCTGGAACTGGGTATATAGATCAGGGTGATCTCAATCTCACAGAGATCCGCCTTTCTCTGCTGAGATTAAAGGTATATGCCACCATATTCCGACCCCCTTTAAGACTACGTACATAGCCTATATTGAGCTGGAACTCACTGTGCAGCCCAGGCTGACCCCAAATTTGTACCGATCCTCCTGCCTCAGCTTCCTGAACACTGGAATTACAAGTAGAAACCACCCCACATCCAGCCAGGGTTATGTTTTATCAAGGTTAAGTCAGAGGCCCTGGGTGTATCCACAGGCTGTCCCAGTGCCCACAGCCTGGGTGGGCTCTGTCAGGGAAAACTCCTAAGATGTGACCCCTTTACCCAACTCTGAGTCCACATCCAGCCTGCTGGGACCCAGGCAGAAATATCAAGGATATCTCCAGGCTCCCTCAAACCTCCCGAACTAGTGCCCGCTGTCCTGTGGCCCTGTGGCTTACTTGTCACTCCAGGGTCCTTTCCACTCCACTTCACCCCAGGGGTTCCGCATCCGGATTAGGTTCACCCGCTGGCCCTGGTAAGTGACCTGTTCCCCAGACTGTGCATCAGTGTCATGCCCTTGGATGTCCCTTCTGGGACCTCTGTCTTTACAGCCTCACCCCACTTACTACTCAGCAAACATCAGGACAGCATAGTCCCCACACCCTAAAGCCAGCCCTCTAGGAGTTCCCAGCCCAGCGAGGCAGCTAAACAAATGAACCGGAGTCACTGGGCATAAGCATCAGTGCATACCCCAGGATGGTTATCTCAGGAGGTCAGAAAGAGAAACCACTTCCCACAGCCCAGGTCAGATGCCAGGGACGCATGGAAGTCAGAACCGCGCTGCAGGGGCAGGTCCCATCCAGGGAAATACCTGCTTGGCATCCGTCACAGAGTATGCATGGCCCCTCACCAGGTTCTTAAAAGTAATAGCCTCCAAATCACGGATATCGGAGATCTGCAGAAGGAAGCATGCGCTGTGGTCAGGAGATCGAGTACCACTCCTGCTTGGAGGATTCGGGAGGCGCAGGCAGGACCCCTTACCCCCTTGCACACAACCCCCACAAAAGCTGATGGGAGAAACTGTTAGAGACTCCTCGCCTGTTCACTCACTGTTACACACAAATGCTGTTCTTCCTGGGGAGCAGGGTCGAGCCTAGATACCTCACCGATGCTCTCACCATGCTAGCGCTGGCTAGGGCTGGCGAGGTAGTGAATGTGCACACGTACACACTCTGATAATCAGGAGCACCCCCGAGGGATGCAGCGAGGGGATGGAATCATATAGCCCTTACAGAGTCATATAGCCCTTTAAAAAAAAAAGCTTAGTTTAGGGGCTGGAGAGGTGGCTAAGTTAAGAACATTGGCTGCTCTTCCAGAGGACCTGGGTTCAATTCCCAGCACCCACATGGTGGCTCACAACCATCTATAACCCAGTTCCAAGGGGTCTGACACCCACACACAGACGTGTGTGCAGGTGAAATGCCAATCGATGCTCGTAAAATAGAAATAAGTAAGTTATTTTAAAAGTTTCTTTCCTAATTAACTGTAACTTTCTCTGTATGTGACTCTGGGTTGGTATGTGCGTGTGAGATGCCCTTAGCGGCCAGAGGCGTCAGCTCCTCCTGGAGTGGGAGGCACAGGCAAGTCATCAGGTACCCAACTTGGGTCTCCTTCAAGAGCAGTACATACTGTTAGCCACTGAGCCATCCCTCGCTCCAACCCTAAGACACGGTTACACGGCATTCACAAAGTTCACCCTTGGGGATGGCTCACTTAATTCACAGATTTTAAAAATCTCAATGCGTTAAGTAAAATTCTAAGATTTTGTGTCGGGCTCCATAGCAGCGTGTGGCCATGATGCTGGTGTGGAATGATCCAGGCCAGGACTAGGGAAGTCTAGAAGTGGCTGTGGCAATCGTGGGGCAGATAACGGTGAGCAAGGAGAGAACAGGAGGAGGAGCCAGGCGTGGGTGAAGTCGGAGAATTGGAAAGAGATTGCCTCAGGAGGCTGAAGCACTGGGCTGTGATAGCCTCCGAACATGGGAAGGTGGTAAGAATGAAGGGCCTTGCTAATCTACTCTATATTGTTTCAGTTTTAGTATATGTGCTGCCTGCAGAAATGGTTCAGTGTTAAGAGCACTGGCTGCTCTCCCGGAGGACCCAGGTTCAATTCCCAGCACCCCCATGGCAGCTCACAACTGTCTGTAACTCCAGTTCCAGGGACTTGGCACCTGGATGTCACACAGACATACATACAGGAAAAATACCAATGCACGTTAAATAAAACAACCAACCAACCAAACAAACAAACAAACAAAAAAGAATGAGAAGGGAAGGGAGCAGGAGGAAGCTGGGGAACAAGTTGGGGCACGGAGGAAGGCAGAGGTTTGAAGGAAGAAGCGGGGAACAGGGAGTGCGCATGGAGGTAGCCCATAGGAGGAGGTGAGGGGTGGGGCTCATTTGCAGCCAGAAATGAGGTGAGGAAGGGGTGTGTCTTGGACGGAACCTGCGCTGAGGATGAGATTAGGGTTTGCCAGAGGAAGTTGGATATCACTCACATTAATGGAGCAGCCCAGCAAGGAGCCTCGTTCCAGGGCCTTCAGAATGATCTGGTAGAGGTCGCTGGGTGCCTTCTGCAGATCGTACCACTCAGTGACCCCACCGGTAAAGTCCTCGAAGGCCTCTGAGGTGCAGCCTCCCGAAAGGGCCTCATAGCTGCCATTCACTCTGTGGGCAGCTCCAGGTCAGTTAGTAGCATCAAGCAGGACCAGGTAAGAGGGAGGAGCAACCCCTCCACCCCGGAAGCTGACGCCCCCCGGGATGCTACTCACTTTGCATAGGCTTTCTCCAGGAGAGCGCTCCAGAACTCATTGCCCTGGGCAGAGTGCACGAACACCAGCTTTCCATCCTTGGTGGGTAGCAAATCATCCACGACCACATCTACCCACTCCCCAAACTGCCACAGCTGTGGGGAAGGAGGGACAAAGTGAGCACCTGCTCTGGGGTCCCCCAGGCCTCAGCTCTAGCTTTAGTTAGGCTTACTAAATGCATGCATGAGTCTAGATCTGTAAGCTGGGTACATGTGTAACACATACATGTATCACACACACACATTCATAGAGGCATGCCTTGGGTCTGCTACAGTATACAGTCAATCAGCCCTCTCCAGCCCCACAACCATAGACACCCAAAGGTGTCTCAGCACTCAGGAGGTGATCTCTCTGAGCTCAAGGGTAACCTGATCTACACAGTAAGTTCCAGGACAAGCAGTGCGACATAGCAGTAAGACTATGTCTCAAAAGCAAAGCAATCCCACAAAACCAGATCAGGACTCTGTAAATGGTTCTGGAGGTATAGGTGTCAGCCTTTAGGCCTGAGAGCTGGAGCTCAATTCTAGGATCCACAGGATGGAATGAGAAAGCTGGCCCTGCAAGCTGTCCTCTGTCCTTTACCAGACACACTGTTAATACATACACACACACACACACACACAATTATAAATAAATAAATGGAATTAAAATTTTAGATGAACAAGTACAGAATGAGGCTTGCCTTCAGATATGGGAGAGGGGGAGGGCAAGATGGCCTCCAGCCAGTGTTCTTCCTCAAAGCAACCCTAGATCCTGCCCCCTCTTACTTGCCTTCCTATTTTTTTTTTTTATTTAATGTGCAAAAGTTTTCTGTCTTTCTGTTAAGTCTGCACCACAGAAGAGGGCATCAGATCCCACTACAGATGGTTGCAAGGTACCGTGTGGTTGGCAGGACCTCTGGAAGAGTAGTCAGTGCTCTTAGCTACTGAGCCATGTCTCCAGCCCCTGCCTCCCTAGGTTAAGCCTGAGTATTGAAGTCGAGATGTGGAAAGAAAATGCTGTGCCCAGACCCCAACCACACATGGGCAGGCTGGTTCCCCAAGGCACTGGATTTACCCCAGGATGCAGGCCGAGGCATCAGGAGGTGATCTGGGGACAGAAGCTTCTGAGAGCACCAAAAATTTGTTGCAGGGGGAAGCCCAGAGTAATGAGGTAAGAAGAGGCCCGCTGAAGGATTTGGAGAGAGGTACTGAATGGGACAGTTAAAGCTGGAAGAGGAGTAGATTGGAGATTTGAGGGAAGAGGGGAGGGAAAAGGATAGAGTCTATATCCTTGCTGACCAGAGCTGGCTAGGTGTGGGGTGCTCAGCGTAGAGTAATAGCCACCATTTCTTCCCGGCCAGGGCAGAGTGAGCTAGTGGGGCCTAATTAGATGGAAGGAAGGAACCCAGAGACCCCTTCGGGCATGACTGCGATCATCATGGTAGGAAGGCCTCAACCAAGACTTTGGGGTGTGCCTCTCTCAGTACCAGCTCCCAGAGAATTCACTAATGTAACTTGAAAGGTGAGTCATGTTGGAAACATCACGAAAGTGGGGCTTAAATGTGGGGTCTGTCTTTTCTCCTTCGCTCTGTCAGGCTTGCCAAAGCTGGAACACTGGGAAAAGGGAAAACGGACACAGGAAGCTAGGGAAACTGAGGCTGGGGTGAAGAAAAGCCAAAGCACTCCTTCTGCATTTCCTCTGCTAGCACAGCCTTACCTAGGAAAGCTGCAAGCTGAAATACCTGCCCTTCACACATGGCTGACCAGAGGTGGCACGGAGAGGCCAAATACCTTCCAGAGGGAGGGCCACCCACACGGGTGTGGCCCTGGCCATCTCAGCTCCACAGTGCTGTGGGCCATCCTTTCTCATCTCCCTAATGCCAGCTATGCCTCTGTCCCAGGGAGGGCGCAGGGACCGTCACCTGGAAATGAAAAATGCCAGCATAGCCCTCCTGGAAGCTCTGGCCGTAGGGAACCACGCGGTGCAGGATAGTCTCGTTGAGAGTGAGCGAGGCAATGGCAGCCAGGAGCCAACAGTCCCCTGGGATAGGAAAGACACTTGTTAGGCTTGCTCTTCAGATCTGCCCAAGGGAGGGAGGTTCTGTGTATGCGGAATACTGGGGACCACCTGGGATTCCCTGAGTGGGGGACCCTTCATCTCCCCTCCGCTTACAGAAAAGACCCAGGAATCTGGGCGAACCAGCACCTATGCTGATAGCCAAAGCCTGTCTGGACCTGCAGGAGGGCGGAGTTGGGGCAGTGCCCAATGGAACGGGAACGGGGACTACAATGAGGAAAACACCCAGAACCCCACCCCTGGGGGCCTACCCAGTGCTCCCTGGCAGATGTCCGTTCGAGTGGCTCCATCCACGATGAACTGGGGGTTTGACAGCAGTTCCTACAAGACCCACAATCCTGTTCCTGGGCCAGTCCCTTCTAGAAACTGGCACCCAGACACCACTAATAATGGGGGCCCCACCTCTCCTTCTCCCATTGCCCACCCATCATCAGAGCCAAGTTCCAGCCAGAGCGGCCCTCTTACCGTAGGACGCTTCCATTTGATGCCATAGGTTTTAGAGGAATTGGGACCCAGTTCCTTGAAGCCCAAGCTATGAGAAACTGGAGGGAAGGCATCGTCTTGGAAGAGGACCCGGTTCTGCAGGCATCTTGCCCGAAGATTTTCATAATCCTGGCCCAGGTACTTGATGGCATTTTCATGGCGGCCCAAGCCCAACTCCTTGTCCCGTTGCTTCTGCACTTGGGCTGACACCCCGGTGCAGTACACAGGTGTGATTAACTCCTCTGCCATCCTGGGGGACACATGGGCCTGGTAGAAATACAGGCCTTCCCGGGATAAAACACAATGCCTGCCTGCTAGCAGTCCTCCTGGACTCATTTCTCCCCAGACATAGTTCACTGCCCCCTTTACAGAGCCTGGGACTCTGAGCCACCTTGTTAGGCTCCCAGAATCTGGAAAAGGGTGCCCAGTCTTTAGATACCTGGCCACCACCTCTCCTTCTCCTATCCCTACTATCCAGAGTTGACAGTTTGGTGTCACTCATCCAGGCAGTTGGGTGGAGGCCAGCCACAGCACGGGAGAGCAAAGGTGCTTCATTTAAGATCTCTGACGCTGTTTGCCTGCCTGTAACCCCCTTCACAAAGTTGCCAAGTATCTAGTTCATTTGCCCCTTTCCTCGGCTTAGGAACTGAAAACTCCCAGCATTGATGTCCTCCCGCAAGCTGAACATCAGAGCACTGGACAGTGGCCCGGCTTCAGGCGGACAGGTTGAGCTGTGCGCCTGGGCTGAGCTGCTTCCTAACCCCTACCCTTCATGTAAGCACGCAGAAGACCTGAAACAGGGGCCGATCAGCCACAGCCCCCTAGCCGCAGAAGCAGTGGCCTGAGTCAGACAGTTTTGGACACCCAACTTCTTACCTGGGGAAGGGGAGTTTGGAAGATTGCTGCGGTCCCTGGGGCTGGCTTCCTTGGTGGCAGCTCAGGGCAGGGCCCAACCAGGAAGAGCGCTCCTCCCTGCCCTCCTCCCCGCCCTCCTCCACCGCCCCTCGGCCCTGGTCCCTCCCTCCCCAGTCCTCCACCTACTCCTGAGGCTCTTACCCGGCTCCCTCTAGGCTTTCCCTTATCTCCCCCGCAACATTTTTTACTATCTCTTACTTAGAGTGTCTTTCAGTTCCTCCCTTCCTCCGCAGGCTCTAAGCCAGCTCTGCGAGAGGACAAATTGGTAAAAGGCAGAGTTGTCTCCCTGGGGAGCCAGTCGCCGGTCCGGGTGAGGAGGGTTAGACTGGGATAGAAGGGCACCGCCGGCCAGAGAGAGGGTAGGGCAAGGGGTATTTTTAACTAGGGCCGCAGATCGAGTTGCAGAGCCGCGGGCCCCACCCTACGTCGCCCTCCGGGAAGGTACTGGGGACGATCCGGGCTCGATGACGCCGCCACCACAGCCCTCGACCCGCCTCCAGAGCCCCCGCGTGCCTCCTGGGGCGCAGCTGTCCTCCAGCCCAGCCGGCGCTCGGCGCGAAGCAGGGTTTACCTCTAGCTGCCCCAACTGCTTGCTGAAGCCGCTCCTGGCTGGATGAGAACGGACTTCTGCCGGACGCTAGACAAACGGTAGCCCCACCCCGGCCGGTCCCTGCGGCATCCCGGCTGTAGGACTGAGCCAGCTCCCCACCCCCTCACCTTAGGGCGCAGGCCTGCAGAGCTAGCACTCCGCCCTAGCGGTCTTTGCGCATTCCCTGCATGGCCTTAGGTAAATCCGTGCCTTGATTTCCCCAACCATGCAAAAGAAAAAGAGGGACAATTTTGTGTAGCATTCTGACCTTCTTTCTCAAGTTCTTGGTCTACCCACCTGGGATCAGCGCCCTTGTGGGGATCACCTGACCCGGGAGAGGGCAGCAGAGGCCCTGAACATCAGGGCAGGCCCACCCGAGACCTACAGATTCCCCTGGGCGCACAACAAGAGCTTGGAGCGCCAAGGATGCAGAGGGATCGGGGCGGTCCCAAGGCTCAGCACAGGTATGGAGGGCACAGCATGGCCGATGCAGGCTACATAAGATGGACAAGAGATGAAGCGATGGTGCCTACCTTCCCTGAGATTCTAGGCACCTCGACACTCCAAAAGTTAAGAGCTGACTGCAGCTGACTTTCCCACCTGGGCTTTGTGCTCAGCTGGGCATAAAATGGTGACGCCTCTGCCTTCACAGTTAATGGAGAAGAGTTGGTCCACACACTTTTCCTGTCTGAAGCCTGATCTAAAGCAGGTGTCAGTAAAAGCTCTGACCAAACACAGGGACTATGGCAGGGGTGGGGAGATGCACGTGCCTAGGGGTAGGGTGGTGCCTGAAAAAAGCCTTGGCAGGTAGGGAACTGAGGTGTAGCAGGTGTTGCTTAATCGGGGGGAGGGGCAGTGGGGGGGAGAGTGTAGGGTTGGGCGGATTCAGGGGTTCAGATTTTATTTATTTATGTGTGCACATGCATGCAAGTAACCACAAGAGGGCAGAAGAGGGTTTCAGACCCCCACGAGCTAGAGTTAGAGGCAATCAAGAGCTGCCTGACAGGGCTGCTGCTGCGGACTGAACCCTGCACCGCTAGAAGAGCAGCAAGCGCTCTTCTCAACTGCCAAGCCATCTCTCCAGCTCTTTTCCCTCCCTGAAATGACGCCTCACTGTAGCCTAGGCTGGCTTTGAACTCTCTGTGTAGCCGAGACTGGCCTTCAGCTCCCATACTCCCGCCTCCACCTCTCAACAGCTGTGATTACAGAATTTACCACTAAGCCCCGCCAGTTTAGATTTCATTCTATTGGGGGTGCCTCGGAGTTGTACAAGCAAAGAAGGTTAAATGAGGGAGGGTTGGAGGGGACAAGAGAAATGGGCAACAGCTCAAAGAAGGTTGGAGCAGGGCAGTGGTGGCACAGGCCTTTAGTTAATCCCAGTACTCTGAGGCAGAGGCAGACTGGTCTCTGTGGATTTGAAGCCAGCCTGGTCTACAGAGAGAGAGAGAGTTCCAGGACAGCTACTCAGGGGCTACTCGGAGAAACCCTGTCTTAAAAAACCAAAACAAATAAATACATACACAATCCAGGGACAGAAAAAAAAGATGGCTCAAGTCAAAAAGGTGGCAGGTGTCCCTTTTGGAGGGAGGGGAACAAACGTTATTGAGGATCCGTGGTGTAGTACTCTAAGGAGGGGATGTTCTGTGTGTTTGGGAGTTGGGTGCTGAGTAGGGGCAGGGACACCCCAGCAGATACAGTACTCTGATACAGTACTTTCTCTCCTGATCCTGCTTGACCTGGTGGCCCAGAGGCTCTTACTCTTTGGAAGCCATGTGGACCCTAAGTGCCACCACCTAAGTGCTGTACCCACATTCATTGTCACACCAGGCAATTAACTTGACAAGATGGCCATTGAAGGTGGTGCCAGCCTCAGCATAAAAGGTAGAATAAGGAGTCTACTTTTAATCTGCAGGAACAAACTGGTCCTCAGGGAATGCCCTTCAGATTGATTCACTCTTTAAAAAAACAAAACAAAACAAAAAACAAGCTCTTTTACTCTACATAGCCCCAACTGTCCTGGAACTCAGTATGTAGACCAGGCTGCGTCTACCTCCTGAGTGTTGGGATCAAAGGTGTTTGCCACCACACCTGGCTCCTTACCACTTTCCTGATGTCATTGTACTCAGCAACTTAGCAGGTAGGATCCTGATATTATGGTTGGACACAGGAGGGACACCCAGTGAGCTTCCCATTCATTCAGTTCAGGGCTGGCTTTGACTGAGTCTTGGCAGTGTCAACCTCTGCGTGATGATGCTCTGGATATCCCCATGGCCATCAGATGACAGGTTCTCAGAAAGGCTGCCCATAGTCTTCTGGGTGGGAGAGATGGCATAGACTGCAGTGGTGAAGCCCTTCTCAATGCCAGGCTAATATGGATGACCTTCACAGGGGCTGAGGTATTGGTGGTACTTGAGGCATTGCTGTCCATATTAAGGAAGTTCCCATTTCATGGTTCATGACTGTCACACACATGGGGAATCAACAATAGGAGCAGAGGTGATGGCCTTTTGCCCCCTCACCCCCAGCTTTCTCTAGTGTGGCAGAGGCATCAGTGGACTTCTCAGCTTCTTTAAACTCAGTGATAGAAAAAAAGGAGCTCCAAGCGTGTCACCACCTATACTCCCAGCAGCTGGAAAGCTGAGACTGGAGGATCACACGTTCAAGGCCTGCACGAACTATAGAGGGAGTTCCTGGCAACTTGAGTCACTTAGCTGGACCCTGCCTTAAAAACTTGAGCTGCAGAGGAGCATGGTGACACATTCCTGATCAGTACTTGGAGCAGAGCCAAATTCAAGGCCAGTCTTGTCTACAAATCACGTCGAAGGTCAGTCAGGGCTCTACAGTGAGACCCTAGAAGACCAGGAAGAGCTGTAGCTCAATGCTAGGCCACTTTTCTTTGCACGCAAAAAAGCCCTAAGCTCAATCTCCAGGGAAGAAAGGTAAAGAAAGGAGTGAGCTGGGACTGGAGAGATGGCTCAGCGGTTAAGAGCACTGACTGCTCTTCCAGAGGTCCTGAGTTCAATTCCCAGCAGCCACATGGTGGCTCACAACCATCTGCAATGGGATCTGACATGCAGATAGGGCACTCATAAATAAAATAAATCCTTTTTTTTTTTAAAAAAAAAGGAGTGAGCTGAAAGCTATAGACGATGGTATTGGATCTTAAATGTATCTTGGTAAGTCAAAAGTGATTTTATTTACATGTATAAGCCGCAGTGTCCGTGTTTCTGTTCTTCTTTCTACCATGTGTGTTCCGGGTATCAAACTCAGGTTGTTGAGTTTGGCATCAAGCACCTTTGCCCACTGAGCTGTCTTACACACCCTCTTGAGAAAATGGTGTCTTGAATGATTCTAGACCTTAAACTTTCTGGGAAATATGGGGGGAAAGACAAAATGAAGAGAAAAGTGGTTACCAGAAGGTGGGAAGAAAGGGCTGACTGGATGGATCGCAGTGAGTTTTCAAGGCCAGGAAGCTACAGTCATGGTGGATACAGGGCATGACATTGTATCTGTAAACCCTCAGATCAACAACATTAAGGATGAACCTGATGGTGAACTGTGGACTTTAAGAAATAACATTGTGGGGTTGGGGATTTAGCTCAGTGGTTAGAGCGCTTGCCTAGGAAGCACAAGGCCCTGGGTTCGGTCCCCAGCGCCGAAAAAAAGAACCAAAAAAAAAAAAAAGAAATAACATTGTGTCTATATTGCTTCAACGATTGTAACAAGCAGAGCACAAAAAAGGAAAATGGCAAGTTTCCTTAGTTTTTAAGATACAGCCTTTTGTGTAGCTTAAACTCATCTTGAATTCATGGTTCTCTTGCAAGAGCAGCAAGACTGTGATTCAGTTCCCAGCACCCACTTGAGTACTTGAAACCATGTGTAACTCCAGTTCCAGGGATTCTGGCCTCTGTGAGCATTGTCTGAAATGGTGAACACACATATAAGCAAACAATCATAAACATAAAATGGAAACAAATCTGTAAATAAATGGAGCTGGGAGTGTAGCTCAGTGGGGTAGAGCTCTTCCCTAGCTTACACAAAGCCCTCTGTCTTAGTTAGGGTTTTATTGCTGTGAAGAGACACCATGACCAAGGCAACTCTTTGTTTTTAAAGAGTTATTTATTTATTTCATGTATATGAGTACAGTTTTCAGAAACACCAGAAGAGTGTATCAGAGCCCATTACAGATAGTTATAAGTCACCATGTGGTTTCTGGGAATTGAACTCAGGACCTTGGGAAGAGCAGTTAGTGCTCTTAACCACTGAGCCATCTCTCCAGTCCCCCAAGGCATTTCTTATAAAGGCAAACATTTAATTGGTACTGGCTTACAGAATCAGAGGTTCAGTCCACTATAATCATGGTGAGAAGCATGGCAGCATACAGGTTGACTTGGTGCTAGAGGAACCAAGAGTTCCACATCTTGATCTAAAGACAGCCAGGAGGAGACTGCTCCACACTGAGCAGAGTTTGAGCACTAGGTCTCAAAGCCCACCTACACCCTTTCTCTGACAAGGCCACATCTCCTAATAGTGCCTCTTCCCATGGGCACTTCAGGATCCTGTCTCAAAAACAACAAAAACTAGGGGTTGGGGATTTGGCTCAGTGGTAGAGCGCTTGCCTAGGAAGCGCAAGGTCCTGGGTTCGGTCCCCAGCCCCGGAAAAAAGAAAAAAAAAAAAACTAATACAGATGTGGCTCTGGGTTCGATGCTCAGCAGGAAGAATGGGGAGGAGGAAAGAAGGGACAGATGCCTTAGTTGCTTTTCTATTTCATGTTTAGATGCCATGGCCAAGCCAACTTAGACAGGAAGCAGTTATGGGGGCTGTGGTTCCAGAGGGTGAGTCCATGACTGTCCCATTGGAGAGCACAGCAGCAGGGAGGGAGGCATGGCACTGGAGCAGTGGCTGAGAATGGAATGGGCTTTTAACACTCCTCCTCCAATAGAGCCACACCTCCTAATCCTTCCCAAACAGTTCTACCAACTGGAGACCAACTATTTAAACATATAAGCCTATGGGGGCCGATCTCATTCAAACACCCAGGAGGAAGCAGGGGATTCTGGGGAATTCACACTACTGTAGTGTTGGGTAGTGAGATGAATACTGGATGAAAGGGTGAGAGGGAGGGATAGCCAAGGGCCTTGAGAAAACGTTTTTTGGGGGGTGATAGATGTTTATTTCTTCGGATTATAAAAGTTTTGTGGATACATGACACATTGAAACAAGATATCCATTTTAAGTCTGTGTTGTTTGTTATGTGCCAATTATACCGCAGTAAAGCTGTTAAAACCCACAGGAACTCACTGGCAGATGGGGGCTCTTGGGAAATGGGGATGTATCAAATGCAACTCTACCCCTGAGTGGGCTAAGGAGATTAGGGTGGGTTGAAGTCACCATTTTACGGTAGACTCTTTTACCTACCCCAATCTTCTCCACCCCAAGCCCATCCAAACCCCCAACACTAGGTAGGAGAGAAAGAAGATTGAGGCAAAAGGGGGCCTCGGTTTATACACCCTCTTATGAGTCCCCAGAATTCCAAACATAAACTATCTTCAGCTGGCAAAATCATGCCCTGCCAGGGATGCCCCTGCTTCACCGTTAACTTTCCGGGTTAGCGTAGAGCACACGGGTTAAAGGTTCCTCCACAGGGGTTGGGGATTTAGCTCAGCGATAGAGCGCTGCCTAAAAACACAAGGCCCTGGGTTGGTCCCCAGCTCCAAAAAAAAAAAAGAAAAAAAAAAAAGGTTCCTCCACAGATAACTCTTCCCCCCTCAGATGTCATCCATAAACAGGGCACCCACGTGACTCCCTTCTGTCTGTTTAAACCGATTGTTTCTGTCAAGTTGACACACACCCAGACAACTGCGAGGAGAGTATCTTAACTAAGAAAATGCCTCCCTAAGACTCTCCTGCAAGTTCTAGGGGGACGAGGAGGAATAGGGAGGGAGAGCTGCCATCAGGATGTGTTGTATGAGAGGAAAATAAATAAAAAAAATTTTAAAAGACCGTCCCGTGGAATGTTGTCTTGATTGATGGTTGCTGTGGGAAGGTTCAGCTCACTATAGGCACATGGAG